>NC_135637.1:35794024-36102080 GCF_053574225.1 Canis aureus | reverse complement strand
GAGCGCTTCTGCCTTTCTATGGGGTCTGGGTGAGTAAGGTATGGTTCAGGTTTCCTACCTGGGTCCTGTCTCGCCAGTGACGTGTCCTTGGGCGGCCACCAGGGTTGAAGCCGGGGAGACCCCGATAAGTAGTGGGAGAAAGATCACTCGTTTGTGCTTCTCCGGGAGGCTGGCCTGGAGGGCTACTTCTGCCTGACTAGAGAGAGTTCGTCGCGGAACCAGGGAGACAGGCAGACAGAGGAGAGAGGCAGAGGTACCTAGAGATTCAGAAAGGCTGCCCGTTGCGCCAAGAGAGACCACGGATCGGGGCGTGATGAGAGGTCACATTTGACAGGGTGACTACACGCAGGGAAGACCTAAGGGTGGAGTAACACAAAGGGAAGTGGTGGTTGAGAGGGTCCGTGAATAAGGCATTGTCCAGGAGAGAGGGAGAATGCAATGCCCTGGAGGCGCGGGTGTGAGGTTGGCGCAGTTCAATGCGTTAGGGAGGGGAACGGCCACCAGGGAAGAGGGGGGCTTTGCCCCAGGCGGCACAGATAAAACAGTGGGACAGATTGCCCATGCCTGAAAGGCTGGAGAGGGAAGTAAGTGCCTTGTTGGCTAAGTTTCATCTAGGAGAAGGGGCCCCGCCCCGGGCCTGAGCTGGGGTAGCCTGTAGGTGGGTTTGGAGAAGTTGCTCCTGTGCACGTATGGTGGGAGTCTGGTTCCTTCGGTCGGGTTGGATTGGTGGAAGTGAGACCCGCACGTGTGTATGTCGTGTAGATGCGGGGAGAGAAGACGGTAGGGTAGGAGGAAAAGGGGCAGCGGTACAATTTTGCGGTTACCCCCCGTCGCCCAGTGGGAATCCCAAGGGTCCAGAATAGTTAGGCTATAGTTACTGTGTGTTCTGTAGAAGCGGCCTCATGGGTCACTGGTTGCAAAGGTGCCGGCGAAAGGGTCCCGGCACAAGTGGCCAAGGCGATGAATATTCCAGTAGCGATAAGGGCAGCATCCGTGGATTTCAACCGGGTAGGTTTGGCAGGTAGGATGGGTCTTGATCATAGGTGGAAGAGATTCTAGGATCAGATGTGGATACAGGAATTGACTGGCAATTGGGGATGGGGAAATTGATGAGGGCCTGGCAACCCAGTGGTTGACAATCAGTGGTGGACATTCCCCGGTGCCAGGTTTCTGTCATGTAAACGTCCACCTAAACCCAGGGTCAGTGGTGGAGTGACCAGGAGGTAGGACCAGGGGGAGGAGGATGGAGCCATAACAGTATTGGAGTAGGTCCCAAAGGTGGTCCTGCGCATCCGTGTCGTGAGGGGCCTCGCTTTCACTTAGAGCTGTGTACCCCGCGGGTGGTGTGCTAGGAGTTTGGCGGCCGTGGGGGTCATAAGGGCCACCGTATCGGGACCGGTGCGCTTAGGCTGTAAGGTTTTTGGGTATAATTCTTGTAGCAGGACGCTATCCCCTGGGGCCAGGGCTTGGGGAGTATCTGCTGTGGGTTCCCCTGGAGTCGGGCTGACTGAGTCGCATGGGCCCGCAGGAGGGCTCTTAGAAGAGTTAGGTAAGGTAGGCAAGATAGGAGCAGAGGAGGCGGTGACGGGAAGATTTTGAGTGAGCAGGAAGGGCCGCCCACGAGAAGCTGAAAGGGACTTAGACCCCACGGCCCTCTAGGGGAAGCTCTGAGCCTTGTTAAAGCCAGCGGGAGGAGGGTGGCCAGGACGGGCGGGCTTCAAGGGCAGTTTGGTGAGACGTCCCTCGAGAAGGCCGTCGGCCCGCTCTCCCTTACCCGAAGACTGGGGTTGGTATGGGATATGGGGTTTCCAGGTAATATGTAGGCTCTCGGAGACTTGCTGGGTGATGCTGGAGATGAGGCCGGGCCGTTGTCGGATGGTAGGGTCCGCGGGAGGCCGAACCTCTGAATGATGTGTTGGAGCGCTATGGTGGCCGCCGCCTCCGCAGTGTCCCGAGGTATGGAGAAAGCCCCTATCCACCGTGTAAAGGTGTCCACTGAGGCTAACAGGTAGGGAAAGGATTTATGGCGTGGCACGTGGGAAAAGTCAGGCTGCCAGTCCTCGCCAGGTTGGTGTGCGCAGAGCTGGGGATTGGGCCCCGCCGGGCCTGCGAATTCCCCCTCGAGCGTTGACCGTGGAGCAGGGTTTGCAAGACTTCGGCGCCTCTCCGGTAACCTGTGGCACATGTGGAGGGTGGAAAAGGGGTTGTAGGAACTGGTGTAAGGCCTTGGGCCCGACGTGTAGGGACTGCCGTATGTCTGAAACGATCATGGGGGCTGAAGGGTCTGGAAGAGCGAGTTTCTTTGGAATGAAGATGCGGCCTTTGTCCCTGGCGATTCCTCCCATCCTTTTGGGTGTCTGTCTGAGTTTCCTGGTGTGTGTAAGAGGGGGACTGTGGTGTGTGGAGGAAGCGGAGGGGAGCTGGTGGGGGTCTAAGGCAGTGGGTCGGGCAGTGGAGAGTCGGCTTTGTTGTTGCCTCGGGACACCAGGTCCTTGGAGGGTCGGTCCACGACAGTGGACAGTGGCTACTTGAGTGAGGTTGGGGGGTCTGAGGGTCTGGGCTGAGGGTCTCCAGTAGTTGTGAAATGAGGTGCCCATTGATTATGGGTGGTACCCTTGGTGGTAAGACACCCTCGCTCTTGCCAGAGGACAGAATGTGTGTGTGTGATGAGGGAGGCGTATTTGGAGGCAGTGTATGTGGTGTCCCGAGGGGGAGGGCAGCCGCCTCCAGGACGGCATCGAGGGTAAGCAAGTACGGCGTAGGCCGCGTGTCTCTCTCTGGCCGTCCGGGGCGACGAGAGAACTACCATCCACAAAGAGGATTCGGTCAGGCTTCGGGAGGGCTTGATAGGAAAGTCCCGATGTGGAGGAGTCAGATCCTGCAGGAGTTGAGGGCAGGAACGGGAGGGTTCTGAGTGAGTCGCGGGGGGAGTACCCACCCGCGGGAGGGGAGCAGGATTTAGACGAGAGGTTGGTGGGTGGTAGATGTCCGGGTTTTCGGTGAAGAGGAGAAGATCAAGTTGGAGTCTAGAGGGGTCCAGATGAGAAACAGATTTCTGGCTCAGTAGATCTGTGTCCCAGGCGGTGAGAGGAGAAAACGGTGAGGGGCCTTGTAGAGTGAGTCTAAGGGCCTCCTTTGTCAGGGAGGCGGCCCCAGCCAGGGCTCTGAGACATGGTTGCCAGCCCTGAGCGGCGACATCTAGCTGTTGTGAGAGGTACGCCCGTGTCCGCTCCGTCGGTCCTGTTGGCTGTACCAGGAGGCGAGGGGCCGAGCGGGAACGTTCATCAGTCAATAAGTAGGGAGGTTTTGGGGGATCTGGAAGAGCTGAAACGGGTCCCAAAGTAAGGCAGTCTTCCCGTTTGGAGAAAAGGTGTTTGACAGGGGAGGGGTCTGTCCGTGGCCCCCGTGGGGTTGGTTTGGCTGCCCTGTGGAGGGGTCGTGCCAGGAGAGCGAAGTCAGGCATCCAGTACCAGAGGAAACCCACGAGAGCCAAGAAAGAGAGAAGGTTGTCGGCGTTCTGGCGGGGAGAGGGGAGGCCGGAGATGCTGGCGTTGTGGTAGGCGGAGGCGGTCTCCAGTGAGTGTTTTCGAGGTGTAGGGGTTAAGGATATACCCAGCTAGGTAACCGTGGGGGTGCAAAGTTGCGCTTTGGAGGGAGTGACCGGGTACCCTTTAGAACCAAGGAAGCTGAGGAGGAGAGCAGTGTCTTCCTGTGAGGAAGGTCGGGAGGGCCTACAAAGGGGAAGGTCATCGACTTCTTGGAGGAGCGTGCTCTGTGTGAAAGAGCATTGTTGGAGATGTCTAGAAAGGGCCTGGCCAAAGAGATGGGGACTATCCTTGGAGTCCCTGAGGCAGGACCGTCCAGGCCAGTCGTCCTGAGGTATGTGTGTCGGGGTCTTCCCATGGGAAGGCCAAGAGAACGTATGAATGTGGGTGTGGAGGAGCAGTGAATGAAGAAGGCGTCTTTGAGGCCTAAGCGTGAGAAGTGAGTAGCGGTGGAGGGAACAGTAGAAAGTGGGGCGTATGGGTTGGGCACCAGCGGGTGGAGAGGGCTAGCAGCCTCGTTGATGAGTCTTCAACCTTGTACTAGGCGATAGGCTCCAGAAGGTTTCCTGGCAGGGAGAATGGGGGTGATGCTCGGGGAGCTGTTGGGGATAAGGAGGCCGTGCTGGCCAAGTCGGTCTGTACTAGGTTTAAGTCCCCGTCGGTGAGTTTCCGAAATGGAGAATTGGGGCTGAGAAGGAGAGGAGGCGGGGGGGTTTGATCTTTTAAGTGGGTTTTGACTGGGGGGTGGTGAGTGGCCACCATTGGTTTAGAGGTGTCCCAGACTTGGGGGTTAAGGGGTAGAGGGAGACGGGGGGCGTGGAGTGGAGGGATCAGGAGAAGTGAAGGGTAAGACGAGGTGAGCAGAGGCAGTGGGTGAGGGAGAAAGACGAACGGTGGCCTTGAGTTTGTGTAGGATCTCCCGGCCGAGGAGAGGAGCCGGGCAGGAAGGAGTTCTAAGGAAGGAGGGTGAGAGGGGAGCCCGTCCGTGGAGTAGATGGAGGTGCCATCAGTTCCCACCACCACCACCACCACCACTGGAGAGGGGAACCCGGCACCCGAGTGGAAGGCAGAATGGAGCCAGTCGCCCCGTGTCCAGCAGGAAAGAGACGGACTTCCCCGCTCCCGGGAGCAGGACCCCATGTTGTGCCCCAGGTAGCAAATCCGAGAAAGCCCCCAGGAGCCGACACCGATGCAAACACACGAGGGTTTCTTTACAAGCTCGAGCTTGGGTCCAAGTATACCCGACACGGCGGAGCAGGGACTTGGACCCCGGGGCTCAGAGGCGTAGCAGCTTTCCGGGGGCCAGTGGCCCACGGGATTGTAACACACACAGAAGGTTGCACAGTCATGTGAGTCCGCCCGCAACTGGGGGCCAGTTGACTCCCAGTTTACCCTCCCTATGGTGACCGTTTGAACTGGCCTATCACTCTGGTCAGAATTGGCGCGCAGTGTTGGGGGGCACAAGCGGGGGTTACATTTTTATGATCTGATTTCGGGTAAGGGTGTGCTCAGTGGCTTGACTAGGGTGGGGCAGCGCCTTAAGCAATAAGTAGGTCCTGTGGGGGTCATCGCAGGAGGTGGCGGGTGCAGCAGAAAATGGAGTTAGTCCTGCTCCGCTTGTCCAGGGGCAGGGGATTTTTGTTCAATTCCCTGGGTCCCACACCGCAGGCTCGGCCTGGGTTAGGGGGTGTCCGAGTCTGGGCCCCGCGAGTCGTGGTCCAGTCCGAGTAGTCGGAAGGTTGGACTTTGCGGCTCAGGGTTGCCTCCGTGTGGAGGCGCCGAGGATGCCCCGAGACCAGGGCAGGCGGATTTCCAGTGGCCCGTCACTCGACATCGCGGGCCTGGCCGCGTCGGCTCCGTGATCCTGGGACATTGACGGGCCCGGTGTCCCTCGGTGCCGCGTCTGACGCAAGCCCCAGGCGGGATGCGGTGGGGTGCCCCTCTGTGTGCCTCCCGGAGCCCGCCGGCCGCAGGGCTGCCAGCGAGGCTGGGGTGTGGAGTTGCACCTGCAGCTGCAGCTGCAGTCTGGCCTGCCCCTGCGGTTCAGCCGCTCTTCGTCTCGGGTGTTCAAGACGTTCAATGCCATGGTCAGCAGGTCGGGAATGGGAGTTTGGGGACCCTCTTCGGCCTTCTTGAATTTTTTTTTCCGGGTATCGGGGAGGACTGAGAGAGAAAACGCGTCGCCACCACAGTAGCCCTGGACGGGGCCGGGGAGGCAGGGTCCAGGCGAGGGTACTGGGTTACAGCCTCAGCGAGCCTCTGAAGGCAAAGAGCAGGCTTCTCATCTGGGTTCTGAGCGACTTGCCGGACCCTAGCGTAGTTGACAGACAGCCCTGTTAGAGACCGCCCGCGTGCCAGCGTGGAGACAGTGGACGTGGGGCGGCGGCGGCGGCGGCGGCGGCGGCGGCCCCCCCGCTCCTGGCCCGTCTGCTAAGGGCGTGCGGGATCCTCGGCGGGAACCGCCCGAGCACCGATTGGCACAGCCCCGTCGGTGAAACGGACCCGGCCGGCGTGTTGTCGGGCGGCAGCCTGCATTCGCTCCCTGTCCTCTGGTGGAAGGGGGGTGGTCTGCAGCACATGCAAATCCTGCCAAGTCAAGCAAGCCCTCTGCCTGGGCCAAATACTGAATTCTTGGCTGCAGTCCCGGGTTAGCAGAGTAAGAGCCCAGCCCCCTTTTCCATGTGGGAAAGGTCCTGAAGGGAGAAAGCGTGGACCCGAACGATCCCTTCAGCTCCCACCACCTGTCGCAGGGGGCCGGCCAGGTCAGGGGAGGCGAGACCTTGTGGGATCTTGTGCACCTGGATCGGAGGGGAGGTAGGGGGGTGAAGGTTGGGGGTCAGAAACGGGTAAGGAGGTGTGTGGTTGGGAGGCAGGAGGAGGAGAAGGGGGCAGGGGGCAGGGCTGGCGTTCCCCTAGTAGGTGTTCGGGCCAGGGTGTCAGGGGACCCTGAGACAGGGGAAGGGGGAAAGGATTCGGGGGCTCTTGGAGCTGAGGGAATGGGTGGAGGGGGCGGAGGGAGCGGCTCCCGCGCCGAAAGGACCTGGGGGGTGGAACATTGGGAGCAGAGAGAGGGGCGAGAGCGGAGGTCCCAGAAAGCCTGCATGTCTGGGACCTTGGTCCGCTTGCCCTGAGGTCTAGAGATTGTCCTGGGCCGTGAGAATTTGGTAGTCAGAAGTACCCTCAGGGGCCATGGAGACTGATTGTCCAGGTAATATTGGGGCCGGGCCACCGTAGAGAAATGAATGAGGCTGAGGCGGCGCCTTTTCAGGTCCTGGGAAAGGCCCCGGGTTTTCTTTCTTTTCTTTTTTTTTAAGTTTTTATTTATTTATGATAGTCACACAGAGAGAGAGAGGGGGTGGGGGGCAGAGACACAAGCAGAGGGAGAAGCAGGCTCCATGCACCGGGAGCCTGACGTGGGATTCGGTGCCGGGTCTCCAGGATCGGACCCCGGGCCAAAGGCAGGCGCCAGACCGCTGCGCCACCCAGGGATCCCGGCCCCGGGTTTTGAAATTGGACAGTAGACAACCCGTCGGAGTTTCGGGGTCCCATTGGGATTGGGCAGTTCCATGATTCGCACCGGGTAACCCGGAGACTGAAGACAGGCGTCCCCGTTTGCAGCCCAGGGTCACCAGAGAAACAGAGGTGGCCCTAAGGATGAGGACGTCTCCTGATCCCCAGGGAGCACCGGAGAGCCACCCGCTGGCTCTGTGGAGTTGCCCTGGCGCGGCCGCGGCTTCCGGCAGGACCAGCGGGACAGGGGCACGGAATCAGGGGGCACCTACCCGGCGTCTCGAGGCGTGGGGTTCAGTTCAGGTCCTGGTGGTGAGAGGAGAGGGGCTCCCTCCAGAGCGGGACCTCGAACTCCTCCCGGGTTTCGGCACCAAATCTCAGGTTTCATGCGACTGGTAGGCAAATGAACTAGAGAGGCCAGGCAAATGTGGGTCAAAGGAGGCTTTCAGTGGGTGCATCTGGGGCGAGGTTCCCAGGCCCCGAGAGGGAACAGAGCCGGGGGAGCCGGCTTTTGAAGGGGGCGTGCTAAGGGCTCGTGTCTGTACGGGCTGATAGGCATTGGGGCATGTGACTGGAGGAAGCGGTACGGGGCGATGAGCGCTTCTGCCTTTCTATGGGGTCTGGGTGAGTAAGGTATGGTTCAGGTTTCCTACCTGGGTCCTGTCTCGCCAGTGACGTGTCCTTGGGCGGCCACCAGGGTTGAAGCCGGGGAGACCCCGATAAGTAGTGGGAGAAAGATCACTCGTTTGTGCTTCTCCGGGAGGCTGGCCTGGAGGGCTACTTCTGCCTGACTAGAGAGAGTTCGTCGCGGAACCAGGGAGACAGGCAGACAGAGGAGAGAGGCAGAGGTACCTAGAGATTCAGAAAGGCTGCCCGTTGCGCCAAGAGAGACCACGGATCGGGGCGTGATGAGAGGTCACATTTGACAGGGTGACTACACGCAGGGAAGACCTAAGGGTGGAGTAACACAAAGGGAAGTGGTGGTTGAGAGGGTCCGTGAATAAGGCATTGTCCAGGAGAGAGGGAGAATGCAATGCCCTGGAGGCGCGGGTGTGAGGTTGGCGCAGTTCAATGCGTTAGGGAGGGGAACGGCCACCAGGGAAGAGGGGGGCTTTGCCCCAGGCGGCACAGATAAAACAGTGGGACAGATTGCCCATGCCTGAAAGGCTGGAGAGGGAAGTAAGTGCCTTGTTGGCTAAGTTTCATCTAGGAGAAGGGGCCCCGCCCCGGGCCTGAGCTGGGGTAGCCTGTAGGTGGGTTTGGAGAAGTTGCTCCTGTGCACGTATGGTGGGAGTCTGGTTCCTTCGGTCGGGTTGGATTGGTGGAAGTGAGACCCGCACGTGTGTATGTCGTGTAGATGCGGGGAGAGAAGACGGTAGGGTAGGAGGAAAAGGGGCAGCGGTACAATTTTGCGGTTACCCCCCGTCGCCCAGTGGGAATCCCAAGGGTCCAGAATAGTTAGGCTATAGTTACTGTGTGTTCTGTAGAAGCGGCCTCATGGGTCACTGGTTGCAAAGGTGCCGGCGAAAGGGTCCCGGCACAAGTGGCCAAGGCGATGAATATTCCAGTAGCGATAAGGGCAGCATCCGTGGATTTCAACCGGGTAGGTTTGGCAGGTAGGATGGGTCTTGATCATAGGTGGAAGAGATTCTAGGATCAGATGTGGATACAGGAATTGACTGGCAATTGGGGATGGGGAAATTGATGAGGGCCTGGCAACCCAGTGGTTGACAATCAGTGGTGGACATTCCCCGGTGCCAGGTTTCTGTCATGTAAACGTCCACCTAAACCCAGGGTCAGTGGTGGAGTGACCAGGAGGTAGGACCAGGGGGAGGAGGATGGAGCCATAGCAGTATTGGAGTAGGTCCCAAAGGTGGTCCTGCGCATCCGTGTCGTGAGGGGCCTCGCTTTCACTTAGAGCTGTGTACCCCGCGGGTGGTGTGCTAGGAGTTTGGCGGCCGTGGGGGTCATAAGGGCCACCGTATCGGGACCGGTGCGCTTAGGCTGTAAGGTTTTTGGGTATAATTCTTGTAGCAGGACGCTATCCCCTGGGGCCAGGGCTTGGGGAGTATCTGCTGTGGGTTCCCCTGGAGTCGGGCTGACTGAGTCGCATGGGCCCGCAGGAGGGCTCTTAGAAGAGTTAGGTAAGGTAGGCAAGATAGGAGCAGAGGAGGCGGTGACGGGAAGATTTTGAGTGAGCAGGAAGGGCCGCCCACGAGAAGCTGAAAGGGACTTAGACCCCACGGCCCTCTAGGGGAAGCTCTGAGCCTTGTTAAAGCCAGCGGGAGGAGGGTGGCCAGGACGGGCGGGCTTCAAGGGCAGTTTGGTGAGACGTCCCTCGAGAAGGCCGTCGGCCCGCTCTCCCTTACCCGAAGACTGGGGTTGGTATGGGATATGGGGTTTCCAGGTAATATGTAGGCTCTCGGAGACTTGCTGGGTGATGCTGGAGATGAGGCCGGGCCGTTGTCGGATGGTAGGGTCCGCGGGAGGCCGAACCTCTGAATGATGTGTTGGAGCGCTATGGTGGCCGCCGCCTCCGCAGTGTCCCGAGGTATGGAGAAAGCCCCTATCCACCGTGTAAAGGTGTCCACTGAGGCTAACAGGTAGGGAAAGGATTTATGGCGTGGCACGTGGGAAAAGTCAGGCTGCCAGTCCTCGCCAGGTTGGTGTGCGCAGAGCTGGGGATTGGGCCCCGCCGGGCCTGCGAATTCCCCCTCGAGCGTTGACCGTGGAGCAGGGTTTGCAAGACTTCGGCGCCTCTCCGGTAACCTGTGGCACATGTGGAGGGTGGAAAAGGGGTTGTAGGAACTGGTGTAAGGCCTTGGGCCCGACGTGTAGGGACTGCCGTATGTCTGAAACGATCATGGGGGCTGAAGGGTCTGGAAGAGCGAGTTTCTTTGGAATGAAGATGCGGCCTTTGTCCCTGGCGATTCCTCCCATCCTTTTGGGTGTCTGTCTGAGTTTCCTGGTGTGTGTAAGAGGGGGACTGTGGTGTGTGGAGGAAGCGGAGGGGAGCTGGTGGGGGTCTAAGGCAGTGGGTCGGGCAGTGGAGAGTCGGCTTTGTTGTTGCCTCGGGACACCAGGTCCTTGGAGGGTCGGTCCACGACAGTGGACAGTGGCTACTTGAGTGAGGTTGGGGGGTCTGAGGGTCTGGGCTGAGGGTCTCCAGTAGTTGTGAAATGAGGTGCCCATTGATTATGGGTGGTACCCTTGGTGGTAAGACACCCTCGCTCTTGCCAGAGGACAGAATGTGTGTGTGTGATGAGGGAGGCGTATTTGGAGGCAGTGTATGTGGTGTCCCGAGGGGGAGGGCAGCCGCCTCCAGGACGGCATCGAGGGTAAGCAAGTACGGCGTAGGCCGCGTGTCTCTCTCTGGCCGTCCGGGGCGACGAGAGAACTACCATCCACAAAGAGGATTCGGTCAGGCTTCGGGAGGGCTTGATAGGAAAGTCCCGACGTGGAGGAGTCAGATCCTGCAGGAGTTGAGGGCAGGAACGGGAGGGTTCTGAGTGAGTCGCGGGGGGAGTACCCACCCGCGGGAGGGGAGCAGGATTTAGACGAGAGGTTGGTAGGTGGTAGATGTCCGGGTTTTCGGTGAAGAGGAGAAGATCAAGTTGGAGTCTAGAGGGGTCCAGATGAGAAACAGATTTCTGGCTCAGTAGATCTGTGTCCCAGGCGGTGAGAGGAGAAAACGGTGAGGGGCCTTGTAGAGTGAGTCTAAGGGCCTCCTTTGTCAGGGAGGCGGCCCCAGCCAGGGCTCTGAGACATGGTTGCCAGCCCTGAGCGGCGACATCTAGCTGTTGTGAGAGGTACGCCCGTGTCCGCTCCGTCGGTCCTGTTGGCTGTACCAGGAGGCGAGGGGCCGAGCGGGAACGTTCATCAGTCAATAAGTAGGGAGGTTTTGGGGGATCTGGAAGAGCTGAAACGGGTCCCAGAGTAAGGCAGTCTTCCCGTTTGGAGAAAAGGTGTTTGACAGGGGAGGGGTCTGTCCGTGGCCCCCGTGGGGTTGGTTTGGCTGCCCTGTGGAGGGGTCGTGCCAGGAGAGCGAAGTCAGGCATCCAGTACCAGAGGAAACCCACGAGAGCCAAGAAAGAGAGAAGGTTGTCGGCGTTCTGGCGGGGAGAGGGGAGGCCGGAGATGCTGGCGTTGTGGTAGGCGGAGGCGGTCTCCAGTGAGTGTTTTCGAGGTGTAGGGGTTAAGGATATACCCAGCTAGGTAACCGTGGGGGTGCAAAGTTGCGCTTTGGAGGGAGTGACCGGGTACCCTTTAGAACCAAGGAAGCTGAGGAGGAGAGCAGTGTCTTCCTGTGAGGAAGGTCGGGAGGGCCTACAAAGGGGAAGGTCATCGACTTCTTGGAGGAGCGTGCTCTGTGTGAAAGAGCCTTGTTGGAGATGTCTAGAAAGGGCCTGGCCAAAGAGATGGGGACTATCCTTGGAGTCCCTGAGGCAGGACCGTCCAGGCCAGTCGTCCTGAGGTATGCGTGTCGGGGTCTTCCCATGGGAAGGCCAAGAGAACGTATGAATGTGGGTGTGGAGGAGCAGTGAATGAAGAAGGCGTCTTTGAGGCCTAAGCGTGAGAAGTGAGTAGCGGTGGAGGGAACAGTAGAAAGTGGGGCGTATGGGTTGGGCTCCAGCGGGTGGAGAGGGCTAGCAGCCTCGTTGATGAGTCTTCAACCTTGTACTAGGCGATAGGCTCCAGAAGGTTTCCTGGCAGGGAGAATGGGGGTGATGCTCGGGGAGCTGTTGGGGATCAGGAGGCCGTGCTGGCCAAGTCGGTCTGTACTAGGTTTAAGTCCCCGTCGGTGAGTTTCCGAAATGGAGAATTGGGGCTGAGAAGGAGAGGAGGGGGGGGGTTTGATCTTTTAAGTGGGTTTTGACTGGGGGGTGGTGAGTGGCCACCATTGGTTTAGAGGTGTCCCAGACTTGGGGGTTAAGGGGTAGAGGGAGACGGGGGGCGTGGAGTGGAGGGATCAGGAGAAGTGAAGGGTAAGACGAGGTGAGCAGAGGCAGTGAGTGAGGGAGAAAGACGAACGGTGGCCTTGAGTTTGTGTAGGATCTCCCGGCCGAGGAGAGGAGCCGGGCAGGAAGGAGTTCTAAGGAAGGAGGGTGAGAGGGGAGCCCGTCCGTGGAGTAGATGGAGGTGCCATCAGTTCCCACCACCACCACCACTGGAGAGGGGAACCCGGCACCCGAGTGGAAGGCAGAATGGAGCCAGTCGCCCCGTGTCCAGCAGGAAAGAGACGGACTTCCCCGCTCCCGGGAGCAGGACCCCACGTTGTGCCCCAGATAGCAAATCCGAGAAAGCCCCCAGGAGCCGACACCGATGCAAACACACGAGGGTTTCTTTACAAGCTCGAGCTTGGGTCCAAGTATACCCGACACGGCGGAGCAGGGACTTGGACCCCGGGGCTCAGAGGCGTAGCAGCTTTACGGAGGCCAGTGGCCCACGGGATTGTAACACACACAGAAGGTTGCACAGTCATGTGAGTCCGCCCGCAACTGGGGGCCAGTTGACTCCCAGTTTACCCTCCCTATGGTGACCGTTTGAACTGGCCTATCACTCTGGTCAGAATTGGCGCGCAGTGTTGGGGGGCACAAGCGGGGGTTACATTTTTATGATCTGATTTCGGGTAAGGGTGTGCTCAGTGGCTTGACTAGGGTGGGGCAGCGCCTTAAGCAATAAGTAGGTCCTGTGGGGGTCATCGCAGGAGGTGGCGGGTGCAGCAGAAAATGGAGTTAGTCCTGCTCCGCTTGTCCAGGGGCAGGGGATTTTTGTTCAATTCCCTGGGTCCCACACCGCAGGCTCGGCCTGGGTTAGGGGGTGTCCGAGTCTGGGCCCCGCGAGTCGTGGTCCAGTCCGAGTAGTCGGAAGGTTGGACTTTGCGGCTCAGGGTTGCCTCCGTGTGGAGGCGCTGAGGATGCCCCGAGACCAGGGCAGGCGGATTTCCAGTGGCCCGTCACTCGACATCGCGGGCCTGGCCGCGTCGGCTCCGTGATCCTGGGACATTGACGGGCCCGGTGTCCCTCGGTGCCGCGTCTGACGCAAGCCCCAGGCGGGATGCGGTGGGGTGCCCCTCTGTGTGCCTCCCGGAGCCCGCCGGCCGCAGGGCTGCCAGCGAGGCTGGGGTGTGGAGTTGCACCTGCAGCTGCAGCTGCAGTCTGGCCTGCCCCTGCGGTTCAGCCGCTCTTCGTCTCGGGTGTTCAAGACGTTCAATGCCATGGTCAGCAGGTCGGGAATGGGAGTTTGGGGACCCTCTTCGGCCTTCTTGAATTTTTTTTTCCGGGTATCGGGGAGGACTGAGAGAGAAAACGCGTCGCCACCACAGTAGCCCTGGACGGGGCCGGGGAGGCAGGGTCCAGGCGAGGCTACTGGGTTACAGCCTCAGCGAGCCTCTGAAGGCAAAGAGCAGGCTTCTCATCTGGGTTCTGAGCGACTTGCCGGACCCTAGCGTAGTTGACAGACAGCCCTGTTAGAGACCGCCCGCGTGCCAGCGTGGAGACAGTGGACGTGGGGCGGCGGCGGCGGCGGCGGCGGCGGCAGCGGCCCCCCCGCTCCTGGCCCGTCTGCTAAGGGCGTGCGGGATCCTCGGCGGGAACCGCCCGAGCACCGATTGGCACAGCCCCGTCGGTGAAACGGACCCGGCCGGCGTGTTGTCGGGCGGCAGCCTGCATTCGCTCCCTGTCCTCTGGTGGAAGGGGGGTGGTCTGCAGCACATGCAAATCCTGCCAAGTCAAGCAAGCCCTCTGCCTGGGCCAAATACTGAATTCTTGGCTGCAGTCCCGGGTTAGCAGAGTAAGAGCCCAGCCCCCTTTTCCATGTGGGAAAGGTCCTGAAGGGAGAAAGCGTGGACCCGAACGATCCCTTCAGCTCCCACCACCTGTCGCAGGGGGCCGGCCAGGTCAGGGGAGGCGAGACCTTGTGGGATCTTGTGCACCTGGATCGGAGGGGAGGTAGGGGGGTGAAGGTTGGGGGTCAGAAACGGGTAAGGAGGTGTGTGGTTGGGAGGCAGGAGGAGGAGAAGGGGGCAGGGGGCAGGGCTGGCGTTCCCCTAGTAGGTGTTCGGGCCAGGGTGTCAGGGGACCCTGAGACAGGGGAAGGGGGAAAGGATTCGGGGGCTCTTGGAGCTGAGGGAATGGGTGGAGGGGGCGGAGGGAGCGGCTCCCGCGCCGAAAGGACCTGGGGGGTGGAACATTGGGAGCAGAGAGAGGGGCGAGAGCGGAGGTCCCAGAAAGCCTGCATGTCTGGGACCTTGGTCCGCTTGCCCTGAGGTCTAGAGATTGTCCTGGGCCGTGAGAATTTGGTAGTCAGAAGTACCCTCAGGGGCCATGGAGACTGATTGTCCAGGTAATATTGGGGCCGGGCCACCGTAGAGAAATGAATGAGGCTGAGGCGGCGCCTTTTCAGGTCCTGGGAAAGGCCCCGGGTTTTCTTTCTTTTCTTTTTTTTTTAAGTTTTTATTTATTTATGATAGTCACACAGAGAGAGAGAGGGGGTGGGGGGCAGAGACACAAGCAGAGGGAGAAGCAGGCTCCATGCACCGGGAGCCTGACGTGGGATTCGGTGCCGGGTCTCCAGGATCGGACCCCGGGCCAAAGGCAGGCGCCAGACCGCTGCACCACCCAGGGATCCCGGCCCCGGGTTTTGAAATTGGACAGTAGACAACCCGTCGGAGTTTCGGGGTCCCATTGGGATTGGGCAGTTCCATGATTCGCACCGGGTAACCCGGAGACTGAAGACAGGCGTCCCCGTTTGCAGCCCAGGGTCACCAGAGAAACAGAGGTGGCCCTAAGGATGAGGACGTCTCCTGATCCCCAGGGAGCACCGGAGAGCCACCCGCTGGCTCTGTGGAGTTGCCCTGGCGCGGCCGCGGCTTCCGGCAGGACCAGCGGGACAGGGGCACGGAATCAGGGGGCACCTACCCGGCGTCTCGAGGCGTGGGGTTCAGTTCAGGTCCTGGTGGTGAGAGGAGAGGGGCTCCCTCCAGAGCGGGACCTCGAACTCCTCCCGGGTTTCGGCACCAAATCTCAGGTTTCATGCGACTGGTAGGCAAATGAACTAGAGAGGCCAGGCAAATGTGGGTCAAAGGAGGCTTTCAGTGGGTGCATCTGGGGCGAGGTTCCCAGGCCCCGAGAGGGAACAGAGCCGGGGGAGCCGGCTTTTGAAGGGGGCGTGCTAAGGGCTCGTGTCTGTACGGGCTGATAGGCATTGGGGCATGTGACTGGAGGAAGCGGTACGGGGCGATGAGCGCTTCTGCCTTTCTTTCTATGGGGTCTGGGTGAGTAAGGTATGGTTCAGGTTTCCTACCTGGGTCCTGTCTCGCCAGTGACGTGTCCTTGGGCGGCCACCAGGGTTGAAGCCGGGGAGACCCCGATAAGTAGTGGGAGAAAGATCACTCGTTTGTGCTTCTCCGGGAGGCTGGCCTGGAGGGCTACTTCTGCCTGACTAGAGAGAGTTCGTCGCGGAACCAGGGAGACAGGCAGACAGAGGAGAGAGGCAGAGGTACCTAGAGATTCAGAAAGGCTGCCCGTTGCGCCAAGAGAGACCACGGATCGGGGCGTGATGAGAGGTCACATTTGACAGGGTGACTACACGCAGGGAAGACCTAAGGGTGGAGTAACACAAAGGGAAGTGGTGGTTGAGAGGGTCCGTGAATAAGGCATTGTCCAGGAGAGAGGGAGAATGCAATGCCCTGGAGGTGCGGGTGTGAGGTTGGCGCAGTTCAATGCGTTAGGGAGGGGAACGGCCACCAGGGAAGAGGGGGGCTTTGCCCCAGGCGGCACAGATAAAACAGTGGGACAGATTGCCCATGCCTGAAAGGCTGGAGAGGGAAGTAAGTGCCTTGTTGGCTAAGTTTCATCTAGGAGAAGGGGCCCCGCCCCGGGCCTGAGCTGGGGTAGCCTGTAGGTGGGTTTGGAGAAGTTGCTCCTGTGCACGTATGGTGGGAGTCTGGTTCCTTCGGTCGGGTTGGATTGGTGGAAGTGAGACCCGCACGTGTGTATGTCGTGTAGATGCGGGGAGAGAAGACGGTAGGGTAGGAGGAAAAGGGGCAGCGGTACAATTTTGCGGTTACCCCCCGTCGCCCAGTGGGAATCCCAAGGGTCCAGAATAGTTAGGCTATAGTTACTGTGTGTTCTGTAGAAGCGGCCTCATGGGTCACTGGTTGCAAAGGTGCCGGCGAAAGGGTCCCGGCACAAGTGGCCAAGGCGATGAATATTCCAGTAGCGATAAGGGCAGCATCCGTGGATTTCAACCGGGTAGTTTTGGCAGGTAGGATGGGTCTTGATCATAGGTGGAAGAGATTCTAGGATCAGATGTGGATACAGGAATTGACTGGCAATTGGGGATGGAGAAATTGATGAGGGCCTGGCAACCCAGTGGTTGACAATCAGTGGTGGACATTCCCCGGTGCCAGGTTTCTGTCATGTAAACGTCCACCTAAACCAGGGTCAGTGGTGGAGTGACCAGGAGGTAGGACCAGGGGGAGGAGGATGGAGCCATAGCAGTATTGGAGTAGGTCCCAAAGGTGGTCCTGCGCATCCGTGTCGTGAGGGGCCTCGCTTTCACTTAGAGCTGTGTACCCCGCGGGTGGTGTGCTAGGAGTTTGGCGGCCGTGGGGGTCGTAAGGGCCACCGTATCGGGACCGGTGCGCTTAGGCTGTAAGGTTTTTGGGTATAGTTCTTGTAGCAGGATGCTATCCCCTGGGGCCAGGGCTTGGGGAGTATCTGCTGTGGGTTCCCCTGGAGTCGGGCTGACTGAGTCGCATGGGCCCGCAGGAGGGCTCTTAGAAGAGTTAGGTAAGGTAGGCAAGAGAGGAGCAGAGGAGGCGGTGACGGGAAGATTTTGAGTGAGCAGGAAGGGCCGCCCACGAGAAGCTGAAAGGGACTTAGACCCCACGGCCCTCTAGGGGAAGCTCTGAGCCTTGTTAAAGCCAGCGGGAGGAGGGTGGCCAGGACGGGCGGGCTTCAAGGGCAGTTTGGTGAGACGTCCCTCGAGAAGGCCGTCGGCCCGCTCTCCCTTACCCGAAGACTGGGGTTGGTATGGGATATGGGGTTTCCAGGTAATATGTAGGCTCTCGGAGACTTGCTGGGTGATGCTGGAGATGAGGCCGGGCCGTTGTCGGATGGTAGGGTCCGCGGGAGGCCGAACCTCGGAATGATGTGTTGGAGGGCTATGGTGGCCGCCGCCTCCGCAGTGTCCCGAGGTATGGAGAAAGCCCCTATCCACCGTGTAAAGGTGTCCACTGAGGCTAACAGGTAGGGAAAGGATTTATGGCGTGGCACGTGGGAAAAGTCAGGCTGCCAGTCCTCGCCAGGTTGGTGTGCGCAGAGCTGGGGATTGGGCCCCGCCGGGCCTGCGAATTCCCCCTCGAGCGTTGACCGTGGAGCAGGGTTTGCAAGACTTCGGCGCCTCTCCGGTAACCTGTGGCACATGTGGAGGGTGGAAAAGGGGTTGTAGGAACTGGTGTAAGGCCTTGGGCCCGACGTGTAGGGACTGCCGTATGTCTGAAACGATCATGGGGGCTGAATGGTCTGGAAGAGCGAGTTTCTTTGGAATGAAGATGCGGCCTTTGTCCCTGGCGATTCCTCCCATCCTTTTGGGTGTCTGTCTGAGTTTCCTGGTGTGTGTAAGAGGGGGACTGTGGTGTGTGGAGGAAGCGGAGGGGAGCTGGTGGGGGTCTAAGGCAGTGGGTCGGGCAGTGGAGAGTCGGCTTTGTTGTTGCCTCGGGACACCAGGTCCTTGGAGGGTCGGTCCACGACAGTGGACAGTGGCTACTTGAGTGAGGTTGTGGGGTCTGAGGGTCTCCAGTAGTTGTGAAATGAGGTGCCCATTGATTATGGGTGGTACCCTTGGTGGTAAGACACCCTCGCTCTTGCCAGAGGACAGAATGTGTGTGTGTGATGAGGGAGGCGTATTTGGAGGCAGTGTATGTGGTGTCCCGAGGGGGAGGGCAGCCGCCTCCAGGACGGCATCGAGGGTAAGCAAGTACGGCGTAGGCCGCGTGTCTCTCTCTGGCCGTCCGGGGCGACGAGAGAACTACCATCCACAAAGAGGATTCGGTGAGGCTTCGGGAGGGCTTGATAGGAAAGTCCCGACGTGGAGGAGTCAGATCCTGCAGGAGTTGAGGGCAGGAACGGGAGGGTTCTGAGTGAGTCGCGGGGGGAGTACCCACCCGCGGGAGGGGAGCAGGATTTAGACGAGAGGTTGGTAGGTGGTAGATGTCCGGGTTTTCGGTGAAGAGGAGAAGATCAAGTTGGAGTCTAGAGGGGTCCAGATGAGAAACAGATTTCTGGCTCAGTAGATCTGTGTCCCAGGCGGTGAGAGGAGAAAACGGTGAGGGGCCTTGTAGAGTGAGTCTAAGGGCCTCCTTTGTCAGGGAGGCGGCCCCAGCCAGGGCTCTGAGACATGGTTGCCAGCCCTGAGCGGCGACATCTAGCTGTTGTGAGAGGTACGCCCGTGTCCGCTCCGTCGGTCCTGTTGGCTGTACCAGGAGGCGAGGGGCCGAGCGGGAACGTTCATCAGTCAATAAGTAGGGAGGTTTTGGGGGATCTGGAAGAGCTGAAACGGGTCCCAAAGTAAGGCAGTCTTCCCGTTTGGAGAAAAGGTGTTTGACAGGGGAGGGGTCTGTCCGTGGCCCCCGTGGGGTTGGTTTGGCTGCCCTGTGGAGGGGTCGTGCCAGGAGAGCGAAGTCAGGCATCCAGTACCAGAGGAAACCCACGAGAGCCAAGAAAGAGAGAAGGTTGTCGGCGTTCTGGCGGGGAGAGGGGAGGCCGGAGATGCTGGCGTTGTGGTAGGCGGAGGCGGTCTCCAGTGAGTGTTTTCGAGGTGTAGGGGTTAAGGATATACCCAGCTAGGTAACCGTGGGGGTGCAAAGTTGCGCTTTGGAGGGAGTGACCGGGTACCCTTTAGAACCAAGGAAGCTGAGGAGGAGAGCAGTGTCTTCCTGTGAGGAAGGTCGGGAGGGCCTACAAAGGGGAAGGTCATCGACTTCTTGGAGGAGCGTGCTCTGTGTGAAAGAGCATTGTTGGAGATGTCTAGAAAGGGCCTGGCCAAAGAGATGGGGACTATCCTTGGAGTCCCTGAGGCAGGACCGTCCAGGCCAGTCGTCCTGAGGTATGTGTGTCGGGGTCTTCCCATGGGAAGGCCAAGAGAACGTATGAATGTGGGTGTGGAGGAGCAGTGAATGAAGAAGGCGTCTTTGAGGCCTAAGCGTGAGAAGTGAGTAGCGGTGGAGGGAACAGTAGAAAGTGGGGCGTATGGGTTGGGCACCAGCGGGTGGAGAGGGCTAGCAGCCTCGTTGATGAGTCTTCAACCTTGTACTAGGCGATAGGCTCCAGAAGGTTTCCTGGCAGGGAGAATGGGGGTGATGCTCGGGGAGCTGTTGGGGATAAGGAGGCCGTGCTGGCCAAGTCGGTCTGTACTAGGTTTAAGTCCCCGTCGGTGAGTTTCCGAAATGGAGAATTGGGGCTGAGAAGGAGAGGAGGCGGGGGGGTTTGATCTTTTAAGTGGGTTTTGACTGGGGGGTGGTGAGTGGCCACCATTGGTTTAGAGGTGTCCCAGACTTGGGGGTTAAGGGGTAGAGGGAGACGGGGGTCGTGGAGTGGAGGGATCAGGAGAAGTGAAGGGTAAGACGAGGTGAGCAGAGGCAGTGAGTGAGGGAGAAAGACGAACGGTGGCCTTGAGTTTGTGTAGGATCTCCCGGCCGAGGAGAGGAGCCGGGCAGGAAGGAGTTCTAAGGAAGGAGGGTGAGAGGGGAGCCCGTCCGTGGAGTAGATGGAGGTGCCATCAGTTCCCACCACCACCACCACTGGAGAGGGGAACCCGGCACCCGAGTGGAAGGCAGAATGGAGCCAGTCGCCCCGTGTCCAGCAGGAAAGAGACGGACTTCCCCGCTCCCGGGAGCAGGACCCCACGTTGTGCCCCAGGTAGCAAATCCGAGAAAGCCCCCAGGAGCCGACACCGATGCAAACACACGAGGGTCTCTTTACAATCTCGAGCTTGGGTCCAAGTATACCCGACACAGCGGAGCAGGGACTTGGACCCCGGGGCTCAGAGGCGTAGCAGCTTTCCGGGGGCCAGTGGCCCACGGGATTGTAACACACACAGAAGGTTGCACAGTCATGTGAGTCCGCCCGCAACTGGGGGCCAGTTGACTCCCAGTTTACCCTCCCTATGGTGACCGTTTGAACTGGCCTATCACTCTGGTCAGAATTGGCGCGCAGTGTTGGGGGGCACAAGCGGGGGTTACAATTTTATGATCTGATTTCGGGTAAAGGTGTGCTCAGTGGCTTGACTAGGGTGGTGCAGCGCCTTTTAATAAGCAGGTCCTGTGGGGGTCATAGCAGGAGGTGGTGGGTGCAGCAGAAAATGGAATTAGTCCTGCTCCGCTTGTCCAGGGGTAGGGGATTTTTGTGCTCGCTTAGGCAGCACATATACTAAAACAGGGGTAGGGGATTTTTGTTGAATTCCCTGGGTGCCACATTCTCCTCTTTTCCTAGGATCCTAAGCAGGACCCAATTTCCGGTTCTGGGTTTCTGTCTAAAGAGGCAGTGGTTGTCATTGTTGCCTGAGTACCATAAGTTGGACTGTATTGACTCCGATCTTTGACAAGAAGCTACTCATCGATTAATGATGCAGGGTCTGAAGGTTAGAAGGAGGAGGCTGATGATGAGTGGGACGGCGGGAGGATAACATGGTAGTCAGCCAGGGGGAATGATTAAACCAGGGTTCGATCCAACCTTGTTCCTGTTCTCGCCCGATTTACATTTCAGCATAGAAGCAACAGCCTTCGTTTATGGCAGCACATAACCCCCCACCCTTTGTTGTAAGAAGACTAAGTATAATCGCCTTCTATTTTGAAGGACAACCTAAGACTAGGGAGTCTTGGAGGTGGGAAATAAGTGAGATTAGCTCAGTCTTAGCTTTCGGGGATTGACCTTTTCTGGTTGGCTTTTCCATTCTGGAACAAAGTCCTTGAGAAAGGCGTGTGGGTCAGCTGGCTGGTCGTGGGTGTAGTGGACCCAGGGCGTAATCCTGTCAACCTTGAGAGTGGTGGAAGTGGTCACGATCACGATGTAAGGGTCCCTTCCAGGGAGGTTGAAGTGTCTGGTGTTGGTATCTCCACACGTACACCCAATCACCTGGCTGATATTGATGGGGGTCCGGGGGTGGCCCAGTCTCCTAGAGGGCCCTCAGCTTAGGCCACACCTGCTCATGGGTTCATTGTAACATTTGGAGAGTGAAAAGAAGTGGGTGATCATCCAATTCAGCAAGCACCTCAGGTTTTAAATTGGGGATAACAGGTGGAGGAAGACCGAACATGATCTCGTAGGGAGTCCGTCCCCCCTTATATGGGGAGTTCCTCACCCTATATAGGGCAAAGGGGAGGAGAGTCACCCAGTTCCCGCCAGTCTCCAGAGCTAATTTAGTTAAGGTCTCCTTGAATGTTCTGTTCCTCCTCTCTACCTGTCCTGAGCTTTGGGGCCTATATGCACAATGTAATTTCCAATCTGCCCCAAGTATTTGTGCCACTCCCTGTGTTACCTTAGAGACGAATCCTGGGCCATTGTCTGATCCAATTCTAACAGGAAAACCATACCTCGGTAAGATGTCTTTAGCAGTTTCTTGGTCAAGGTCTGTGCTGTTTCATGTTTGTTGGGAAATGCCTCTGTCTGCCCTGAAAAAGTATCCACAAACACTAGTAAATACTTGTCCCCGTATTTTCCAGGTTTTTCCTCAGTGAAGTCCACTTCCCAGTAGGCTCCTGGGCGGTCCCCTCAGAGTCGGGTACCTGGGTGAGATCCACGGGCAGTGGCATTAACTGGTATGCGTGGCAGCTCGCCAATATCTGCTTGATCTTTGCTCTAGAGCCTTTAATAGTGATCTTTTCGTGCCGTTTGAGGTCTTCCATTTTCTTTGTTCCCATATGAGTACTCTGATGCATTTTGGATAGGCCTCGCCGTCCTAGTTCCTCTGGCTGGATGAGGCTGGAGTCTGCGGCCCTCCACCAGCCACGCAAGCATTGGGTCGTAGGCAAGCGTTTGATCCAGTGCAAGTCAGTGTCAGTATAGTTGGGAGTATCAGGCAGGGTTGCAGCCCCCGCATCAGGTAGTGTGGTTGTTAAAACCTGGGTCATCATAAGGGCCACGTCCTTAGCTTTGGAGTCGGCTACTCGGCTTCCCCTGGCTACTGGTAGTACTGCTCTGTGGCGTTCCGGACAATGAGTGATAGCTAGGTCCTTGGGCAGCCAGGGGGCCCTTAGGAGTTCAAGGATCTCTGTTTTATTTTTATTTTTTTAAAGATTTATTTATTTATTTATTCGTGATAGACACATAGAGAGAGAGAGAGAGAGATGCAGAGACACAGCAGGAGGGAGAAGCAGGCTCCATGCGGGGAGCCCAACGTGGGACTCGATCCAGGACTCCAGTATCGTGCCCTGGGCCAAAGGCAGGCGCTAAACCGCTGAGCACCCAGGGATCCCTGTTTTATGTTTAATAGTTTTTCCCTCTGCTGTCAGAAGCCCTCTCTCCCTGTGAAGGGCTCCGTGGATATCGCGGTGGCAAAGGCATACCTGCTGTCAGTATAAATGTTTATTCGTTTACCTTTCTCCACGGTTAGCGCCTCGGCCAGTGCGATCACTTCTTCCCGTTGAGCCGATATTCCGGCTGCCAATGGTGCTGCCCAGATGCTCTCCGTTTCCATGGTTACGGCTGCCCCCGCGAATCTGATTCCTTCTAGGACAAAACTGCTGCCGTCCGTGTACCAGGTGGTGTTCGCATTAGGCAGTGGCTGGTCCTGGAGATCAGCTCTGATTCCATGCACCTGTGCCACAATTTCTTGACACATGTAGAGGGGGGTCCCAGTCTGGGTTAGGGAGTAGCTTTGCCAGATTCAGGGTTGTTGGTGCCTTAAATCAAATTCTGGTGGGGTTTAGCAGTAGGCTCTGATAATGGGTCAGACGGGCATTGCTGATCTAGAAGTCTGGGGGCTGTTTAAGTACCCCTTCAATAGCATGTGGGGTGGTAACATGCAGTTCTTGCCTCATGGCCGGTTTGTCTGCGTCCTTGACCATAGTGGCCACCGGCAATAATTTTTAAGCATGGGGGCCATCTAGTGGCTATCATGGCCAACTTTTTCGAGAGATAGGCTATCGGTCTCTTCCAGGGACCTAGGTACTGGACGAGGACCCCTTTTGCCACCCCGTCTTTCTCGTCCACATACAGGTAGAAGGGCTTGGTTAGGTCGGGCAACCCAAGAGCTGGGGCAGACAGCAAGGCCTGTTTAAGATCATTAAAGGCTTTGTTCATGGCCTCTATGCATTCAAAATTCTGCTGGTTCCTGGTGGCCTCATAGAGGAGGGTCTAGCCATCTTGGCAAAACCCGGAATGGATAATCGACAGAACCCTGCTGATCCCAAGAATTCATGTACCTGGCATACGGTTTGTGGCTGTGGGATCCTTAGGACAGTTTCCTTCCGTGCGTCTGTCAACCATCTTTGTCCATCCTCTAATGTGTACCCTAGGTTGCTCACCTCTGCTCTTCAGATCTGGGGTTTTTGAGCTGAGCCCGGTTATCCTAGAGCCGCTATTGTCTGGAGCAAGTCCCTGGTGCCTCGCAGGCATGTGTCCTGGTCTTCCGCTGCCAACAGGGTATCATGTACATATTGCAATAAGGTCAAATGAGGGTGCTCGGACTGGAACTCACCCAAGTCTTCGTGTAAGGCCTCATCGAAGATGGTCAGTGAATTTTTGAATCCTTGTGGCAGTCGAGTCCAGGTGAGCTGGCCATTGATGCCTTTCTCGGGGTCTGTCCATTCAAAGGCGAAAAGGTCTTGGCTCTTGGTTGCTAAAGGCAGGCTGAAAAAGGCGTCTTTTACATCTAATACAGTAAAGCAAAGTTTGTGTGGAGGCAGGGTGGAGAGGAAGGTGTATGGGTTTGGGACCGTAGGGTGCATATCCTCCACTCGCCAGCTGACTTCCCTTAAGTCCTGGACTGGCCTGTAATCATTAGAGTGCGGTTTCCGCACCGGCAGAAGAGAGTGAGTGTTCCATGCCGACTGGCAAGGTCTCAATACGCCCAAGTCCATTGGTTACCATATGTGGGGTGTGGTTCCCGTATGGGCTATGGGAGGCATGGGGTATTGGCGGACCCTGACAGATCTGCCCCTGGCTTTAGTTCTATGTAAATGGCCAGTCGGTGCCAGGCAAGCCCAGTTCCCCCAATTTCTGCCCATGCTTGGAGAAATTCCTGAATCCAATGGTCAGTGTCAGTCACTGGGGCCGAGGGCATTTGGTGAAGACGATATTCGTCTTCTAAACTCAGGACAAGCACCTGAATCGGGTGCCCCTCCTTGTTTAGGATTTTTGCCCCTTCGGGGTGGAAGCAAATTTGTGCCCCCATCTTGGTGAGCAAGTCCCAACCTCACGATGGGTAGGGACACTCAGGGATGACCATGAAGGAGTAGGACACCCGGCCCATGCCTAGATCCACAGTTGTCCGGGTAGTCCATGAGTACTGTTTGGTGCCCGTGGCCCCTTGCACCCATGAAGTTTTGCTAGCCAATTTACCTTGGGGTTGTAATAAAACCGAATGTTGTGCCCCAGTGTCCACTAGGGATTCAGCGGGTTGCCCCTCCACTCTGAGAGCTACCCTGGGCTCAGGGAGGGGCGCCAAACCCCGACTCCTCTAGTCGTCCATGTCCTCTATCTCCAAGTTTTTGGTAGGGGCCTTGGGTCTTTTGTTAGGGCAGTCTTTCACCCAGTGGCCCTCCTCCTTGTAATAAGCACATTGGCTTTTGTTCAGTTTAGGGCACTCCGGATGGGAACCAGGGCCATCGTCCTTACCTGTCCCTGAAGCCAGTTTCTTGAGGTGTCTCCGACTTTCCCGTGGGTCGTCCATGGTTGTGGCCAGGAGGATCTTGGCTAGGTTTCGGGTCTGCCGGTCACTTAGTTTGATGCTCTTCCAGACTTTATTATTATAGACTTTTTCTGCTACTATTACTAAGTCCTGCAAGCTCTTCTCCCCCGGTCTCTCTACTCTTTGCAATTTCTTTTTAATGTCCGGAGCGGCCCGGTTAACAAAGGCCATGATCATTGCGGCCTTCGTTTCTGGGGCTCCTGGGTTCATAGGGGTGTACTGCCTAAAAGCCTCTATGATCCTTTCTAAGAAGGCTGCTGGACTCTCATCCTTACCTTGTCTTACTTACATCATACACCTTGGCCAGATTTGTAGGCTTGCCGGGAGGACGGAAGTCGGCAGGCGTAAGGGATGTCTCCAAAGACCCTTGGTCGACGGTCTGCCAGCACAACCGCCTAAGCCAGTGTCGACCTAATACAGATTGGAATTCCTACAGGTAAAAATACAGTTTAGAGCTCTCGGGAAATATGCGCGCAAAAGGTGGAAAAAGTTGAGTATACTCTCCATGCCTGGCACCCTCCAGATGGGGTCCTAGGGGTCTCTTGGATCCCGGACGAGCCCCCAAATGTTGTGCCCAAGATTGCATATCTGAAAAACCACCAAGGAGCCGACAGCAATGCAAACGCATGAGGATTTATTTACAATCTCGAGCTTGGGTCCAAGTATATACCCGACACGACAGAGCAGGGGTTTGGACCCTGAGGTGGGTTACAGCTGGGTTTTTATGGGCTGGTCTAGGGGTTTAAGATGGTAGCCAGAGATCTTCTCTCTCTCGGCCTCCACAGAAAGAGGCTTGCTTTCAGTACTTGAGAGGGTCTAACTATAGCCCATCCGGCCTCACTTATTCCCTGCTCTACAAAGCATCTGCCATCAGTATACAGATTCCACTCAGGATTGTCTAGTGGAGTCTCCTGCAGATCCTGCCTGGCAGCATCATCTTGCATTATCATTTGTTCACAGTCGTGTTCCAGTTTAGCAGCCTCCTCTGGCAAGAAAGTTGCAGGATTTTAAGATGTACAAGTTGTAATGCAAATATGGGGTTTCTCTAGGAGTAAGGCTTGATATTTCAAGAGGCGACGACTATCAGCCAGAAGCCTCCTTTTGATTCCCATAGTCTTGTTACATTAGGAGGGGGGTAACCAGTTCTTTCTGCCCCCAAGGTTATCTTAGTAGCTCCAGGTATTAGAAGCTCAATGGTGCTGCCACCCGTAAACAAGCCGGCCCTCCTTTTGGCACCATGTCTGATTCTTTGCTTAGGTATCCTGTCGGTTGCTGAGTTGATCCCCTCGTCTGGGTCACAACTCCAAATGCTATTCCCTTTCTTTCTGTAACATACAAGTTAAACTCTTTTCCTACAGGAAATTAGAGCTGGAGCTTTTAATGAAGCTTGTTTAAGTTTGTAAAAGGCCCGGATGCCTGGGTGGCTAAGCTGTTGAGCATCTGCCTGCCTTTGGCTCAGGGTGTGATCCCAGGGTTCCAGAATAGAGTCCCGAATCCAGCTTCCTGAATGGAGCCTGCTTCTCCCTCTGCCTAGGTCTCCCCCTCTGTGTGTGTGTGTGTGTGTGTGTGTGTGTGTGTGTGTCTCATAAACAAAAAAATTTAAAAATCTTAAGAAAAAAAAAGGAATCAGCATTATATCTCTGCAATCAAATTCAAGCATTTGGCTTGTATTTTGACAGACTTCAGTATAGTGGTCAGGATTATCTACAAATTTGCCCAAATCACTCTTGATCTGTTTATAAAGTCTTGGAGAGAGAATGGCACGTGTACCTTACTTGGGCCAATTCTACTACGCGTGTCAGTTCATGGGTATAGCTAGTGCACCTTCCTCTCATTGGGAGGTTTCTCAGCTTGAGGCAAGCCTGGGTAAGGCCGGCAGGAAGGTTTGACAGGTACCTCTTGATGGGAGGGAGCCTCAGGGGGCAGGTTATCAGCATTTGCCCCTTGTGATCTTTTGCTTTGGCTAGGGAGGTGTTTTCTTTGCAAGATTTACAGAAGTCGGCCTGCTCTTGTAAGGCACAGGAGGGACTTTGGACCATTTAACTCCCCTTTTACAGTATGAATCTAATTGCAAGATAGCTTTGTTTCAATACTTCCCTCAGGGGGGACCAGGTCTCTCCATCCTCCAGATGATCCTGAAGCCAAGCCTGGGAACAGAAAAACATCATACACTTCCTTTTCAGTGTCAGTGGGTCAATTTCCCCAACTTTTCAGAATGCAGTGCACAAGCATCTCTGCAAAGGCTGATTGGTTCCCACCTCGAAATTCTCGTAGGAATCTCCTGCCCTGTACCTGTTCTAGAGAGGTGACCACTGATGGCATCCCTACAAGTCAGTTCTCACCTAAACCAAGGTGCCCCTTTGCTGCCTATCCAAGGTGATAGAGTGGCCTGACATCTTGGGATAAGGAGGGGTGAGGCCAGCGGGAGTAGCCACTCTCACCCGTCTGCCACCTAAATGATCCTGCTTCCTCTGGATCTTGTGAAAAACCGAGTCCTAATCCAGAGCTTAGCGAAGCTTAATATTTTTTTTTATTTTTATTTATTTATGATAGTCACAGAGAGAGAGAGAGAGAGAGAGAGGCAGAGACATAGGCAGAGGGAGAAGCAGGCTCCATGCACCGGGAGCCCGGCGTGGGATTCGATCCCGGGTCTCCAGGATCGCGCTCTGGGCCAAAGGCAGGTGCTAAACCGCTGCACCACCCAGGGATCCCTGAAGCTTAATAATTTAAACGGTGATATTCCTTTTAGAAGGCTGAGGAAGTAAGTGGAACACCTATGGTCTCTCAGCGGGAGGCCTGTGCTGCTTGTGGATGAGGCTTCCCAGGGTGTCACCCCCAGGGCCAGTCTCCTTTGTTTTTGTTTTTTTTTAAAGACTTAATTTATTTATTCATAAGACACACATACAGAGAGAGAGAAAGCGGCAGAGACACAGGCAGAGGGAGAAGCAGGCTCCTTACAGGGAGCCCGACCTGGGACTCAATCCCAGGTCTCCTGGATCAGGCCTGGGCTGAAGGCGGGGCTAAACGGCGGAGTCCCCGGGGCTGCACAGGTCTCCATCCTTTAACCTGTCTTGGGGACCCCAAGGCCACCAGAGGTAAGCAAAGGCAGGTTCAGAGTGCTGGATTGCCAGTCCTTATGTGCACTCTCCAGATGAACCTTAGGCTAGCAAGGAATCCTATTTTTGGGGGGTTTTTTGTATATTTTTTTATTGTAGTTTGATATGCCAGCATGTAGCATAACACCCAGTGCTCCTCCTAGCAAGTGCCCCCCTCGGCGCTCATCACCCAGTCACCCTGTTCCCCCACCCACCTCCCCTTCCACTACCCCTTGTTCATTTCCCAGAGTTAAGAGTTTCTCATGTGTTGTCACCTTCCCTGATATTTCCCACTCGTTTTCTCTTCCTTCCCCCTATAATGCCTTTCACTATTTTTATAGTCCCCAAACGAATGAGACCATATGATGATTGTCTTTCTCAGATGGACTTCACTTAGCATAATTAATACCCTCCAGTTCTATCCACATCAAAGCGAAGGGTGGGTATTTGTTGTTTCTAATGGCTGAGTAATATTGCATTGTATGTATAGACCACATCTTCTTTATCCATCCATCTTTCGGTGGACACCCAGGTGCAGGTATCCCGCCATTTCCCCGCCACTACAATTGCTGGGTCGTAGGGCAGGTCTATTTTTAACTCTTTGAGGAACCTCCACACAGTTTTCCGGAGTGGCTGTACCAGTTCACATTCCCACCAACAGGGCAAGAGGGTCCCACTTTCTCCACGGCCTCTCCCACATTTGTTGTTTCCTGTCCTGTTAATTGTCATCATTCTCACTGGTGTGAGGTGGTATTTCATTGTGTGTGTGTGTGTGTGTGTGTGTGTGTTTTAAGAGTTTATTCATTTATTCATGACAGACAGAGAGAGAGGCAGAGACACAGGCAGAGGGAGAAGCAGGCTGTATGCCAGAACAAGACATGGGACTCCATCCGGGTCTCCAGGATCACACCCTGGGCAGAAAGTGGCGCTAAACCGCTGAGGCATTGGGGCTGCCCTCATTGGGGTTTTGTTTTGTTTTGTTTTGTTTTTCATTGTGGTTTTGATTTGTATTTCCCTGATGGCCAGTGATGCAGAGCATTTTCTCTCGTGCTTGTTAGCCATGCCTGTGTCTTATTCTGTTAGATTTCTGTTCACGTCTTTTGCCCATTTCATGATTGGATTGTTTTTTTCCTTGGTGTTGAGTTTAAGAAGTTCTTTATAGATTTTGGATACTAGCCCTTTATCTGATACGTCATTTGCAAATATCTTCTCCCACTCCGCGGGTTGTCTTTTAGTTCTGTTGTTTCTTTTGCTGTGCAGAAGGTTTTTATCTTGATGAAGTCCCAATAGTTCATTTTGCCTTTTGTTTCCCTTGCCTTCATAGATGTATCTTACAAGAAGTTGCCGTGGCCAAGTTCAAAAGAGGTGTTGTGTTGCCTGTGTTCTCCTCTAGGATTTTGATAGAATCTTGTCTTACATTTAGATCTTTCATCCATTTTGAGTTCATCTTTGTGTGTGGTGTAAGAGAATGGTCTAGTTTCATTCTTCTGCACGTGGCTGTCCAATTTTCCCAGCACCATTGGGTTGAATAGACTGTCCTTTTTCCAGTGGATTGTCTTTCCTGCTTTGTTGACTATTAGTTGACCCTAGAGTTGAGGGACAATTTCTGGATTCTCTATTCTGTTCCATTGATCTATGTGTCTGTTTTTGTGCCAGTACCACCCAGTCTTGATGATCACAGCTTGGTAGTACAACCTGCAATCTGGCATTGTGATGCCCCCAGCTCTGGTTTTCTTTTTCAATATTCCCCAGGCTATTTGGGGTCTTTTCTGATTCCACACAAATGTCAAGATGATTTTTGCCAACTCTCTGAAGAAAGTCCATGGTATTTTGATAGGGATTTCATTAAATGTGCCAATTGCCCTGGGTATCATTGACATTTTCACAATATTAATTCTTCCAATCAATGAACATGGAATCCTATAAATGACCTTATGTTCCTGGGCTCTCCTACAGGAGACCTCATCCTTTGGTCACATAAATTCACTTGCATCCCTTGCCCCATGGTGCCTGATGAGTCAGGCCGATCATGATTGTTGTGCCCAAGATTGCGAATCCGAGAAACCACCAAGGAGCCAACACCGATGCAAGTACACAAGGGTTTATTTACAAGTTCGAGCGTGGGTCCAAGTATACTCCACACAACAGAGCAGGAGCTTGGACCCTGAAGTGGGTTACAGCTGGGTTTTTCATGGGCTGGTCTAGGGAATTTTCAGAAGGGGTGGAGGAATGTTTTTTTCCCATTCCAATATGAGGGGAAAGGGTGGGGGAGTTTCTTAAGATCTGATAAGGGATTCTCTGAGCTCTGTAGTCTTTCTGATATGGGACTTCCTGCCAAGGGCGTTCTGAGCTTTGTTCTCATTCTAATATGGGGCTTAACTGAAGGAAGGTAAAGTTCAGCTCTTCTTCACAGGGCCTGAGATGGCTGTATTTGTGCTAATGCTGAACTTGAGGTGAATGGCCTTAATTTTCTCGGACTCCACAATGATCAGTTGCAGTTAAGTTTCCTGCCTCACCCTTGCTTCTCTCTGTTCCAGTACCTGGGGCCCCGTTTGCAAGCATGACCCCACAATAAGCGAAGGCCCTCAGGCGGGGGGAAAAGCCAATGCAGAAAGCCAGAAAACAGAAAGTGGAGCTGGTTAGGCTTAGGCCAACATTCCCTTCCTTTAGGGAAGGGGGATTGAGCAAACCTTTCTCCAGAAGCCTGTCAACCTGAGTCTTTAAGACCAGCAGCCTCGCTATCTGCCTTTAACTGGCTGACAAGTACCTGGTTTTGCTTTTTGTTACAAGAAGCGGTTACCGAAGGGAGAGATGTCACCCAGGAAAGAAAGGATAGAATCCACATTTACTCACCCTTTAAGGGGAGTGGCCCCCGGTTTGGGCACCAAAATGATACAGGAGAGCTTGGTTCTTGTCTCAAGGAGTCAAGGAATGAATCTAGAACAGACGACACAGAGTGAGCAAAGTGATAGAAGTTTTTTAAGCAGACATGCAGAGAAAGTTCTCAGAATTGAGACGGCCCCCCTGACAGGGGTGCCACTGAGGGCTTTTTATGGTCTTTTATAGGAAACTGCTCAGGGAACTTGGTAAATTTCTTGTCAGTATCTGGATGGATATTTAGAACAAAAGTGGTGGATTTGTAACTATCGTAATAACAAGATGTTCTTATAAATATCATGAGCAAGGTGTTCCTTTGTCTCTGGTTGATCCCTCCTCCATAATATTTCTCTACATCTGGGATATCTGTGAGCCTGGTCAGGTAGCCCATGAGCTTGCGATTCTTGTGATGTCTTGGTTTGAGCAGGGACTGTATTGAAAACATCTTAATGACCTATTTCTTTTTAGTCTGGTGAGTTTCTGTGATTACTTAGTAGCCATGCAAGGGGGGATAGTCCCTAGCATTTTGGAGTTAGGGAGCCACGTTTATTTCTTCTGTTTTTGCTGTCTTATGTCTGTTTTCTTGGGATGGGTAGGAGCCTGACTCTGGGGCCTTTCCTTGATCTTTCCCTGCTTAGGCCCCCATCTGCCACTAATTCGTTCCTACATCAATTCCATGGAGGTCAATTTGCAAATAACAGCATCAATCAAATTGAGTAAAATTAGTAAATAGGGAATATGTTGCCTTTGAGAACCCAAAAAGACAAAAAGATTTTCGACTTCTGTGCTGAGAAGGTTAACAACTGTTTCTTGACAGTGTCAGGGACGGTTTACCAAATAATTTTCAGGTACTTTAACTGAAAATGATGTGGTGGGACTTGCATTGTGTATGGAACATTGAGGACCCATCCTCCTTTTGTGAGCTCTGGGATTCATATCTTCATAACGAGTGTGTCAGAAGACTCTCTTTGGAGGAGGTATGTCATCAATATAATGTCATACCTGTGCGTGTCAAGAAAGTTGGGTCCAGTTAAGGGCTTGCCCTCAAAGATTGTATGTGATGGATCCCAAAGCTGTTGAGGTACCCATGAGGTACCCCCATGGGTAAAGGTGTATTGTATCCCTTGGGAGGTGAAGACAAACTATGGCTGAGAGGCATTGAAATAGACAACGAACAGAATTTATTAGCCAAATCTGTAATCTCAGAATATTTCTTTGTTACTGATGGGATGGACTTGGAAATTTCAATAATGTTTGGTAATGGAGCCTTAGGGAATGGGACCTCAGAATTAAGGTTGCAGTAGTCCACCATGAGGTGCCTGCCTTCTTTCCAAGTTTATTAACAGGCAAAGTTTAATAGGTAAATTTAAGTTTTTAAACGGAGCAGTAGTAGGGATAATCACTTCTTCAATCATTAGGTTTTCCCAAAGTTTCAATCATTCAAGGAAGGTGTAATACCAGCCTTGGACCCAGAACCCTGAGACCAAAACCTGAGCTGAGATAACAGTCGGACCCTGAACTGACTGAGCCACCCAGGTGCCCGAAGGAAGTCCTATTTTATTTTTAATTTTTATTTTGCACTGGGCTATATTAACTGTTTTAATAGATGAGGGGCATCCATGGGGATTCACTTTTGTCAAGCCAATTTGTTACTACCAAAGTCTTTTTTTATTATTATTATTTTTAAGGTAAGCTCCATGCCCAGCATCAGGCCCGAACTCACGACCTTGAGATCAAGAGTCACATACATGCTCTACCAAGTGAGCCAACCAGGTGCCCCTGTAATTACCAAAGTCTTTTATTTTTTTTTTAAGATTTTTAAAATTTATTTTTTCATGACAGACACAGAGAGAGAGAGACAGAGAGAGAGCAGTAGAGACACAGGCAGAGGGAGAAGCAGGCTCCGTGCAGGGAGCCCGATGTGTGACTCCATCCCAGGTCTCCAGGATCATGCCCTGGGTCCAATGCGGTGCAAAACCACTGAGCCACCGGGCTGCCCCCAAAGTCTTAATTTTAATTTATTACTCACTTGGGCAGAGCTTTCTCACCCAATGTGGGATATTTTGAGGCAATGGGTGCTATGACTGTGAAGATTTACGCAGGACAGTAATAGTTTGGATGATTAAGGTAAAACTTACCTATTTGTCCTCCACTTCATATTCAGTAACTCTACTAAAGGGTTATAATGAGTACCTTGGTTAAATTTTTGGGGTCTCCAGATACAACTATAACTTGAGCCTCAGGATTAAGGCTGTGAAGCTTTACCAACTGACACATTTAAGGCAAATATTAAAGAATCAAAAAAAAAAAAAAAGAATCTGTGTTAATAGCGGCACAAAGCCAATGTGTGTCTTTTTGTTATTGTCCCCAAGATGGCGTATCCGAGAAACCACCTAGAAGCCAACACTGATGCAAGCGCATGAGGGTTTATTTGCAAACTAGAGCTTGGGCCAAGTATACCCGACACAGTGGAGCAGGAACTTGTACCCCGAGCGTAAGAGGCGTAGCAGTTTTATAGGGGCCAGTGGCCAATGGGATTGTAACACACACAGACTTGCACAGTCATGTCGGTCCACACGCAGGTGGCCAATTGAATTACAGTTTACCCTACAGTGACCATTTGAACTAGCCTATCACTCTGGTCAGAATTGGCGCGCGGGATTGGCAAGCAAAAGGCGGGGTTTACATTCTTTGCGGTTTAGGGGTTCCGCATTCCTATATGAGCCCGTTTCCAGTAAGGGTGTGCTCAGTGGCTTTACTAGGGTGGGGGGAGTGCAATAAGTAGGTCTTGTGGGGGTCATACATGAGATGGCGGGTGTAGCACAAAATGGAGTTAGCCCTGCTCTGCTTGTCCAGGGGTAGGGGATTTTTGTTAAATTCCTTGGGTCCACAGTTATCATATGAAATTTTTAGTAGATTTTGAATTTCCAATTGGATCAAGTGGTGGATCCTTATTTTAGCTTTGCTTCAGTTCCTCACTGTCAGGTTTCTTCCTTCCTCTAGACACTCAGTATACACTTCAGTGATTCTCCTACATTTCTTCTCATCTGTATAAATTTCTTTCTCCAAAAATTTTCCAGTTAGCACCCTCAGGGTTAGGAGCCTCCCTCATGGTATGATGGCTTTATAGTGCTTAAGGACCCTGGGCTTCCAATTAGTTTGAATCAACCCCTTCACTGTGCTACAGGCATGCCATAAGTGTTTTTTCCCTATAGCCCCGACAATAAGGATCTTTGTTACAACAGAGGAAAAGGTAGCAGAAGGGTGCTGGACCCCTAACCCAATGGTCAATGGATCAAGACCATCCTGTGCTACAATCCTGCTTTTTCTGCCAATGCCATTTTTTCTTCTCTTTTCTCTTTGTACAAAGATTATGTTGGGTTTCTGGCCACATAAAGTCATAGCTTTCAGTTTCTGTCTCTGTCCAGTCATTCCTACTGCAACTCTTCTGGGTAGTTATGGGAAAAGTTCAGGAACCCAGTAGCCAGGCTCATAGGTGGGTGTCTATTCCTCAAGAGAAGGCTAGTCAATCTCCCACAGAATGGAGTTCACATCCAGTAAGGTCATTTTGTCTATGGTATATTTATTACCTAAGCACTTATCTCTTAATTTCTTTCTAAGCACTGCTGTAGCTGTGCCCCACAGCAGGGCTCTTGAACAACATGTTTGAACTGCAAAGGTCCACTTAACCCAAGGGTGGATTTTCTCTTTTTGGACAGATACAGTACAATAGTATAAATGTGATTTTTCTTAATGGTTTTATTTTCTCTAGCTCTATTTTAACAATACAGTATATAATACTTGTAACATACCAAATGTGTGTTAATCGACTATTAGGTTATTAGTAGTTACATTTTGGGAAATCCAAATGTATATGTAGATTTTTGCCTGTGTGAAGGTTTGGTGATGAGAGGGTTAAATTTTTCAGCCTCATCCCTAACCTTCTAGGAGGGGAGAGGCATCAGAGATTGAGCTCAATCACCATGGCCACTGATTCAGCCAATCACGCCTGTGTAATGAAACCTCCATAAAACCCCTCAAAACAAGTTCTAGAGAGTTTCTGGTTGGTGGGCACATGGATGTGTTGGTAGGGTGGCACCCTGGAGGAGCCCTGGAAGTTCTGTGGCACCCACCCTCTACAGTGTCCTATGCATCACTTCCCTTTGGCTGTGTCTGAGGTAGATCCTTTATAACCAGTCATTGTAAGTCAAGTGCATTCCTAAGGTGAGTCGTAATCATACCTGAGGGGTCAGGGGAGCCCCCACATTTGCAGTTGGCAGAAGCACAGGTAGCCTGAGCACCCCCCCCCCATTCCTATCTGGCATCTGAAGTGCACATAGTCTTGTGGGACTGAGCCATTTAACCTGTGTGGAATGTGATGGTAACTCCAGCTAGGCGGTGTCATTAAATTGAATTTTTAGATACCCAGTTAGTGTCAGAATTGGTTGGTGTGGAAAACAACACATATTTGGTATCCGAGGAAAAAAACCACATTCTTCTCATCTTACTATTTTTATTCTGTTTGTTCCTTCCATTTTTCTATTCCTGTTTTCCCTTTCCTGCTGTCTTTTCCTTTCCTGGGTTCACTGTTAGAGGCGCCACTTGCCCAGGATGGGGAAGGGGCAGGAGGAGTGAGCTGGCTGAGGTCTCAGGCAACAGAGATGCTGACTTCCGGTTCTCCTGTCTCCCCCAGGACCTTGGAACCCTTCCCCCCATGGTGCCGCACATCAGAGGCTATTTTGTTGAGTTCCTCAGACTTTCTGACTCTGTGAGCCTTTTCGATCTGAACAATAGGCTTTTCTTCTCCCTGACAGGTGCTATTAAATTCAGTTTCTAGAAAGTACTTCTACCCCTGCCTAAACGAATTTAACAAACATTTTTAAGGACCTGAGCGATAGGTGGCCATCTCCCCGTGATATGCAGGGAGTGTTAAGTCCGCAGAGACCTGCTCCCAGCACCACTGAAGACAGACGACCCTGCTGTGAGTCCTGTTGGTCTTTGTTGGTGCCACCAATTCTTCTACCTACTGCTCACTTATACAAAAGATCTCTATCTTAAAGGGTTAATAGAAAAAGAAACTGAGGGACACCTGGGTGGCTCAGTCAGTTAAGTGCCCTCCTCTTGATTTTGGCTCAGGTCATGACCTCAGGGTCGTGAGATCAGATCTTATGTTAGTTAGGCACCGAGCTGGGTGTGGTGCCTGCTTGGGATTCTCTGCCTCTCCCTCTCCCTCTGCCCTTCACCCTCTGGTCATGCTGTCTCTCTCAAAAAAATAAAAAATAAAATAAAATAAAGATTTTATTAAAAAAGATTAAAAAAGATCAAAACAAACTGAGGGCAGACCCCTCCTATTTGGATTGGTGGAGTTATTTTAAGTTTCATTCCAATCTCCTGATAGTGACCAACCCCTGCGTTTTATGGAATATAGGCTGTTTATGGGAGTTGTGAAGTAGGCCACTGTGTAGACAGGCCTCAGCTCCTGTGACATCATGGAATAGCATGAACTTTGAACCAGGTTTTGGATGCTGTCACTTACCACCTTCGTGCCAGGAGCATCTTGAGGTCAGCACATTCCCCTAAAGGGACTGCATAGATCCAGAGCAGCAGGGAACTGCACAGAACAGGATGCAGAAGAAACCAGAAGTAGAACCATGAAAAGACGGGACAATCCGGTGAAAACGATGGACATGTATTTAGCCACCCAGGATCAGGGTGATGTCCAGAGTAAAAGAGTCTGTGGCTAGGAGTACGCAGTGGACTTGGTGGATAAGAGGTTTACGTGTGCATTGCAGGTCATTGTTACCTGAACTAGGATAGTCTGTGACCTGGCTTGTGAATTCAGTCATTTGAGAAGTAGTTCAAGTGATCTTATAAAACCAACTTGAAGAATCAGTTCCCCTCACTTTTATGAGGAGAAGACAATAACAAGTGGCTCTCAGAAAACAGCTGGAAAAAAAAAAAGGAAAGAGCTGGAGCCTGGATACACAGTGCCATCGTGCCCCGACAAAGCTGAACAGAGTGTCTGCTACTTTGGCACCCCAGTCCTGCATGAGACCCCCAGGACACCACAACATTCTATGATGGGATCAGGGTCTTCAAGGTCCACACCATCCCTATTCCTCTTGCACCTGAACTCTTCTGGTCCCAAGCTTCTCAGAAGGCTTCCCTTCAAAGTCACCGGGGGAATGGTCCCCTGAGTCCACACAAAGCACTACTGGAATGCCAGGCGCTGCAGCCTCTCAGGCGGGGAGCCTGCTTCTCCCTCTCCCTCCCGTCTCCTCTACCCCCCACTCCTGTGTGCAGATACTCTCCCTCTCAAATAAATAAGATCTTAAAAAAAAAAAGAAACAAGACTGGAGGACTCTATTTCAGGGTGGTCTTGGGAGTTAGCCTTTTGAGTTCTCAAACATATTTAATGGGAATATGGGAGGGGAACAGTCGATGAGCATTAAGCACAAACTCAGTATCCATTGCTGTTCCCCAAAATTAGTACCATAATAACTTGTAAGTTATTTTAACAACCAAGAAGGATCACAGTTCTCAATCTACATATCTCAGTCCTTCTTTGTTGCAGGGAGGAGATCATTGGGCCACAACAGGTTAGAGTTAGATATAAGCAGATGCCCATATCTTTAGGTCCAGAACACCACCTAGGGACCCAGAGCCTTAGGGGTCCTTGAACCTGAAGAAAGGAATAAGAGAAACTGGGAGGCTCCGTGGTTTCTGCTTATACCAGAAGCTGTGGCTCAGGGTGCAAGTGAGTGTGGCAAGTCGATCCCAGGGCTTTGGAGGGCAGCTGAGAGAGCAGACACACAGATCACTGGGCTGGGCCAGGTTCCACCTGCTCTGGGGTCTGAGTCCGAGGGGGCCGACCCATCTCTGAGGACTGTCCCTAAACTCAGTTCAGTGACAGGGCAACTATTTCCTGTTGAGGGAAAGAAGCTTAAGTTGACTTGCATCTAACTTGGGTTTACAACCTCCAGATGACATTAATTCATTCAAGCATATATTGAGTTCCTGCTATGTGTCAAGCTCTGTTCTAGAAGTTAGGGATATGGCAGTGAACAAACATCAGAGAACCTGCCATTCTAATGGAGGAAGGCAGACAATCTAGGAGGAAGTAAGATAATTTTAGGTAGTGATAACTGCTACCAGAAAACAAAACACATAATAGGCTTCAGTGAGATTTGGGGAGGAAGAACTCTGGTTAGGGAGATTCCCTAACTCTGGTTAGGGAAGTGATTTCCAATGGACCACCTGTGAGCAAGAATTTGTTCTCATTGCTAGGACAATAAGGGGATAGAATAGCCCCTTCTAGGAGAGGTATGTCTCTAATTATATATACACAATTGATAATATGATTTAAAGATTACTTATTTGGTTAGTTTGGTTCATTTTAATAATTTCCAAGAGCCTCAGTAATTTTCCATAGACTGACTAAGTTGAATTTCTGGACTGCAAGTGTTGAAAGTCAGACTCCAGAATGGAGTACCCATCCCAAAGTGCTGCCGATGGACTCCTGACCAGAACATTGTCCAGCAACTAGGATGGCCCTATTACCTATTACAACATCATCCTGACCCACAATTTCACAAATGGTGAGTTAAAATTTGAACTGTGAGTACTTCTGTATTCCTAGTCTTAACCCTTTATTAATTTATAATCACAAAGTTGGAGATATTCTCACTTGTGTGCTATATGATCTTGAAGTACAGGAATTGAATAAAACGGTTGGAAAACCTATACATAGGACCCAGATATGCACAATTAATAACTTAATTGTTTTATTTGTATTAATATAATTTAATATTAAATAGTAATGATTCAATACTAATGGCGATCATATAATGACTACTTACTCCATGGCAGGCAGGAGGCTAAGGAAACAATGTGCCTCAGCACATCTAATCCTCAGAACTGCCCTTTGAGTTCAGTAGCATCCCCAGGGTGAAAAGAGTATGCAATGTTAAGAACCCCTAGCTCCAATTACTAGCTGCATGACCTCAAGCAGAGCATTCCTCAGCTCTGAAATGGGAATTAAGATGCTATATACCACATAAATTGTATGTGTGTGAAGATTAAATGAGATAATGGTTATAAACTAATATTGAACGTGCTTAATGGGAGCTTTTAGAGTTACTGTTGTAAGTCTAAAATGTTCTGTACTGAGTAGAAATTTGGTAGTCATTCAGTTCCATTTTCTTTTTGCTCTCCATGTTTTTATATGACCAATCTGGAAGGCTTCTGGCTGAATGTATGCCTGCTTACAATTTATCACAAAAAGAGCCTCGTGTGCACTTCCAGCCATTCCCCCAATCCCTGAAGCCGAAGGGAAGTAAGTATACGTAAGCCAGCTGGAAGGACTGTGTGAGCTAATGAGAATGTTTATAGCAGTGTGTGAAGAGTGAAACCAATAACATTTTGCTGTTTTTTCTTTAAGGTTTGTTTGGAGCATATATATCTGTTTTAAAAAGATTATTTATTTATCTATCTATTTATCTATCAATCAGAGAAAGAATAGTAGGGGGAGCAGCAGGCAGGCCCAACACGGGACTTGATCCCAGGACCCTGGCATAATGACCTGAGCCAAAGGCAAACATTTTAATTGACAGCTTCCCAGATGCCCCTGGAGCATATATATCTTAATAGATTCAAACACACTACAGAGAGAAAAATTTTTTTTGCTACACATAACTTTATTTTTCCTTTGGGTTAAGAAGCTTTATTACAAATTTGACAGCATGACCAAAACAAATAACACATGGATAATTACCATAAAGCTTTATGGATCTAAAAATATTTGCCATGAAAAATAAGTCACTGTGTATCTCTCGTTTTAAGAATCACAATGAGGAGCACCTGGGTGTCTCGGTTGAGCATCCAACTCTTGATTTTGACTCAGAGCATGATCTCAGGGTCATGAGGTCAAATCCCACATCAGGCTCCACATTCAGTGCAGAGACTGCTTGTCCCTCTCCCTCCTCAACTTGTGTTCTCTCTCTCTAAAAGAAATAAGTAAACTCTTTAAAAAAGAAAAAATCATAATGATACCACAATTTAGATTTATTGCCCACCTTTACAATTAAATATTAAAACCTTTTGGGGGATCCATGGGTGGCGCAGCGGTTTGGCGCCTGCCTTTGGCCCAGGGCGCGATCCTGGAGACCCGGGATCGAATCCCACATCGGGCTCCCGGTGCATGGAGCCTGCTTCTCCCTCTGCCTGTGTCTCTGCCTCTCTCTCTCTCTCTCTCTCTCTCTCTCTCTCTCTGTGTGTCTCTCATGAATAAATAAATAAGATCTTAAAAAATATATATCCAGCAATTTTACTTCTGGGTATATACCCCAAAGAATTGAAAGGAGGGTCTTGAAGAATTTGTACAGCTGTATTCATAAGCACATTTATTCACAATAGTTAAGAGGCGGAAGGAACTCAGGTGTCCATCAATGGATGAACGGATAAACACGATGTAATATATAAGTACAGCAGAATTTTATTTCAGTCTTTAAAAGGAAGGTAATTCCTAACACATTGTAAGCATGGATGAACCTTGGGGACATTATGCTAAATGAAATAAGCTAGTCACTGAAGGACAAATACTATATGATTCCACTTGTATGGATCCACTTATACCCCTTGAGTTGGAGCAAGGTTATTTTAAACTGAAGTCATTTATGACACAGCAAATGCAGAAGCCTTTCTGGGTCTCATGTATCTGACTAAAGGCTTATCCTTCTGAGAGAGAAGCTGCCATAAATCCCTCTTTGGGGTAGTTTCACTCTCAGCCTGGACCACTTGCATCTGAGAAGTGGCAAACATGACAATATCATACTTTCCATTTGTTTTCCTAAAAGCTCCTTAGTCTTTTCCAGAGAAGCTCTTTCTTTGCTTTCCATCGCTTTCCCCTGTTCAGTTGGTATATAAACGTCTATCTCCAGCTCTTTAGGGAGCCTCTTCATCTGAATGCTCCTGCGTGAGTGTGTAAATTAATCTTGTCTTTTCTCCTGTAAATCTGTCAGTTAATTTTTTTTTAATTTTTTTATTTATTTATGATAGGCACACAGTGAGAGAGAGAGACGCAGAGACACAGGCAGAGGGAGAAGCAGGCTCCATGCACCGGGAGCCTGATGTGGGATTCGATCCCGGGTCTCCAGGATCGCGCCCTGGGCCAAAGGCAGGCGCCAAACCGCTGCGCCACCCAGGGATCCCAAATCTGTCAGTTAATTAATAGTCTCTAGATCACTGCATCTGAATTGGTAGGAAGTGTTTCCTCCTAGCACACTTACAAAGATATGTAGAGCGGTCCAATTTATAAAGACAGAAAGTTGAAGGGTGGTTTCCCAGGAGCTTAGGTGATAGAGGAATGGAGGGTTATTATTTACTGGGTACAATTTCAATTTAGTAGGATGAAAGAGTTCTGGGGATGGATGGTGGTGATGGGTGCACAATAATGTGCTTAATGCCACTGACCCGCATATTTTAAAAAATGGTTAAGATGGCAATTTTATGTATATTTTACATAAATATACATAATATAAATATATTTTTACAATAAAAATAGATTATTTAAAAATGATAAAATCATGACTCATGCAGATACAAAAACGAACAAGTGTTAAAGATTTATTTAACCAGCTAGTGAGGAGAAGTCAATTGAATAGGACAGAATGTACATGTCCAGAGACAAGAATTATTTTGCATTGCTATCACTTGTCTTCTGAAGTAGCTTAAAAACCATGAAAGACTAGGAAATAGTGAAGACTAGACTGAACAAGTAAGATATGAGCAATGCATAGTTTTTCACGGAAGTATCCTCTTTCCACCTATCACAGGATAGGGTCTGTCATTCAGCCAGCTCATTCACTCCAGACCACACTAGATTCAAGTCAAAGTCCAACACAGATCAAAATTGACAGAGCTATTTCACTAAAAAAAAAAATCCCAAACACAAATTCACAAAACGGTCTCTAAAAGAAAATTACAGACGAATCTCATTGATAAATACTGGTGCAATGGCATTGATAGTCATAATAGCATGTGACTAAGTGAGAAATACTAGAAATGCAAGGATAGTCCAATATGAGGAAATCTTTTAATAAAACCCACCATATTGGGGATCTCTGGGTGGCTCAGCAGTTTAGCGCCTGCCTTCGGCCCAGGGCTTGATCCTGGAGACCCAGGATCGAACCCGTATCGGGCTCCCTGCGTGGAGCCTGCTTCTCCCTCCGCCTGTCACTGTCTCTCTCTCTCTCTCTCTCTCTCTGACATGAATAAATAAAGTCTTTAAAAAAGACAAAACCAAACCTCACCATATTGACACAAAAGAGAGGAAGAGATCCCACATGATCATCTCCATAAAGGAGAAAAAGATGTAAAGGAAGCATATACTCAATAACCTGAAATTTGGATAAAGGCATTTAACAAAATTTATTTCTGGGTTATTTATAGTTTGAAATTCAAAATAACTGTCAATAAGAGACTTCTGACGGAATATCAGTATTTAAAATGATAATCTATTTTTAATAAAATGAGATAATTTAGACAGGCTATTGATTTTTTTTTTAAACATAAAAATTTTCCTGTAGGGACACCCGGATGGCTCAGGAGTGGAGTGTCTTCTGCCTTCGGGTCACGGCATGATCCCGGGGTCAGAGATGGAGTCCCACATTGGGTTCCTTACAGGAAGCCTGCTTCTCCCTCTGCCTATGTCTCTGCCTCTCTGTGTATGTGTCTCTCAAGAATAAATAAAGTAAAAAATATTATTATTATTATTAATTTTTTTTTTACCATGTAAGTGACTTTAGCACTCCTAAGACTCAGATGCTTGGTGGAGATGGGCACTTGGGACAAGGGCAAGAGCTGGCTGGTTGCTGGCTTGCTGCAAGACCAACTGGCCATCATCACCAGAGGGGACACAGGTATCAGAAAGGCCATCATGACCAAGATCTTGCAGCTGGGGTGTAATGTGGTCATTGCGTCACGTAACTTTGATTGACTAAAATCTACTGCAGATGAACTGAGCCCACCAGGCTCAGGTCACTCCCATAAAATGCAACATCTGCAAAGAAAAGGCGGTGAACAATTTGGTCAAATCCACCTTAGATATTTATGGTAAGATCAATTTTTTGTAAACAATGGAGGAGGTCAGTTCAGGTCTCCTGCAAAACACATCAGTGCAAAGGGATGGCATGCTGTGATCGAAACCAAATTGATGAGCACCTTCTACATGTGGAGAGCAGTTTACAACTCCTGGATGAAAGAGCATGGAGGATCCATTCTGAATAATATTATCCTTGTTTAAAATGGATTTCCAGGACTTGTGTATAGTGCAGCTGCCAGAGCAGGTGTTTACAATCTCACCAAATCCTTGGCTGTAGAATAGGCCAGAACGGAGTAAGGAGCAACTGTGTTGCCCCTGGCGTCATTTATTCCCTGACTGCTATTGACAACTATGGCTCTTTGGCAAAAGACGTATTTGGACGGTTAAGAAAATTCCAGCGAAGCAAATTGGAGTTCCTGAGAGATCTCCCTATTGGTCTGCTTCCTGCTGTCTCCTGTAGCTTCTCTTATCACTGGAAAATTGGTGGATGGGGATGGGGCCAGTCTTTGTATATGGGAGTATTTGATATACAACTGGCCTTAGCGAGCGGGGGATATTTCTGTTGTCAAAAGGATGAGGGAGTCTTTCAGGAATAAAGCCAAGCTATGGAAACTACATATGTTTTTTATCCCCAAATGTCTTAGTATCTCCAGAATGGCCTTTGGTACTTTAGAGTTATAATAATTTGTACGGAAAAATCACTTTCTGCCTTTTGAATGTTATCAGTTATGCCCAAGCAGAAACTATTCCTGAAATAAATGCATTCTTAAGCCCCAACCAATGTTGTTTAGCCTGTGTTTAAAGACTTTTTTATGAATGAAATTAACATACTTTATTTATTATTTTTTAAAGACTTTATTTATTTATTCATGAGAGACACACAGAGAGAGAGGCAGAGACACAGGCAGAGGGAGAAGCAGGCTCCATGCCGGGAGCCCAATGTGGGACTCGAACCAAGGATTCCAGGATCACGCCCTGGGCCGAAGGCAGGCACTCAACGGCTGAGCCACCCAGGTGTCCCTCTAGAAAATGATTTTTTCACGCTATACGTCCACCTACCAAAAAGTCCTATTCATTGTGCATCATGGATACATCAGGGATTGGCATCTCAGTAATCAGTATGGGCCTTACCCTCACTGGGTGTTTTATTGGTAGTGGATTTTTTTCTTTCCTATGTGATGCATCTTACAAATTCTTTTTTTTTTTAAAGATTTTATTTATTTATTCATAGACACAGAGAGAGAGGCAGAGACACAGGCAGAGGGAGAGGGAGAAGCAGGCTCCATGCAGGGTGCCCGACGCGGGACTCGATCCCGGGCTTCCAGGATCACACCCCAGGCTGCAGGCGGCGCCAAACCGCTGTGCCACCGGGGCTGCCCGCATCTTACAAATTCATCTCTCTCAAAGCTATCCGATGTTTGTGAAGAGAGGAGCATTTTATTTTAAAGATTTTATTTATTCATGAGAGACACGGGGTGGGGGGGGAGAGAGAGAGGCAGAGACACAGGCAGAGGGAGAAGCAGGCTCCATGCAGGGAGCCCGACGTGGGACTCGATCCGGGGAATCCGGGATCATGCCCTGGGCCCAAGGCAGGCGCTCAACCCCTGAGCCACCCAGGTGTCCCTGAGACAGGGAAGCATTGCGGAGGGTTTGTTGCTGCTGGATTTGTGGGAAAGCTCTGAGAGTGGAGGTTGGAGGACGAAGAGTTAGCTGCCAGATTCTCCTGCTGCCTAAACCTTAACTGTGACAGGCAGTTTCCCTCACTTTGCTGAGCCACCTTTCACTGGAATCTTCTCCAAAGAAGCTCGTCTTTTTGTCTTAGCTATCTGTAGTCAACAATCTGGATACTGAAGACTAGATCCTTCTTTTTTTTAAGATTTTATTTATTTATTCATGATAGACAGAGAGAGAGGCAGAGACACAGGCAGAGGGAGAAGCATGCTCTTTGCAGGGAGCCCGATGCGGGACCCGATCCTGGGACTCCAGGATGGCGCCCTGGGCTGAAGGTAGGCGCCAAACCCCTGAGCCATGCAGGGATCCCCTGAAGACTAGATCCTTCAATAATACAGTGAGCTCTTGGGAGAGCTTCCTTTATTTATGTTCATCAGTTGGTTTTTGTTCTTGGGTCAATATTACTTTATGCAAATATATGGTAAAGTTAGTATCTTTTAGCATTCTCTTATTTTGTTGTTTCTTCTAGATTAAAGTTATAATTATTTAGACAGATTACCAAAAATATTCTGATTATAACAATAAGTTAAGAATTTATATCTTTTCAATATTTGCTTTCTGCCCATTGACAAGTCTTTAGTTTTGTTAATTTTATTCCATTACATCAATAATTTGCTATTCTTAATTTTATTTCACATATTTATTATTAATGTCATCCCTAGTGATAGCCTGGTTAGGGTGTGGTTTCTTTCATGTGTCTAAGTTACTTTGCCATTGTACAATTACTATTCAGTTCTTGCTGGATATACTCAACATTCCCATCCAGTCACATCAATAAAAATATTCTTATTATATTAGCCTTTAAAATTTTTTCTTTTAGCTTTCTATTGGTAAAAATGGTAGAATCATGACTCTCATATAGAGTTATAAAGTGAATATATGAGGCAGATGTTATAGCCAATTCAAAAGAAGAATCCAAACAGTGCAGTTATATGACATAAAGGGATGGTGAGATGAATTATGAATAAAGATAAAACTGCTTTTCCACAGGTGGAAATTAGCGGAAAGTCACTACAAGGCTAGATAGAATTATATATCTATCAGTTACCTACAACATACAAGGAGTTACAAAATCGCACAAAGATAATGAACAGGAATCTGAGCTGATAATCTAGAATCTGATAATCTAAAAGGGTATACATTATAAAGGATGCATAGTTTTCCACTGAAATACATGGGTTTTTTTCTCTTTTTCTTTTAATTGCTATTGAGAGCACCAGCATTACATGTCATATTGCATTGGCCGCAGCTTTCCCAATGTTGATAGTGTGTATGCTTGTCCTAATTCAAACATCAACAAAATACTGATAGTGCTGCTCGTTCTGTCTTTGTTTCTCTTGGTTCTCATGATATGATCCGTGTCCATAGGTATAGTCACTTTGCCATTTCTAATTCTGATTAGTTCTTTTTCTCTTCTTTACAGTCTGCCTATTTTTCTCCTAATGCTGTTTTTCTGCTAATTATTTTATCTTCAAGTGCTCGTAATTATGCCCTTTCTTCTGCTGCCTTTGTGGTTGATTTTATTCTTATTAAATGAATTGTAGAGTTTATATGTTCGGTGTTCTTTAGTAATTGAAGAATCTGACTATGAATTTGCCTCTAACTAAAAACTTTACTTTACAGCAATGTCCACAATAGCCAAACTGTGGCAGGAGCCTCGGTTTCCATCGACAGACGAATGGATAAAGAAGACGTGGTCTATGTATACAATGGAATATTACTCAGCCATTAGAAACAATGAATACTCACCATTTGCTTCAACATGAATAGAACTGGAGGGTATTACACTGAGTGAAGTAAGTCATTTGGAGAAGGACAAACGTTATATGGTTTCATTCATTCGGGAAATATAAAAAATAGTGAAAGGGATTATAGGGGAAAGGAGAGAAAATGAGTGGGAAATATCATAGAGGGTGACAGCACATGAGAGACACCTAACTCTGGGAAACAAACAAGGGGTAGTGGAAGGGGCGGGGGGACGGGGGGACTGGGTGATGGGCACAGAGGGGGGCGCTTGACGGGATGAGCACTGGATGTTATACTATATGTTGGCAAATTGAACTCCAATTAAAAAATATACAAAACAAATAACTTTGCTTTAGTCTCAAGAACTTTGATGTGTCCCTCGTGCCAAAAGGGAAAGAACACTTTCTTCCCCTGCTTTTCTTTCCAGCATTTCCTTTTGAAAATTTGTGATCCTAATCTTCTTTGTTCTTTTCACACATATGTAATCTTTTAAAAAGCTGAACAAGCCTTTTGCCAGTTTTGCATTCTAGGTGTGTCTTTCTGGAGCCACCTCTGTGAAAGGTGAACACAGAGGAGTGTGGGGTTCTGTCTCCCTAACTCTGTGGAAGTTTTGTCCAAGCACTTGGCTCCAAGTTTTAATTTTTCCTTTGGACTAAGACAGTTGTATGTATGTAATGGATTGTTTCTGCCTAGCTATCTAAAAGGGTGAGATTTCTTTATCATTCCAATTTCTTTAGCTGAATGCCTGTGATATGCATCATGGTCTGGTTTAATGCTTAATAACAAAACTTTCATTCTTGTCTACATTTTGTGAAGGGGTTGTACTGGGTTGACAGGAGATTTTTTTAAAGAGTTATTTATTTATGATAGACAGAGAGAGAGAGAGAGGCAGAGACACAGGAGGAGGGAGAAGCAGGCTCCATGCTGGGAACCTGACGTGGGACTCGATCCCGGGACTCCAGGATCCCGCCCTGGGCCAAAGGCAGGTGCTAAACCGCTGAGCCACCCAGGGATCCCCTGACAGGAGATTTTATTTAATTATTTCTCCCCCCCCCAAAAAAAATTATTTCTCCCAACAGTGTACTTTTTTAATTACTTTATTTATTTATTTATTTATTTATTTATTTATTTATTTATGAGAGCCCAAGAGGGTGGTGGGGAGGGGCAGAAGAAGAGGGAAAGAGGGTCTCAAGCAAACTATATGCAGAGCGCAGAGCCTGGAGCCCTCTGCAGGGCTCAATCCCACAACCCCTGGGAGAAACCAAGAGTTGGACGCTCAACTGACTGCACCACCATGCAGCCCCCCAGCAGTGTCCTTTTGCTGTCTTAACAATCTGTGTGTTATGGTTGTTATTATCTAAAACTTATAAGAAAGTTAAAAGTCAATTTAAGTGATTGTCACGTTATATATACTCTGGTCCAAAATTTTGAAATCTTTTAAAGACATCTTGAGAAACATTTGTTGCATTTATTTATTTATTTATTTATTTATTTATTTATTTATTTATTTTGTTGTTGTTGTTGTTGTTGTTGTTGTTGTTGTTGCTTTTATTAAGGACCATCCAGTACACTTGTGATTGGGACCTTATAATCATGACGATTACATTTTTCCAATGGTTGTTACTGATACATACTAGCACCACTGATGTCTATATGTCAATCTTATGTGACACAACCTGGCTGAACTCTATTATTCTGTAGGTTTGTCTAGGATTGTCTTGGATTTCCTGTGTAAAGAGTCATATGATCTACATTTATTAGCACTTTTGTTTCTTCTTTTCCTGTTCTCATACAACCTTTTTCCTTGTAAAAGTGTGACAGGATGTCCAGTACAGTGTTGAATAGAAGCGGCGATATGACATCTGAGTTAGTCCAGGCCCCACAGGAACCAGATGCTAAGATAGGAAAATGTGCAAGGATTTTACTAGGGGAGTTGTCTATGAAGGAAAATGAGGAAGGAGCCAAGGAAGGCTTGGAGAGCTACAGATGGACATAGGCGATGAGGCAATTAGGGAGGCAAGGTGAGGTGGAAGTGTGCCAGATCCACCAGGCACTCTCAAGCAGGTTCAGCAAAGTCCTTGGCAAGTCCTCAAACCAAAGTGTCTCCCAGGAGCTAGTCTGTTGCACGCAGTCCTTGGTGCAGAGCAACACATGTGAGGTGTGGCCCTTGCTCCAGGCTGCCAGGGATTCTTGTGGGCAACAGGGTGGGCCCTGGATCAGTGACACTCCCTGAATTGGACGTGCAGGGTGCATCAGGTGTGCAGGATGTGAATGGTGGCTCTTATTTGACTTTAAAGGCAGTGTATATAGAACACCACTACTAAATATCAGGTTCAGGAATTTTCTTCCTATCCCTTACTTGATTTTCCTGTCGCCATTGACACAGTTAAATAATTAATGACATTAACCCTTCTTGCATTCCTGGTATCAATCATACATGATCATCTTTTTAAGAGAACGATTTGTCAGTGTTTCATTGTTTAGGACTTTTACATCCAGCTTCAAAAGTGAGGGGATCCCTGGGTGGCTCAGCGGTTTGGCAACTGCCTTTGGCCCAGGGTGTGATCCTGGAGTCCTGGGATTGAGTCCCGTGTCGGGCTCCTGGCATGGAGCCTGCTTCTGCGCCTCTCTGTCTCTCTGTCTCTCTGTCTCTCATGAATGAATGAATGAATAAATAAATAAATAAATATCTTTATACAAAAGTGAGATTGGCCAATAATTGCCAATATTCACTGTTCCTTAAAAAGGGACATATTATATTTCTCAGTTTTCTTGCCAACGCCATAATAGCATCATAGGAGTGGATTTCATAGCTTGGTGAGATTACGAATGAATGTTTCCTGTCTCTGACTTCTATAGATTCTAGTTTTGTACTGTCCAAAAATGTAGCATGTAGCTACATGTAGCTATTAATTGAAATTAATTGAAATTAAATAAAACTAAAAATTGAGTTAGTCCCATGAGCCACATTTCAAGTGGTCTGTTGTCACATGTGTCTCATGGCTTTCACATCAGACAGCACGGGTCTAGAAAATCTCTGTCACAGCACAAAGATCTGCTCTGTAGCCTGGGTGGCCTTGGAGGGTAATGGGATGGGGCTACACTTCCCTAGGAAGTGTAGGAAGAAAGCCTAGGAAGCCTAGGAAGAAAGGAGGGTTTAGGCCGTGGAAAGAATATAAGTGACCTGAAATTAACCTGATGCTTCATGAGTGAAGAAAGAAAACCTCCGGTTAAGGACCATCCTGCTAAAAGATAAAAGGGTCAACCAGGAAATTAAGGAAGAATTAAAAAGATTCATGGAAACTAATGAGAATGAAGATACAACCGTTCAAAATCTTTGGGATGCAGCAAAAGCAGTCCTAAGGGGGAAATACATCGCAATACAAGCATCCATTCAAAAACTGGAAAGAACTCAAATACAAAAGCTAACCTTACACATAAAGGAGCTAGAGAAAAAACAGCAAATAGATCCTACACCCAAGAGAAGAAGGGAGTTAATAAAGATTCGAGCAGAACTCAACGAAATCGAGACCAGAAGAACTGTGGAACAGATCAACAAAACCAGGAGTTGGTTCTTTGAAAGAATTAATAAGATAGATAAACCATTAGCCAGCCTTATTAAAAAGAAGAGAGAGAAGACTCAAATTAATAAAATCATGAATGAGAAAGGAGAGATCACTACCAACACCAAGGAAATACAAACGATTTTAAAAACCTATTATGAACAGCTATACGCCAATAAATTAGGCAATCTAGAAGAAATGGACGCATTCCTGGAAAGCCACAAACTACCAAAACTGGAACAGGAAGAAATAGAAAACCTGAACAGGCCAATAACCAGGGAGGAAATTGAAGCAGTCATCAAAAACCTCCCAAGACACAAGAGTCCAGGGCCAGATGGCTTCCCAGGAGAATTTTATCAAACGTTTAAAGAAGAAATCATACCTATTCTCCTAAAGCTGTTTGGAAAGATAGAAAGAGATGGAGTACTTCCAAATTCGTTCTATGAAGCCAGCATCACCTTAATTCCAAAGCCAGACAAAGACCCCGCCAAAAAGGAGAATTACAGACCAATATCCCTGATGAACATGGATGCAAAAATTCTCAACAAGATACTGGCCAATAGGATCCAACAGTACATTAAGAAAATTATTCACCATGACCAAGTAGGATTTATCCCTGGGACACAAGGCTGGTTCAACACCCGTAAAACAATCAATGTGATTCATCATATCAGCAAGAGAAAAACCAAGAACCATATGATCCTCTCATTGGATGCAGAGAAAGCATTTGACAAAATACAGCATCCATTCCTGATCAAAACTCTTCAGAGTGTAGGGATAGAGGGAACATTCCTCGACATCTTAAAAGCCATCTATGAAAAGCCCACAGCAAATATCATTCTCAATGGGGAAGCACTGGGAGCCTTTCCCCTAAGATCAGGAACAAGACAGGGATGTCCACTCTCACCACTGCTATTCAACATAGTACTGGAAGTCCTAGCCTCAGCAATCAGACAACAAAAAGACATTAAAGGCATTCAAATTGGCAAAGAAGAAGTCAAACTCTCCCTCTTCGCCGATGACATGATACTCTACATAGAAAACCCAAAAGTCTCCACCCCAAGATTGCTAGAACTCATACAGCAATTCGGTAGCGTGGCAGGATACAAAATCAATGCCCAGAAGTCAGTGGCATTTCTATACACTAACAATGAGACTGAAGAAAGAGAAATTAAGGAGTCAATCCCATTTACAATTGCACCCAAAAGCATAAGATACCTAGGAATAAACCTCACCAAAGATGTAAAGGATCTATACCCTCAAAACTATAGAACACTTCTGAAAGAAATTGAGGAAGACACAAAGAGATGGAAAAATATTCCATGCTCATGGATTGGCAGAATTAATATTGTGAAAATGTCAATGTTACCCAGGGCAATATACACGTTTAATGCAATCCCTATCAAAATACCATGGACTTTCTTCAGAGAGTTAGAACAAATTATTTTAAGATTTGTGTGGAATCAGAAGAGACCCCGAATAGCCAGGGGAATTTTAAAAAAGAAAACCATATCTGGGGGCATCACAATGCCAGATTTCAGGTTGTACTACAAAGCTGTGGTCATCAAGACAGTGTGGTACTGGCACAAAAACAGACACATAGATCAGTGGAACAGAATAGAGAATCCAGAAGGGGACCCTGAACTTTATGGGCAACTAATATTCGATAAAGGAGGAAAGACTATCCATTGGAAGAAAGACAGTCTCTTCAATAAATGGTGCTGGGAAAATTGGACATCCACATGCAGAAGAATGAAACTAGACCACTCTCTTTCACCATACACAAAGATAAACTCAAAATGGATGAAAGATCTAAATGTGAGGCAAGATTCCATCAAAATCCTAGAGAAGAACACAGGCAACACCCTTTTTGAACTCGGCCATAGTAACTTCTTGCAAGATACATCCACGAAGGCAAAAGAAACAAAAGCAAAAATGAACTATTGGGACTTCATCAAGATAAGAAGCTTTTGCACAGCAAAGGATACAGTCAACAAAACTCAAAGACAACCTACAGAATGGGAGAAGATATTTGCAAATGACATATCAGATAAAGGGCTAGTTTCCAAGATCTATAAAGAACTTATTAAACTCAACACCAAAGAAACAAACAATCCAATCATGAAATGGGCAAAAGACATGAACAGAAATCTCACAGAAGAAGACATAGACATGGCCAACATGCACATGAGAAAATGCTCTGCATCACTTGCCATCAGGGAAATACAAATCAAAACCACAATGAGATACCACCTCACACCAGTGAGAATGGGAAAAATTAACAAGGCAGGAAACAACAAATGTTGGAGAGGATGCGGAGAAAAGGGAACCCTCTTGCACTGTTGGTGGGAATGTGAACTGGTGCAGCCACTGTGGAAAACTGTGTGGAGGTTCCTCAAAGAGTTAAAAATATACCTGCCCTACGACCCAGCAATTGCACTGTTGGGGATTTACCCCAAAGATACAAATGCAATGAAACGCTGGGACACCTGCACCCCGATGTTTCTAGCAGCAATGGCCACGATAGCCAAACTGTGGAAGGAGCCTCGGTGTCCAACGAAAGATGAATGGATAAAGAAGATGTGGTTTATGTATACAATGGAATATTACTCAGCTATTAGAAATGACAAATACCCACCATTTGCTTCAACGTGGATGGAACTGGAGGGTATTATGCTGAGTGAAGTAAGTCAGTCGGAGAAGGACAAACATTATATGTTCTCATTCATTTGGGGAATATAAATAATAGTGAAAGGGAAAATAAGGGAAGGGAGAAGAAATGTGTGGGAAATATCAGAAAGGGAGACAGAACATAAAGACTGCTAACTCTGGGAAACGAACTAGGGGTGGTAGAAGGGGAGGAGGGCGGGGGGTGGGAGTGAATGGGTGACGGGCACTGGGTGTTATTCTGTATGTTAGTAAATTGAACACCAATAAAAAAAAAAAAAAAAAAAGAGAAAAAAAAAAAAAAAAAAACATAAAAAAAAAAAAAAAAAAAAAGAAATACAAACGATTTTAAAAACATATTATGAACAGCTATACGCCAATAAATTAGGCAATCTAGAAGAAATGGACGCATTCCTGGAAAGCCACAAACTACCAAAACTGGAACAGGAAGAAATAGAAAACCTGAACAGGCCAATAACCAGGGAGGAAATTGAAGCAGTCATCAGAAACCTCCCAAGACACAAGAGTCCAGGGCCAGATGGCTTCCCAGGGGAATTTTATCAAACGTTTAAAGAAGAAACCATACCTATTCTCCTAAAGCTGTTTGGAAAGATAGAAAGAGATGGAGTACTTCCAAATTCGTTCTATGAGGCCAGCATCACCTTAATTCCAAAACCAGACAAAGACCCCACCAAAAAGGAGAATTACAGACCAATATCCCTGATGAACATGGATGCAAAAATTCTCAACAAGATACTGGCCAATAGGATCCAACAGTACATTAAAAAAATTATTCACCATGACCAAGTAGGATTTATCCCTGGGACACAAGGCTGGTTCAACACCCGTAAAACAATCAATGTGATTCATCATATCAGCAAGAGAAAAACCAAGAACCATATGATCCTCTCATTGGATGCAGAGAAAGCATTTGACAAAATACAGCATCCATTCCTGATCAAAACTCTTCAGAGTGTAGGGATAGAGGGAACATTCCTCGACATCTTAAAAGCCATCTATGAAAAGCCCACAGCAAATATCATTCTCAATGGGGAAGCACTGGGAGCCTTTCCCCTAAGATCAGGAACAAGACAGGGATGTCCACTCTCACCACTGCTGTTCAACATAGTACTGGAAGTCCTAGCCTCAGCAATCAGACAACAAAAAGACATTAAAGGCATTCAAATTGGCAAAGAAGAAGTCAAACTCTCCCTCTTCGCCGATGACATGATACTCTACATAGAAAACCCAAAAGTCTCCACCCCAAGATTGCTAGAACTCATACAGCAATTCGGTAGCGTGGCAGGATACAAAATCAATGCCCAGAAGTCAGTGGCATTTCTATACACAAACAATGAGACTGAAGAAAGAGAAATTAAGGAGTCAATCCCATTTACAATTGCACCCAAAAGCATAAGATACCTAGGAATAAACCTCACCAAAGATGTAAAGGATCTATACCCTCAAAACTATAGAACACTTCTGAAAGAAATTGAGGAAGACACAAAGAGATGGAAAAATATTCCATGCTCATGGATTGGCAGAATTAATATTGTGAAAATGTCAATGTTACCCAGGGCAATATACACGTTTAATGCAATCCCTATCAAAATACCATGGACTTTCTTCAGAGAGTTAGAACAAATTATTTTAAGATTTGTGTGGAATCAGAAAAGACCCCGAATAGCCAGGGGAATTTTAAAAAAGAAAACCATAGCTGGGGGCATCACAATGCCAGATTTCAGGTTGTACTACAAAGCTGTGGTCATCAAGACAGTGTGGTACTGGCACAAAAACAGACACATAGATCAGTGGAACAGAATAGAGAATCCAGAAGTGGACCCTGAACTTTATGGTCAACTAATATTCGGTAAAGGAGGAAAGACTATCCACTGGAAGAAAGACAGTCTCTTCAATAAATGGTGCTGGGAAAATTGGACATCCACATGCAGAAGAATGAAACTAGACCACTGTCTTGCACCATACACAAAGATAAACTCAAAATGGATGAGAGATCTAAATGTGAGACATGATTCCATCAAAATCCTAGAGAAGAACACAGGCAACACCCTTTTTGAACTCGGCCATAGTAACTTCTTGCAAGATACATCCACGAAGGCAAAAGAAACAAAAGCAAAAATGAACTATTGTGACTTAATCAAGATAAGAAGCTTTTGCACAGCAAAGGATACAGTCAACAAAACTCAAAGACAACCTACAGAATGGGAGAAGATATTTGCAAATGACATATCAGATAAAGGGCTAGTTTCCAAGATCTATAAAGAACTTATTAAACTCAACACCAAAGAAACAAACAATCCAATCATGAAATGGGCAAAAGACATGAACAGAAATCTCACAGAGGAAGACATAGACATGGCCAACATGCACATGAGAAAATGCTCTGCATCACTTGCCATCAGGGAAATACAAATCAAAACCACAATGAGATACCACCTCACACCGGTGAGAATGGGGCAAATTAACAAGGCAGGAAACAACAAATGTTGGAGGGGATGCGGAGAAAAGGGAACCCTCTTACACTGTTGGTGGGAATGGGAACTGGTGCAGCCACTCTGGAAAGCTGTGTGGAGGTTCCTCAAAGAGTTAAAAATAGACCTGCCCTACGACCCAGCAATTGCACTATTGGGGATTTACCCCAAAGATACAGATGCAGTGAAACGCCGGGACACCTGCACCCCGATGTTTATAGCAGCAATGGCCACGATAGCCAAACTGTAGAAGGAGCCTCGGTGTCCAACGAAAGATGAATGGATAAAGAAGATGTGGTCTATGTATACAATGGAATATTACTCAGCTATTAGAAATGACAAATACCCACCATTTGCTTCAACGTGGATGGAACTGGAGGGTATTATGCTGAGTGAAGTAAGTCAGTCGGAGAAGGACAAACATTATATGTTCTCATTCATTTGGGGAATATAAATAATAGTGAAAGGGAATATAAGGGAAGGGAGAAGAAATGTGTGGGAAATATCAGAAAGGGAGACAGAACGTAAAGACTGCTAACTCTGGGAAACGAACTAGGGGTGTTGCAAGGGGAGGAGGGCGGGGGGTGGGAGTGAATGGGTGTCGGGCACTGGGGGTTATTCTGTATGTTAGTAAATTGAACACCAATAAAAAATTAAAAAATAAAATAAAATAAAATGGTAAGAAAAAGGTCAAATTGTCTCGAAGGGTGCCGTTCAGATATGGCTCTCTGTGCTTCTAGTAGAGAAAGACCCTTAAATCTAGTGTGTCTTTGTCCTGCCTGAGAGGAAAGATATTTTCTTTCCAATAGAAAAAATACCGCCCAAAAATAGAAACTCTCAACTTTACTCCCGTGGATGATAGAGCTGATTACGAGACTGCAAAACAAAGCGGTGAGATCCTAAATGATGTGAGTACCTGTCATTCTAAAATTACCCGATCATGAAATGTCATTTCCAAAGATTTTCACCTACTTTAGCTCAGCGTGCAGTCATTGTCTGAGACACAGACTGTAATCATGAGATGATGCTAGCATTTTCCCGAGCAACATTATGATTTCTTAATATCAAGTATGTTAAACCTCTGGCTTCTCAATTCCAGAGTAAATACCAGAAAGATTGGAATGATGCCAAATCACAGTACACCCTCACCGAGACCCCCTTGCTGCACACTGCCCAGGAGACAGCCCAGATGCTGGACCAGGTATGGGTTTCAGCCAGATGCCTGATACTCCTGGGCGGGGGAGGGGGAACCGAGGACCGGAATGTAACAGTGGGGAGATGTATGCACATGACCAGCGCCCTTCTGACTCCTTAGGTTAAGCTCTGTTGTGGCTCTCTGTCTTTTACTATCTCTACAAGGAAGGCTGGGAGAAACAAAAAGCTACGGGCTACGGGTTACATTTTGCCTCCAGACGCGTACCATTTGTTCACGCCCATCACTCTGGTGACATTCAGAGCGAGGTCATTTATCCTTCTAGGAGCGCACGCTGGGGGCTCCTGGAGCTAGGAGGCCTGGGGATGTTTGGAGTCCTCTACCCTTCTGGTCCTCTCTGGGCTTTGAGAGTGTTTGTTTTGTTGGCTTCTTTAAAAGCTATGGTCTGAGTGTTTACTCTCTTCTATTCCCTCACTTCCTTAAAATCTCTAAGCTTTCCAATAAAACATAGGCAGAATTAGAAAACGAATGTATTTTTCCTACTTTTAAATCGGTATTTCTTCATATTTATTATGTCAGTGCTTTTTGTTCTTTATTCTCGGGGAGGCAGGTGACAAAAGGCTGAGGGGCTGTGTGTGCTGATGTTTCAAGCTCCCCTTTTCCTTGAGAGCTTGTCACAACCGATGGAATCTCTATTTTTTTTTCTCCCACCAGCTGAACTACAAAGCTGAACATGTAAAACAAAGAGGTCATTATGTTGGTGTTCGACGATGAGAGATGATCCTAAACTGGTTTGGTTTGAGCGCACAGGCCAGATTCAGAATGACAGACTATACAGAGAGGACTACCATAAAACAAAGGCCAAGATCAATATATAGCCACTGATATGGTGTCGGTGTTGGCTGCCAAGCATGGGCAGGACCTCGTCAGTGATATTGATTACCGTAATTACCTGCACCAATGGATGTGTCATCCTGACCAAAATGACATTATCCAGGCAAGGAAAGCCTCTGACCTACAGAGCAATGTAAGTAATTTTTGTTTCTTAATGACCTAGGAATGTATGGTGTACTCAGAGAGTTACAGGCAGTACTCTGGAAGCACCGGGCTTTGAAACTTTGAGCCATAAATACTGAATTTGTTCCCAGAAGGGAACTGAGGCTGAATCTTTTGTAGAGAAAAACCAGGAGCAGTGATTGACAGCTTTGCCTTTTTGACGACTTATTTCCGAGTATTGTTCAAAGCCAATTTTTTTCATTGGTTGTTTTTTTTGTTTTTGCATCATCTTTGACATCACGAACATCTCACATTGGCCTGGGAGATTATCAGCTGATTTAAAATAATAAATGGCTTGGGGTGAGAATGGAGAGTAAATGGGGGTTGTAGTTAGTGTAGGCAAAGACCTGGGTATGCCCTTTGCCAAGCGTCTCTTCTTCAGGCGTTGATGTAGGACTTGCTTGCAAAGAATCAAAGCAAAAGAGAAACAAAATCCTGATAAACTACCTGAGGGCCCAGAATCTGCTTGCACAGAGCTTTGGGTGAGGGTAGGGAAGAGAATACATGACCTAGGCCACCTTGCAGTGAGGCCTGAGCCCAGACGTGTAGCTGCCGCCAGCAGTTCCTAAGGAACAGAAACTCCATGCATCGACCTGATGCTCAGACATACCCTGGAGCTAACCCACCTGGTCTTCTCATTACCACTTTGGAAACAGGAAATCAGAGGCTGCCTGCCACCAGGTGGTGAGCTTGAACTTGCCACCTCCCTGTTGCTGCAGCAGAACGATGGTCATGGACATTTAACCAGATCAGCAGCTCCATTGTGGTTGATGTGGGGTGGGGAGGGGGAGAGCTAGGCCTGGCCAGGGGCATGTGTCCCCTACTCTACCATACAGGAGCATTTAGTTGTATCACTTCCTTTGTGTAGTTAGTCTAAATTTCCCACGTACCAAGTAATTAAATATAAATCCTTCTAAAAACCCACCCTCCCTGGTAAAACCCTTCCTTGGACTCAATGCTAGATACAATGGCTCCCTGCCCGTAGCTCCCATAGCCCTTGAGTGTTCTTGCTGTTACACTCTCCACTTATAAAGGACTTCTCTTCACACCAGATTCCTTTGTACTTATCTCTGAAAGCACCTAGTACAGTACTTTGCTCATAATAATAGGCTCACAGGATACCTCTCTGGTGAACAGGTGAAATCATGATTGCATCAAGAGATGACAGTCACTAGAGGGAAATCCTTAAAAAGCTCCTGAAAAAGTTGCTTCAGACCTACAGTCTGGAATCCTGTGCCTGAGTCATTTATGCCTGCGTTGTATCTCTCTTCCTGCTCTCAGGATGTCTACAAGGCTGACCTGGAGTGGCTCCGTGGCATTGTCTGGATACCCGTGGACTCTGTGGACTACGTGAGGGTTACGAAGAACCAGGAAATGGTGAATCAGGTACACAAACCCTGTTCTTACCTAATGCCTGGCCGCCTTGCCTGTCATGTGGGGGCAGGTACCCACTGGAAGGAGACCAGTCTTAATCATCTCTGTTTCCTTGCAGATAAAATACAAGAAGGCTGATCTCGACAACTGTCCTAACTTCACAAGTGTGGTGGATCCTCCAGAGATTGTTTTGGTGAAGATTAACTCAGTCAGTCAAAGTGATGTAAGTTTTCTTTGTGTATAGTGATGTGTGCATGGACTGGGGAGTTCATTGTGTGTCATTGACTGCATTTGCTCACCTCCAGGTAACTGCTTGTAAGAAAATGGACAGTGGGGCAGGAAACTAGAAGATCATCTCTGGTGGGCATGTCTTTAAAGTCCCTAGTAAGAGATGTACTGTACGAACATTTTTTTTTCAGACTGAGAATGCAGGTTTTATTTTTTTTATTTTTTTAAATAATAAATTTATTTTTTATTGGTGTTCAACTTGCCAACATACAGAATAACACCCATTGCTCATCCCATCAAGTGCCCACCTCAGTACCTGTCACCCAGTCACCCCCAACCCCTGCCCTCCTCCCCTTCCACCACCCCTAGTTTGTTTCACAGAGTTAGGAGTCTTTCATGTTCTGTCTCCCTTTCTCATATTTCCTACCCATTTCTTCTTTTAAAAAGCATCCATATTCTTGTCCAAATTATTGTATTAGGCAAAATGAACTGAAATCTAACCAATTAGTTTGTTTTAAATCTCCAAATGTAGACTGGTTATTATCTTTTTGGGTAGAAACTATGAAACTTTATTTTTTTATTTTTTTTAAAGATTTTATTTATTCATGAGAGATACACAGAGAGAGGCAGAGACACAGGCAGAAGGAGAAGCAGGCTCCACGCAGGGAGCCCGATGCCGGACTCGATCCCGGGTCTCCAGGATCATGCCCTGGCCTGAAGGCGGCACTAAACCGCTGAGCCACCCGGGCTGCCCCGAAACTATGAAACTTTAAATATGCATTTATATTGACCAAAGATGTGGATTGGTTTTGTCTTGTTTTCTCTTGTTAGGTAAAACATAAAGAAACATTTAATAAAGTATTGAAGGGCAAGTATCTATTTTCTCCAGATACACCATATATCACCCACTCCAAAGACATGAGAAAACTCTACAGTACTGTAAGTTCTATTTTATTTGATTTACAACTCAGTTCTTAATTTTAAGCTCTTAATTCATCTTCTTGGCTGATTTTGTGAACAACTGAACTTAAAAGACCTATCATTGCATTTAATCTTCTTAGAAATAACTGCTGTTGTTTATTAGAAGTAGCATTTATTCAGCTGGTATTTTTCTTTTTGAGCTCCAGTAATGGGCCAGGCATTGGAGGAAGTGCTATGGGGCTAACACTCAGTAAGAGAAGCCCCTCAGGAGCCCATGCCAATGAGGGAGATGGACAGGCAAATAGATAATAAGGTAGCAGGTGCTATACCAGCTGTAGGTGCGCAGAGGACTGAACACCCACTAACAGGGAAAAGAGAGGAAAGGCCAGTCCCTCTCTGGCAGTCATGTATAAATATCTCAAGCCAACAGACGGAAGACTAATTTAATTCAGCTGATTTAAGGATGATGTGTGTGTGTGTGCGCGCGTGCCCTGTGTCTGTGTGTATGCCCAATGGGAAGCAGTCTTTGGTGATTCTCTACCTATGTGAAAATGTATTTCCACTTTTACCATAACTTTAAATACAGTTATTCTCTGTTATAGATGTCCTAGAACACCCTGGTGTTTGTAGATTCAATCTGCAGTAAGATAGAAGATTCTCCCATACTCTTAGGTAGACGCAGTAAGGGCTCTTGGCCTTTAAACATAAATATTTTACCTTGGTTTTACCATTTTCTTTTTAGCAATACCTGAAGGAAGTTGACTGCAAACTTGCTGACACATATTCCTTTGTTCCAGATACTGTACAAAGGGGCTTGAGAAGGGACCAACGCTTACGGCTGCACCTTGCATAGGCGCTACATTCCCATCGTGGGAGCTAAGCATGCCAACTATGTGAACAGCGAGGTCAGTGGTGGTTTTTCCTCCGTGCATTTAAGAGTCTTCTCAGGGGAGCTGGTCCAAAAATCCCAGAGATTCTCAACTAAGTTGTGCCTACTTCACAGCTTAAATACAAAGAGACATATGAGAAGCAGAAGGGCCACTACCTGGCTGGAAAAGAAATCAGTGAGTTCCCTGGTGTGGTCCAGTGCCTGGATTTCCAAAAGACGAGTAGTGCAGTAAGCAAAGCAAAGCTCACTGTGACGGAGGATTTGTACCCTGGAGGGTGCTATTAGGGGGTCTGTTTGTGACCCGTTCTTCGGTTGAGAGAGGCATGGGGTGGTGAGGAAGGAGTCATTCCTTCCCTGAGATTCATCCCCACCCCTGCCAGTTACCATTGGTAACTATGGGCTTTCCTCCCTTTCCTTCCCTTCTGCACTTCCAAACCCACAGTGAAGTACCTGTGTTTGGAAAAAGGAGAAAGCAACAAGGTGACTACTTACCCCTGTGTTTTGAAAGGAAGGGACATTGGGAATGAAGAATCTATTTAAAAAGTATCTTCTTTAGCCTTTGTTCATCCTAAAGGTACTGATCTATACTAGGGATAAGACCCCGAGAGAGATGGATCTGAATAATTAACATTTTAATCCTTCTTTTTGTCTTTAAAAAAAGGGGGCTTAATTGAACTACAGAAGAGATTATGCGGATACCAAAGCAAATGTGGACATCCCCATCGATATGATGAATCACGGGCTGGCCAAACACTGTCAGTACATCCTCCGTGACCTAGAGTACCAACACTACTTCCACCAGTGGATGTCTCTCCCGGAAGAACCCGGCGTAATTCGGGCCCACAGCATGCAGGACATCCTGAGCAATGTACGATGCCCTTTCTGCAGCTTGACTTAGTTACACCTTCACTCAACCGTGTCTTGGCCCCCTATGCTCCACTTGTCCCCGTATTCATAAATTGTACTGCTTTTTAAAGCACAGTGGCACGCGTAACCACTTTTTGGTGTGAGAATCCCCTCTGAGCCATGTGACCCCTGTGTTAAATATTTAACCTGTTTTTTACTCCAGACAAAACTTTAGCTCTTCCTCTCCTCCTAGGCTTCTTTAGGTCGGAGCGGGAAAGCCCTCCAGCTGGTGCGGGGCCCACCCTATGACTGCTAAGCACTCAGCACAGCCAATGGCTGATGGGAAATTATCAAAATGCCCGATTGTAAATTCAGTTAGTACCTGTCACCTCTCATCATCCCTTCTTTCCTGCAGAACGTGTATAAGGATGACTTGAATCGGCTGAAAGGCATGGGATGCTACATTTGGGATATGCCTCAGATCCTCCAGGCCAAGAAATCCTGTGATCTCCAGAGTCAGGTGAGATCTTCCCAGAAGGACTGGCTCTCTGTGGATCAGTGAAATCGTGGTGCTTTCAGTGGGGTGACAACCAGGCCAGCCCTGTGCCCGGGTTAGAGAAAGCTGCTCTAACAGTACGTGAGCCACAGAAACCAGAGGCCCCTGCCTGATACAGCCTCTCCTGGTGACCTGCTCTGGTGTGGGACCTTCTCGGTTTTGGTCTCTCCAGGGGTTTAAGCATTTGAGGTTTACCCAGAACGTTTCCTGTGAGGTGTTTCAGAGTGAACCACCCTCAAGCATCTATACGGAAGTTGCTTAGGTTAGCCTGCAGAGAGTAGAATGCAAATGCATGCTTTGACCTTTGGGAGGTAAGTTCTGAAGTAAAAAAGTAGATATTTGGAAAATGTCCCCAGGATATGGTTTAGCTCTCCTAGGGCAGGTTCACGGACGGTTGAGGCACTCAGGGATGGGGGTGCATGCATGGAAAAGGCAACAAAATGGTGAAGAAGATCTGGCAAAGAGCCAGGTTTTGACAACCCTACAAAGTTGGCAGGAACACAGAACGACTGTGTCTCTGTTAGTATTAAAGCAGGAACCCAGAATGAAGTAAAGGCTCATCTAAGTTGGCACAAACTGCTCATGCTGATGGCAGACGTGTATTTTACCATTTCCGGTGCCTGGTTTTTCTTTACAGATACGGGTACATGGCAGCAGGTAAAGAAAATCTGCAGAATTAGAACCTGGTCACAGATACACCACTTTAGGTGACTGCTCTTCAAAGTGGCATTAATGCCAGTGAGGTGCGTCTTCTTGGACTTCTCTCCCGACACAAGCCATTCCTGTCCTTCTGTATTTTTGAACAGCAGAAAAGAATAACCCATCTTTTTTGTGTGTAGGTGAAATGTAAAGAAAATTATCATCAGATTAAGGACAAAGATACAACAGTCCTAGAAACAGTGGATTATGACAGAACCAAGAACCTGAAGAATCTTTACAGCAGAGTGAGTTATTTTTCTCTTCTTCCCTGGAGACAGTAACGGAATAGTTGGGATAAGCACCTTACCGCCCAGGTTTTTTCAGGCACTTCCAGTTTCCTATTTTATCTCCTCAGTAGTCCTAGTGACAATTCATTGAGCCCGAAGTGGAATATCACACCATGCTGTGCATTGGCACAGATTTGGGAGCTCCTTCCTTATTGCAGGTGAGCACTGTTGAAACTAGGCTACCCTCACCCTGGACTTGTCCTTCCCTGGCTTCTCCAGGGACAAGGGGCGTACAGCCTACAAAGACACTTTTTTTTTGTCTCCTCTGAATTGGTTAATTCAACAAACTTTTTAAAACTTTATTTTGAAACTCTTTTAGGTTTCCAGAAAACTTGCAGAAAGAGTCCAGAGAATTCCAGCATAGTTTTGTCTGTAATACAATCATGGAAACTAAATTAACCTTGTTGCAGTGTAACTTACAGACTTCATCCAGATTTCACCAGGGTTTTTCCACTAATGTGCTTTTCTATGTCAGGCGCCAGCCTGTCATCCCATTTTGCATTTAATTCATATGACTCATTAGCTTTCTTCAATCTGATCATTTCTCAGTTTTCCCTTGTCTTTTTCTGATTGTAACACTTTTGAGGAATACTTTCCGGTTATTTTGTGGAATGCCCCTCCATTTGGTTTTATATGATGTCTTCTTATGATTAGATCAAGACAGTCCATTTTTGGCGAGTTTAACACAAAAGCTTCTCTCCGGCATCATGGCAGGTGGGACGTGATGCCGGTAACTGGTGATGTTGAACGTGGTGACTTGGTTAGGTGGCTGGCTGCTGAGCTTCTCTACTGTAATGTCGTGATTTTTCCCTTTGTTGTTAATACATATCATGGAGGGAGATATTTTGGGACTTTGCAGATAGCCTGTTTCTCTTCAAATGTTCTCTCATGTATTTTACCATCTATTGATGGGTCTTGCCTGAAACAACTTTTAGTATAAAATATGCCTATTGGTGATTTTCTGTTTTTTTTTTTCATCCCTCCTACATTTATCAATTGGAATTCTTCGGTAAGAAACCACTCTTTCTTCCTACCATTTGGGTTTTTTTTTTTTTACTTGTATCAGTAAGTAATTATATCTGAACTCATGGATATTTAATTTCTTCTACGTGATGTAGTCTAATACTGCTATTTATTTTGTTGCTCAAATCATTTCACCTTTCCCCATTGGGTGCCTTTCAGGGTGGCTCCTATAAGAACTTAACATACTCTGTCATTGTTTTTGAGTGCTTCCTTACATTCTGGCACCACAAGATGTTCATCTTGTATTTACCTGCTCCAGATACCCCCTCTCCAAGGAGCCCTGGTTTATGTATTAAGGATTGGCATTTCAAAGGCAAAAATCTCAGCACTAGGCGTGCTCACTGCTGCTGGGACCCTTCTATGGACAGAGCTTAGAAATATATTATGGATACTAACCTCTATATGCATACATATCAGTATTTATTTCTATATTTGTCTAATTATATGTGTGCTTTGAACCATGAGTTCCTATTGATGCTTCCTATATCATTCAACACTACAGACTTTAGACTTCTATCTTTTATTTTTCCAACTTGTGGCTTTTTTTTTTCCTAGAAAGCCTGGCCCTCATTACCTATGACATGTTTGCTTATTTGTTCAACTTTTTTAAAGGTTGTATTTATTTATTCATGAGACAGAGAGAGGCAGAGACACAGGCAGAGGGAGAAGCAGGCTTCTTGCGGAGAGCTCAATGCGGGACTCGATCCCAGGACCCCAGGGTCACGCCCTGGGCTGAAGCCAGACACTCACCCCTGAGCCCCCCAGGCGCTCCTATTTGTTCAACTTTTATCGGCACATAGTTTTGAGAATTGCTAACCCATATTCCTGTGAGAAACAAATGTAGTAACTACAGTATCTTATTTGGTTATTTTTGTCTATAGCTTAATGAGTCAAAATACCATTTTCAAAAATAAACTAAATTGTTTTCTAACTCACTTCCTTCAGCATAGTCTTGTTATGCATTTGTAACACAGTTAGGTTTATTTGTTTTGATTTCTATTCCATTGGCGTCCTCTTCCCCATTCAGCTTGATTCTGTTTTAATTTACACACAGTAAATCACTCTTTGTAGTATATACTACTACAGGATGTTTTTTAAAACAAGATTTTATTGATTTGAGAGAGAGAGAGAGAGCATGAGCAGGAAGAGGGGCAGAGGAAGAGGGAGAAGCAGACTTCCCTCTGAGCAGCGTTCTCCAAGCTCATCTTGACCTGAGCTGAAGGCAGATGCTTAACCCACTGAGCCACCCAGGTGCCTCTGGACTATGGCTTTCAACAAATGCAAAGTCATGTATTCACCCCAGTGAAGCCACAGAAAATCTATCACCTCAAAATTACCCTCTTCCTTTTCCTTCTTTGAGACCCATAGAAGCATTTTCTGGACCTATTTTTAAAGAAACAAACTTTGAAAAACCTTTTCCAGAATGTCCTGCAAATGGGATTATGAAGTCTGCAGCCGTCAGGTCTGTTTCTTTGTCTTAGTAAAATCCACATGTGTACTCTACACATTGCTGTAAAAACCAGTAGTTTATTGGATTTATTGCAGAGTGTGATATTCCATTGTATGAATATACCACAATTTATTCATTCACAGTCCAAGGACACCTGGATTGTATCTAGTTTGTGACAATTATGAATAAAGCTGCTATATACATTTGAGTATAGGTTTTTGTGCATATGTAATTTTTGTTTTCTTGAGTAAATAAATACCTAGGAGTGGAAATCTTTCTTGAGCTCCCACTAGCTACAAAAATGTAAGATAGGATAAATAGATTTTAAGTTAGTGGTTTTCACCCTTCAGGAATTCCTAGACCTAGAGCAAAGGAACACAGCGTCAAAAACTTTGTTTTCGTTTCCATACAGTAAAATGTCACTCTTTGTGGCCTACAGTACTATAGCTGTACAAATGCATATTCATACATTCACCACTGTTGTCAAGATGCAGTGCTCCATGATAACTGCCAAACTGAAATAAGTACTATGGAAGAGAACAGAATAATGGACCAGAAAATTATGGTCACAGCATTAAACCCATTATTTACTGAGGGGGACTTGGGTCCTGCTGAGTATGAAGATCAGGGGTTGTTAAGCAGTGTCTGAAAAAAGATACAGGAAAAATCCCCTTCTAAAGATCCAACCAGAGTGCATTTTCTGTACTCACAAAATGGTTTATAACCCCTGTAGAACCTGTACAAGGAAGCTTGGGATGGAGTGAAGCCACCAGCTACATCCTGCCTACCAGTACCATGTCCCTGATGCATGCTAAGAACCAGAAGCATCTGGCTAGCAATGTAAGTCAAGTGCATTGTGATGGCCTCTCACCCACCCTCTACCTTCCCCAGTTCTCCGCTCCTAGAATTTTTCTACTGATTCATGTGTTTTATTTATTTATTAATGAATTTATTTTTTATTGGTGTTCAATTTGCCAACATACAGAATAGCACCCAGTGGTTATCCTGTCAAGTGCCCCCCTCAGTGCCCGCCACCCATTCACCCCCACCCCCCGCCCTCCTCCCCTTCCACCACCCCCAGTGTTAGGAGTCTTCATGCTCTGTCTCCCTTTCTGATATTTCCTACCCATTTCTTCTCCCTTCCCTTTAATTCCCTTTCACTATTATTTATATTTCCCAAATGAATGAGACCATATAATGTTTGTCCTTCTCTGATTGACTTATTCCACTCAGCATAATCCCCTCCAGTTCCATCCACATGTGTTTTATATATTATATGTTTGTGTATATTGTAAAAGAAAATCTAAAATTACAATGAGCTATCTAGATATCGTATTAAGGTTTATGAACTTCGGGGATCCCTGGGTGGCGCAGCGGTTTGGCGCCTGCCTTTGGCCCAGGGCGCGATCCTGGAAACCCGGGATCGAATCCCACGTCGGGCTCCCGGTGCATGGAGCCTGCTTCTCCCTCTGCCTGTGTCTCTGCCTCTCTCTCTCTCTCTCTGTATGACTATCATAAATAAATAAAAAATATATTTAAAAAAAGTTTATGAACTTCAACCCTTTATGCCCAGAATGTTCTTAAGTAAAGCCTTTTATTGTAAAATTACCTATAACCTTCATTGCAGTCCTAAGAAGCTAGTTCTCTTTCAGAAGTTAACCTCCTTTAGAGACTTTTACCTCTTAATTGTGAACCTTTTACATAGCATTTTATTTTATTTTATTTTCTAAAGATTTTATTTATTCATGAGAGACAGAGACACAGGCAGAAGGAGAAGCAGACTCCCCACAAGGAGCCCGATGTGGGACTCGATCCCAGATCCCAGGATCACACCCTGAGCCGAAGGCAGATGCTCAACTGCTGAGCCACCCAGGCGTCCCTTACATAGCATTTTAGATCAGTATTTCTCAAACCCTGTTTTTTACCAGTGAGAATGTTGTATCAAGTACACACACACACACACACACACACACACACAGCTGACGTTTATGTGACTTCCTTCTGACATATGACAGAAGACTATGTACTGCCAAACTAAAGGCAATACACTCTGATCTTTTCAATTCTATTCCATTCGTTTAAATGCTAGTGGTCCAATAAAATTTTTCAATGCCTTCTGGCCTAGAGATGCGTATTTAGTAAAAGACTTTGTTAGACAGTATACGGAATTAATTTAATATTTACCAGATCCCACCTGATTGCCATACATTCTTTACCTCGACTTCTCTGGTGTATAAGAAGGATTTAAGAACCAGATTGCCTTGAGACCTTGCACAATTTCCTACATAATTGGCATATTATTTTATCTTCCCAGCGCCTATATAAATCAGTTTATGAAAAGAACAAGATGAGAATCCACATCGTGCCTGACATGGTGGAGATGGTTACTGCTAAGGAATCTCAGAAGAAAGGCAGTGAGATTGATTACTGCCTACACCTCTGTGAGTGGATTTGCCACCCTGACTTGCAAGTCAACAGCCACATCAGGAAAGTCACAGATCAGATCTACAGCAACGTAAGCCCACTGCTTGTGAAGGTCCCCCGCGCTGGCTCCACATGCCCATCCTGAGGGGAAGCAGACCCACCTGCATGTACCCTGGCCTTCTTCCAGCGTTGCTGTCCTCTGTACCCATGGGTCTGTCCCTGGAAGCAGGGCTCTGTGTGCCAGTGTTTTCACGGCACCCACAGCCTCATTGCATAACACCTTTCGAATGTCATTCGATAAAGTCCTCCCAGGCCCACTGGGTGTCTGTGTTTTTGGTGTTTGAGTTACGGTCAGTTTCTTTTTTCTAATTCCCTCTATCCACCGCAATCTTTAGATTGTATACAAGGATGACCTCAACTGGCTAAAGGGCATTGGATGCTACATCTCGGACATTCCTGAAATTCTTCATGCCAAGCATGCTTATGTTCTATGTAACCATGTGAGTTTGCCCTATCTTATGGTTTTTTTTTTAAAGTGTATTTCCTTTCTACGTAGTCTAAGTCAAAGGGGGAGTTATGTACATTGTCACAGACCAGCTATGTCTTAAATGGTGTTGAGGATGGCTGATCTGGAGAAGAATGCTAAGGAGCAGGGAACGGCTGTTTCTTGGAATGCGCGTAGCTCTCTATTCAACAACACGGTCGAGCTGTCCTGTTGTCCTTCCCTGGAACCTCTCTCTACATTTGGACTATTTCAGATCTATCAAGCACATGATTCTCCTATTAGGGAAATCTCACTTGTGAGGTGTTTGTGACGCTATAGACAGGACCTATTTATAAAGAGAGAATTTGCTAAGCAAATTAACACTGTAATAAAGGTTTCAGTAAAAATGCGTAAATGTTCCTAGAAGAGCAGTTGTCAAGCCTGCTAGAAGGCTCTAGAAGCTCCATAGGACTATAAGCATCGATTATGCAGATTGTCCTAAAATTCAAATGCCTCCTGGTCGATTGAATATGTGCTAATGAAAGTAAATGTCATGAGTTAAAAGCAACCAAACCCTCCATGAAAGCAGCAATTTCTAGAACCGTAAACGGTCTACCACAGGCTTCTTTTATTCCTCTTGGAAGATCAAGTACAAATCTCACACACAGAAGACCAGGAATGGCTACAAGTTGGTCACAGACACACAAGTCTATGTGCAGGCTGTGAAAAGTGGGAAACAACTGAGTGATGTAAGTCCCCGTGGGGAAGTCGTGTGGACAGTAATAAATGGGGCCACCACTCAAACAGAAGTGGCAAAAAAAAAAAAAGAAAAGAAAAAGTAAGTGGCTTTTGCTAACTGGGAGACCAGAGTTAGTGTCCTAGATAGTACTTATGGTTCTGCTCATATTTCCTAAAACCTGGTGTGTTCAATCAGTTCCCAAGGTGGAGGTAGAAATGCTATAACTCTATGGAATACTCAGTGTTTTAGAGTTTTTTGCTTTAAAGTTGTTTTTTGAGGCCTCGTGTCAAGAGCAGCAGTTGTATCTTGCTGGTCAGCCCTCTGGAAAATTAGAGCTGGTCATGGCAGGGTGAGGAGGGGGCAGGCCGTGCAGTGAGCGGTGTGGGTTTCGTGGGGCCCCTCGTCCGTGGTCTGGGAAGGCCCGGTGCCCAAGCCTCGGCCCCATGCCACATCCACTCTCTGACTTGGGGGGCAGAGCCAGCACACGGCTGCTCTTTTATTTTCTTTTAACTAAGCCCGCAAATTAGTAAGTAAATATCAAATCCCACCAGCGAGTTAGAATGTAAAAACCCATTGTTTTGAAACTTAGAGCCGTACCATAGCCGCTGTTCCCTCCCTTTGCTGAGCCATGTCCTCTGCTTCTCTCATGCTGCGGGGTCCACATGCCACTTGCGAGCCTGTGGACAAGACAATGATGGATCAGTTGTTGAGGCAAAGGGAAACCTACCTACCTACTTCCCTTCCCCTTCCCCTTCCCCTTCCCCTTCCCCTTCCCCTTCCCCTTCCCCTTCCCCTTCCCCTTTCCCTCCCTCCCTCCCTCCCTCCCTGCCTTCCTTCCTTCCTTCCTTCCTTCCTTCCTTCCTTCCTTCCTTTAAGAGAGACTTAGGTTTCCATTTACTTTGCTTCTTTCCAATGATGCTGCTGTGATCAGAATCAGCTGACCCCTCTTCTATCTGACACAGGCCATCTACCACCATGACTACATGGATAGCGTCAGAGGCAAGGTGGCTGCAACTATGAAAACCATGGAACTGGATGGGCCCTTCATGCACACAAGCTCCAGAGTGAGGTGAGCAGTGAGAACCCAGTGCAGGGGGCAGCAGAAGTCTAAGGGGCGGCCTCCGAGGGCCAGGCCACTGGCTTTTGCAGAAACCTCCTTGGCTTGTGCTTTATCTCAGCCTGACCTTCTCAGTTGTCAATGCTATTCCATTCACCTGAGTTAAAAAACAAAGAAAAAACCCAAACAGTACACAGTCTGTCTTCCCTCCTGGTTGGTGGGATTCTTACACCACGCAAGCAATGGGCATTCTTAGAGCAACATTGCATTTACATTTACAAGATACGAGGGAGAAAGAAAGCCAACCTTTCTCAAACAACTTAAAACCAAGATGACAAAGAGAAGACACATAATCATAAGGGACTACTAGTAGTAAGAGAAAGGGCTAGAAATTACTGTTGGAATTCAGAAGAGAAAGACCTGGATTCCACTCACGTACTTAATATCCCTTTTGGGTGTTACCTGCTCAGGCAACATTGGTTTCCCTCTTTGATGTCACTCTCCTGTACTGAATATTGAAAAACATTTGCTCTTTGATGTCTCTGATACTATTCCTACTCCTGGATCTCCCCCCCAAAGACAGGCTATTTAGGATCATGGTCAGAAACTCCTTTCCCCCATCTGCCAGGGATTGGGGAATCGTGACCTCTTCATGGCCTGACACTGTGTTTATTGGAGGAATGGGGTTCCAGGGATGTGCCTTATCATTATGACTGTCTCCGGGACTGTGATGATGTGAATGCCACCTAAGGGTTCACGACACAGGCGGCACTGACTGCCTGTTCTCTCTACTGCTCCCGTTTTCTTGCTCGATTCCATGCAGGTAATTGGGCATACGTTCAAAACATAGAAGAATTATTTCCTATGGGCCCCTTCACTCATCGTTCACTCGCTCACTCTCTTTTTTAAGGTTTTATTTATTCATGAGAGAGACAGAGAGAGGCAGAGACACAGGCAGAGGGAGAAGCAGGCTCCCTGCGGGAACCCGTTGGGGACTCAATCCCATGACCCAGCGTCACACCCTGAGCACCCCCAGGCATCTCTCTCACTCTCTGTCTCTCTCTCTTAAAGATTTGGTTTATTTACTCGACAGAGTGGAAGCGAGGGAGCATTAGCGAGGAGGGTGGGGGTCGAGCAGGGAGACTGATGGGCTCAGAGATGTGACCTGAGCCCAAGGCCTGGGCAGTGGAGCACGCAGGCACCTGTCGGTTTCGAAGCAGGGGGTCAAGGATGATGCATTAGTTACCTGGCCCTTTGAACTCCTCTGACTCCTCATGACATCGGCCTGGTAAACAAGAACACGCTGCATCCCGACCGAAAGCCTGGCATGGGCCGCGTGCGATGCGCATGACTCGATGGGCCCCGGCGCAGCCTGACCCCTCGCCCTCCGCAGGACCTGTACCCAGGTGCCGGCCGACGTGACCAGCGCACAGGATACTGGCTCCCTGGTGACACAGCCGCCTTCCAGCATTCCAGGGAAAAGCACTACCAGATCACCTATGTAGGTGCCTCCCCGCACCACGGCCTGCCAGGGGAGGGGCGCTGACCTGGGCCCCTGGGGGCCGGGGGTGTGTGTGGAGGCCCCCGCTGAGTGTGGTCATCACAGCGCCTTTGCCTCAAGAAGCGTAGGAGCATCCCTGTGACCCCAGGCACCCCATGGGCGGCTGCAGCTGCCTGGGGACAGGATGTTGTGTGCGTCCCTTGGGCAGACAGGACTGCTTGTGGGCTAGCTGGCTCCGATACTGGCCCCACCACATGCCCTCTGCACACTGAGCAGAAAGCTGGGGGTGAAGGGGCTCCTGCTATCTGGGGCTTCCTAGCCCAGTGGCTCCCACCACCCTGCAGGGATGCTGGGGATGCTAGGGAGCCCCATGCAGGGCAGAGCCCGGGGGCGCTGCACACAGCCTGCAGCCCTCTTCTGCTGCCTTCGGAGTCTTGGGACCCAAGCTTGCCGGCCAGCCAGTACACAAAACCAAAGACCCAAACCTACAGTATCCAAATCAGACACTTGCAGATCCAACCACCTAATATGTCTTTTTTTTTCTGGTAAATCCATCTGGAAAGCCACTTGTTGGCCTCAAAAATAGTCGCTCCTCTCTTCCCTGCAGGTCCTAACTTCCAAGCTGTGCTGGGACTAAAAACACAGGCCTTCCCCCACCTAAAATGAATAAACACCGCTCAACACCTCGACATTTAATAGTGAAGCTTGCAAATTCCAAAGATAAATAGAAGATCCTTAAAGCAGCAAGAGACAAGAAATCTCTAACTTTTATGGGGATGAATATTAGATTAACAGCAGACCTCTCCACAGAGACCCAGGCAGGCCAGAAAGGGCTGGCAGGATATATTCAGGGTCCTACATGAGAAGAACATGCAGCCAAGAATACTTTATCCAAGGCTCTCATTCACAATAGGAGAGATAAACAGCTTCCAAGATAGGCAGGAACTGAAAGAATATGTGACCAGGAAACCAGCTCTGCAAGAAATTTTAAGGGGGACTCTTAAAATTCCTCTTGGAGAGGAAGTCCAATGGAACAATCCACAAAAACAGGGACTGAATAGGTATCAAGATGACACTAAATTCATATCTTTCAATAGTAACTGAACGTGAATGGGCTTAACGACCCCATACAGAGGCACAGGGTTTCAGACTGGATAAAAAAGCAGGACCCATCTATCTGCTGTCTACAAGAGACTCATTTTAGACAGAAGGACACCTACAGCCTGAAAATAAAAGGTTGGAGAACCACGTACCAATCATATGGTCCTCACAAGAAAGCAGGGGTAGCCATCCTTATATCAGATAAACTGAAATTTATCCCAAAGACTGTAGTGAGAGATGAAGAGGGACACTGTATCATACTTAAAGGATCTATCCAAGAAGAAGACTTAACAATCCTCAATATATATGCCCCGAATGTGGGAGCTGCCAAATATATCAATCAATTAATAACCAAAGTTAAGACATATTTAGATCATAATACACTTATACTTGGTGACTTCAATCTAGCGCTTTCTACACTAAATAGGTCTTCTAAGTACATGTCAAAGAAACGAGAGCTCGAAATGATAGACTGGACCAAACGGATTTCACAGATAACTACATAACTTTACATCCAAATGCAACTGAATACACATTCTTCTCAAGTGCACATGGAACTTTCTCCAGAATAGACCACATACTGGATCACAACTCAGATCTGAACCGATACCAAAAGATTGGGATCATCCCCTGCTTATTCTCAGAGGATGATACCTTGAAATTAGAACTAAATCACAACAAGAAGTTTGGAAGTACTTCAAACACGTTGAGGTTAAGGACCATCCTGATAAAAGATGAAAGGGTGAGCCAGGTAATTAAGGAAGAATTAAAAAGATTCATGGAAACTAATGAGAATGAAGATAAAACCATTCAAAATCTTTGGGATACAGCAAAAGCAGTCCTTGGGGGAAATATATCTCAATGCAAGCAGCCATCCACAAATTGGAAAGAACTCAAATACAGAAGTTAACCTTACACCTAAAGGAGCTAGATGAAAAAGAGCAAATAGATCCTACACCCAGCAGAAGAAGAGATTTGACAAATTAACATTCGAGCAGAACTCAATGAAATAGATATCAGAAGAACTATGGAACAGATTAACAAAACCAGGAGTTGGTTCTTTTGAAGAATTAGTAAGATAGATAAACCATTAGCCAGCCCTATTAAAAGAAGAGCGAGAAGACTCATATTAATAATATCATGAATGAGAAAGGAGAGATCACTACAAACACCAAGGAAATACAAACAATTTTAAAAACATGAGAAGCTATACGCCAATAAATTCAGCAATCTATAAGAAATGGACGCATTTCTGGAAAGCCGCAAACTACCAAAACTGGAACTGGAAGAAATAGAAAAACTGAACAGGCCAGGGAGGAAATTGAAGCAGTCATCAAAAACCTCCCAAGACACAAAAGTCCAGGGCCAGATGGCTTCCCTGGGGAATTTATTCCAACGTTTAAAGAAGAAACCAAAAAAAAAAAAAAAAACCCATACCTATTCTACTAAAGCTGTTCAGAAAGATAGAAATGAAATACATCCAAGCTCGTTCTACGAGGCCAGCATCACCTTAATTCCAAAACAAGACAAAGACCCCACCAAAACGGAGAGTTATAGACCCATACTCCTGATGAACATGGACGCAAAAATTCGCAACAAGATACTAGCTAATAGGATCCAACAGTACATTAAGGAGATTATTCACCATTACCAAGAGGGAAGTATCCCCGGACGCAAGGCTGGTTCAACACTCATAAAACAATGTGATTCATCATATCAGAAAGACAAAAAACAAGAACCATATGATCCTCTCAATATATTCAGAGAAAGCATTTGACAAAATACAGCATCCATTCCCGATCAAAACTCTTCAGATTGTGGGGATAGAGGGAATATTCCTCAACATCTTAAAAGGCATCTACGAAAAGCCCACAGCACATATCATTCTCAATGGGGAAGCACAGGGAGCCTTTCCCCTTAGATCAGGAAGAAGACAGGGATGTCCACTCTCACCACTGCTATTTGACATAGTCTTAGAAGTCCTAGCCTCAGCAATCAGACAACAGAAAGAAATAAAAGGCATTCAAATTGGCAAAGAAGAAGTCAAACGTTCCCTCTTTGCTGATGACATGATACTCTACATAGAAAACCCAAGAGACTCCACCCCAAGATTGCTAGAACTCATACATCAATTTGGGAGCATGGCAGAATACACAATCAATGCCCAGAAGTCAGTGGCATTTCTACACGCTAACAATGAGACTGAAGAAAGAGAAATTAAGGAGTCAATCCCATTTACAATTGCACCCAAAAGCATAAGATACCTAGGAATAAACCTAACCAAAGAGATAAAGGATCCACACCCTAAAAACTACAGACCACTTCTAAAATAATTTGAGGAAGACACAACGAGATGGAAAAATATTCCATGCTCACGGATTGGAAGTATTAATATTGTGAAAATGTCAACGTTACCCAGGGCAATTTTCATGTTTAATGCAATCCCAGCAAAATACCATGGACTTTCTTCAGAGAGTTAGAACAAATTATTTTCAGATTTGTGTTGCATCAGAAAAGACCCCTAATAGCCAGGAGAATATTAAAAAAGAAAGCCATAGCTGGGGGCATCACAATGCCAGATTCCAGGTTGTACTACAAAGCTGTGGTCATCAAGTCAGTGTGGTCCTGGCACAAAAGCAGTCACATAGATCAATGGAAAAGAATAGAGAATCCAGAAGTGGACCCTCAACTTTATGGTCAACTAATATTCGACAAAGTAGGAAAGACTATCCACTGGAAAAAAAGACAGTCTCTTCAATAAATGCTGCTGGGAAAATTGGACATCCACATGCAGAAGAACAAAACTAGACCACTCTCTTGCACCATACACAAAGATAAACTCAAAACAGATGAAAGATCTAAATGTGAGACAAGATTCCATCAAAATCCTGGAGAACATGGGCAACACCATTTTTGAGTTCGCCCACTGTGACTTCTTGCAAGATACATCCACGAAGGCAAGAGAAACAAAAGCAAAAGTGAACTATTGGGACTTCATCAAGGTAAGAAGCTTTTGCACAGCAAAGGATACAGTCCACAAAACTAAAAGGCAACCTACAGAATGGGAGAAGATATTTGCAAATGACATATCAGATAAAGGGCTAGTATCCAAGATCTATAAAGAACTTCTTAAACTCAACAGCAAAGAAACAACCAATCCAATCATGAAATGGGCAAAAGACAGGAACAGAAATCTCACAGAGGAATACATAGACATGGCCAACACGCACATGAGAAAATGCTCCGCATCACTGGCCATCAGGGAAATACAAATCAAAACCACAATGAGATACCACCTCACACCAGTGAGAATGGCGAAAATTAACAAGGCAGGAGACTACAAATCATAGGATGTGGAGAAAGGGGGAACCCTCCTGAACTCTTGGTGGGAATGTGAACTGGTGCAGCCACTCTGGAAAACTGTGTGGGGTTCCTCAAAGAGTGAAAAACAGATCTTCCCTACGACCCAGCAATTGCACTGCTGGGGGTTGACCCCAAAGATACAGAAGCAGTGAAATGCTGGGATGCCTGCACCCCAATGTTTATAGCAGCAATGTCGACAATAGCCAACCTGTGGAAGGAGCCTCGGTGTCCATCGAAAGATGAATGGATAAAGAAGATGTGGTCTATGTATACAATGAAATATTCCTCAGCCATTAGAAATGACAAATACCCACCATTTGCTTCAACGTGGATGGAACTGGACGATATTATGCTGAGTGAAATAAGTCAGTCGGAGGAGGACAAACATCCTATGGTCTAATTCATTTGGGAAATATAAAAAATAGTCAAAGGGAATAAAGGGGAAAGGAGAAAAAACGAGTGGGAAATATCAGGGAGGGAGACAGAACATGAGAGACTCCTAACTCTGGGAAACGAACTAGGGGTGGTGGGCGGTGGTTGGCGGTGACTGCGTGACAGGCACTGACGGGGGCACTTGATGGGATGAGCGCTGGGTGTTATTCTCTATGTTGGCAAATTTAACACCAAGAAAAAATTTTTAAAAAACATAAAAACACACGGTTTCCCTTTTATTTTCATAGCTGCCTGCCAGCAGGTTTTTCTAGGCAACACTGAATTTTATTCCTCTCTGCACCTGGCTTATATAGCCAAGAAAATAATTGCCAAGGTCCTGTTTACTGGTGACATTTTGTCCCTGACTTTTTCTTGTACTTAATCCATGGAGAGTGATTTTCAAATGTAAGCAGCAGCTCCTTCCTGTGTGAGGAATGTACAACTACTCTTTGTGACCCAGCAGCGAACTCGTTCTGACTCTGCCTTCCCAGTACAAATACAGAGAAGAGTGGGAACACATCAAGGCACACAGATACACACTTGGCCCTAAAGAAATCCCATTTGTCCATGTCCAGAGGGTGAACAATGTTACCAGTGAGGTACAGTGAATGTTGATTCTGCGGGGGGGGGGGGGGGTATTGAGTTTCAGAGGCCACGGCTTTGTACTATATGTTAGTTAGAAATCTCTGTATCATCAAGGAATGAGAGGGTCCTTTTTGTTACCATTTTGGTGTTTGTATCCATCGGTGACGTCTTTTTGTATTTGGCAATGCCATTGTCAATCCCAATTCACAGATTATGATGTAAATTAATTCCTTTTTTGAGATCCGTTATGAAACATTTACTAATGAATTTGCATTTTAGTCTAATTCGTGACCCTGGTTTTCTATATACATGGTTGGCCTGTATATCTGACCATATCCAACCATCTGATAGAATGTGGAAGACTTTATGCTCAGAATTCTTCACCTAACTAAAATAAGTACCATTTCCTCTTTTTTCCTGTCAGACACTTCCTTGATCCTTAATTGCTCCTCTAATGGCTCTTTGTGTAGAATATTTGATTATTGATTAGTCAACAGTTGCCCTCATCTTCCCACACTAAATACCTGCAGTGGTTTTGCTTCCAGTGTAGAGATAGTATCGACAGTTTTTTTTTTTTTTTGGAGTTCAATTTGCCAACATAGAGCATAACACCCAGTGCTCATCCCATCAAGGGCCCCCCTCAATGCCTGTCACCCAGTCACCCCCACCCCCCACCCACCTCCCTTTCCACCACCCCTTGTTCGTTTCCCAGAGTTCGGAGTCCCTCATGTTCTGTCTCCCTTTCTGATATGTCCCACTCATTTTTTTCTCCTTTCCCCTTTATTCCCTTTCACTATTTTTTATATTCCCCAAATGAATGAGACCATAAAATGTTTGTCCTCCCTGATTGACTTATTTCACTCAGCATCATACTCTCCAGTTCCATCCACGTGTATGGACAATTGTACCACAGACTGAAAGACAAGATTCACACAACTCCTGATACACCTGAAATCCGCCAAGTCAAGAAGACACAAGAGGCTGTCAGTGAGGTGAGTATTTTCTTTTTTTTTTTTATTTTTTTTTATTTTTTTTTTAATTTTTATTTATTTATGATAGTCACACACAGAGAGAGAGAGAGGCAGAGACACAGGCAGAGGGAGAAGCAGGCTCCATGCACCGGGAACCCGATGTGGGATTCGATCCCGGGTCTCCGGGATCGCGCCCTGGGCCAGAGGCAGGCGCCAAACCGCTGCGCCACCCAGGGATCCCGAGGTGAGTATTTTCTTAAGAGAGAGGGCAGGCTGTGGCACCCCGGGAGGAATGTCAGCCATGTGGTCTCTGATGTGTGTGTTTTGGGCCATTTTTTCAGTTGATCTTCAAATCAGACTTCTTCAAGATGCAAGGCCACGTGATCTCACTGCCTTACACACCCCAAGTGATCCGTTGCCGCTACGTGGGAGACATCACCAGTGATGTAAGCATCTCGTCTGGGTCTTTCAGAAAAGCTCTTACCAAGGGGCTGTGTACATGTAAGCCAACCGGTGATCTTTGAACTGCCTGCTGCATTGAGTCCTACACTGGGTATACAGCTTGGAGGTGAAATTGTGTGGAAGCGGGACCCCGCATTTCTCCAACCACGGAAACAGTAGTAGGAAGAACGTTTAGGAATTACAAGCATTGCTGGCCACCACTCTGAATTCAACACTGAACCATGACCGGCCCCTCACCCTACCTCGTCTCGTCCTGGGTCCCATATAGTATCCTTCTCCTGCTCATCCCCACGCCCATACTCATTAGCAACTTCCTCCTCCCATGTTTGTTTCTCCTTAAATGTTTCCATCTCCTGAAAGGCCACTCCATTCAATCCATGCTTTCCTCCCATCAGTATAAGAACAACAAATAGCAATATTTTCCTTAGCTCAGGATTAAATTTAAAAACCTGTGATTCATTTGAGTGCAAGCCAACTAAGAGTATAGGGTGGACGTGTTCAACCAAAATGAAACCTGTATCAACATGAAGGTCTCACTACTCTTATTGGTTCCTGGCTTGCATTTAATCCTGGCCAGCTTTATTTCTGTTTCTGCCACACAGATTTAATATAAGGAGGACTTGCAGATCCTCGGGACTGGGCTGCTTCCTGTGTGACATTCCTGACACGGTCCGCTGCCGGCACGTGCGCAAGTTCTGGGCGAGTGCACATCTTCATGACACATAGCTACCCTGGCACAGCTTCCATTACCACGTCACCAGCCTCAATATAATTCTTTCAATGACTGATTAACTTGTGCTTCTGTTTTCTTTTTTTTCTTTAGGTCTAACTACCTGTACACTGATAAGGCGAGGAAGATGTGAGACAGATACCAAGTGGTGCTTGACACTCCAGAATACAGAAAAGTACAGGAACTGAAGACACAGCTGAGCAAGGTAAGGATGCTGAACCTGTCACTGCAACTGACTTATTCCTCTGTCAAACAGGCAACTGCGCTTAGAAAAAAAAAAAGTCTCCCCTCTGATGTAATTATGGAGTGCCTACCGTGTCTAACTAAGCAAGTCAGTTGACCTTGTTTTGCCTCAGTTTCCTTATTTTGTCCCCTTTTGGTAAGATAAGGATGTTGGTACTTGACTACCTGTGACTGGAGCTGCAGAGAGTTAATTTTATAAATTGGAAAGGCCTATGTTACACTATTGTTGTGGTCTCCAAACCAAATTTATTTAATTTATTTCAAAACTTGCTCTTTAATCCCTGTCATCAGAAACCCTAACCTTGGTGGTGCCATTTGAAAAGTCTTTCATGGCTCCCTGCTCTGCAGCCCACACACCAAATTCTGAACTATTTTGTTTCATTGTCAGTTGGCCTCGGGGCTTCCAGTCTATCACAGCTAGTTGAGTATAGATCTTGTGCTCTCCCCTCCATTCCTCGTTCCTTGAGGGTTGGACCCCGTCTTATTTAGATGTGTGTCCCATAGTGCCTTGGCTGTAATAGATGTCCATGTTGGCCAGTGATTAAATGTGCTTTCTAAAGGTAAGGGCGTTCCACAAATGTAAATGCTTTTCTTATTACAGATGAGTTGGCTATTCTCGTTCAACTCATCTTTGTAGTGTAGCTTCATCAGACTTCACTGAGCGAAGCCACACATTGGCAGTCAGGCCACTTGACTGACTCCCCATTTTCAATAGTTTTAGTGGCTGCCTATTAGGAATCACTTATGCTCTTAGACTTAAAGATGTCCTGGCACACCAAAGGTTGCCTGCAGTGAGGGGGTGGGGGTGTGCAGCTTCCTACACTCCTAGTGAGCTAGCGGCAGAGGGTGATAAGTTCTTTAGCTTTCATAAATGCTAAATTGAGCCCATTTGCTTTGCTGAAAGCTTACCTGCGTCCCTTCCCCTGGCACCAGCACTTAGCCAGGAATGCCTAGGTTCTTGTATCTCAGCAAAGTGCTTCTCTGCACTGGCCATATATTAGAACCACCTGGGAAGTATTTCTAAACTCCCCTTGAGTGGGCTCTGACTCCCCAGCCTCACAGCAGACTTTCTGATTCTCTGCATGTAGGCATCTGCGTGCTTTTAGCTGCTCCATGATTCTAATAATGATTCTAATATGCAGCCAGTGTTGGAAAGCACTGCTTTAAGTAGCACGCCTGTCCTCCAGCTACCACGTCGTAAAACATTGTATGGTAACTTGAGATGGTTATTGGGATCTCTGAAATACCTTTATTTTTCTTGGCTATTTGGATTCAGAATTATTTAAATCTTCCATTTCTCCTTTTCCCAATTCCTGTTAGGATTTTGTGTGTCTTGTGCATCCACATTGAGGAATAAGACTGGCTATCCTTTAGTCATTCCTTTTCTCCCACACTTGCCTCACTGGAACAATGATGTGAGCATGATAAAATACTGAGCCACCTCCTCTATTTTTTAAAAGACTTTGAGAGGATTGGTATTCATTCTTTGAATGTTTGGTAGAATTTAGCAATGAAGCCTTCTGATCTTGGACTTCTGTTTGTTAGGAGGTTTTTGATGATTGATTCCATCTTCTTCCTCATCATTGGTCTGTTTAGATTTTCTATTTCACCATTATTCAGTGTTGGGGTGTTGTATGCCTCTAGGAATTTATCTATTTCTTTCAAGTTGTCCGGTTTGTGTAGCACATCATTGTTTATAGGAATCTCTTTGATACTTTGTATTTTTGTGGTATCCAGTATTCCATCTCCTCTTTCATTCTGAGTTTTTCTCTTTTAGTTGGTGAGTCTAGGTCTAGGTTTGTCGAGTTTGTTTATCTTTTCAAAGAACCAGCTCTTTCATCGATCTTTTCCATTGTATTTTACTTCTTCCCTGATCTTTATTTCCTTCCTTTCTCTAACTTTGGGCTTATTTATTCTTCTTTCTCAAGTTCCTTTAGGTGTAAAGTTGGGCTGCTTTTTGAAAATGTCCTTGTTTTTAGAGGTAGGCATTGTTATAAACTTTCGCCTTAGAACTGCATTCCGTAAGTTTTGGTATGTTACATTTTCATTTGTCTCAAGATTTTTTTTTTATTTCTCTTTTGATTTCTTCTTTGTCCCGTTGTTGTTCAGTATCCTACACTTGAAAAGAATGTGTATTCTGATGCTTTTAGATGGAATATTTTTAAGTATCTGGTCTACTGTATGGCCAGTGTTTCCATATCGATTTTCTGTCTGGATAATCTATGCATTGACATAAGTGCGAAATTAGAGTCTCCAGCTATTATTGTATTGCTGTTTCTCTGCTTAGGTCTGTTAGTACTTGCTTTATATATCTAGGTGCTCCTATGTTGGGTGCATATTTACAAATGTTATATGTTTTGTTGAATTGGCTCCTTTATCACTATATGATGCCCATCTTTGTCTCTTATTAAAGTCTGTCTTGTCCATATAAGTATAGCTACTCCTCCACGTTTCTTTTGGTTTTCATTTGCACAAAATATCTTTTCCTACCTCTTCACTTCTAGTCTCTCTGTGTCCTTACATATAAAGTGAGTCTCTTGTAAGCAGCATACAGATAGGTCTTAATTTTTATTTTATTTTTTAAAGATTTATTCACCTATTTTAGAGAAAGAGCAAACAAGCGTGAGCAGGAGGGGCAGAGGGAGAGGGAGAATCTCAAGCAGTTTCTGTGCCAAGCATGTAACCTGACTTGGGGTTCAATCCCACATCCCTGAGATCATGACCTGAGCTTAAACCAAAAATCAGATGCTTAACTGACTTTGCTACCCAGGTGCCCTGGTAGATTTTGTTCTTTAATCCATTTCGCCACTCTGTCTTTTGATTGGGGAATTGAGTCTATTTACATTTTGACTAGTTATTGATTATGTATTATAGGCTTAGTGCTATTTTATTAATTGTTTTCTGGCTGTTTGTATAGTCTTGATCTCTTCCTTTCTTCCTCTCTTGCTCTCTTCCTTTGTGCTTTGATTTATTTTAGTGGTATGCTTGTATTTCTTTCTTTTCATCTTTTGCATATTTCCTATAGGTTTTTCCTTTATGGCTATCGTGAAGCAACTTCTATAACAGTCTATTTAAGTTGATAACAACTTAAGTTTGATCCCATTGTAAAGCTCAACATTATTTCCCCCCATGTTTTATGTTCCTGATGTCACATTTTACATGTTTTTCTTTTGTGTATCCCTTACTTAATTGTAATCAGTTATTTTTATTATTTGTCTTTTACCACATATGCACCTTTCCAGTGAGAACTATTCTTCATATGTGTTCTAAACACTAATTAGCACCCTTTCTTTTCAATTGAAAGAAATCTCTTTAGCATCTCTTGGGTTGTTTCTGCTTTTTTTTTTTTCTTTAACATCCTTTGTAAGGCTGTATTAATGGTGAGAAAGTCCTTTAGCTTTTGCTTGTTTAGAAAAGTCTCTCTCCTTCACTTCTGAATGATAACTTTGCCAAGTAGACTAGTGTCGGTCAGAAGGTTTTCTCTTTCAGCCGTTCGAATGTATTGTGTTACTCCCTCTGGTCTGCAAAGTTTCTGCTGAAAAATACCTGATACTCTTATGGCGGGGGGGGGGGGGCGGGCCGCAGGGAGAGGGGTGTGTTCTATTGTATGTAACGAATTATTTTTTTCTTGGTACTTTTAATGGTTTCTTCTTGTCTTTAAATTTAACATTTTAATTATTATGTGTCTTGGTGTTTATTTCTTTGGGATCCCCTAATTTGAAACCCTCTGTGCTTCCTAGATCTGGATGTCTGTTTTTTTTCTCCTGGTTAGGGAATTTAGTATTTCAGCCATTATTTTTTCAAATAAGATTTCTGTCCCTTTCTCTCTTTTTACTTTGGGAAGCCCTATGATGCAAATGTTAGTCCATTTTATGCTATCCACAAGTTTATAAGGCTATCTTCACTTTTTTTTTTCATTCCTTCTCCTTTGCTGTTCTGATTAGGTGAGCTCCCTGTCTTATCTTCAAGTTAATTGATCTTCTGCCCTATCTATAATTTTCTGTTGAAACCCTCTAGTGTATTTTTCAGCTCAGTTTTGTATTATTCAGCTCTGTGTCTTCTATTCCATAGTTTCCTATATTTTCCATCTTCTTGTGACATTCTTACTATGTTCATTTATTCATTCATGAATGAATACTGTAGGTCATTCAACAACCTGCGTTCCTTTTTAGCAGCTCTATTGACCACTAGATGTGTGTCAGACCTAAGACCTACCCCTCAGGCCAAAGATCTAGGACAAGAAAAGAGGCCTCCTGCTCAGAAAGACTGGGAATTTGCCCGAGTATGCTGTCTGTGCAGTGCCTTTGGGGTGGTAGCCTGCTAAAAACTGTCCTTCCAATTACCATAGTCCTGTGGAACTCAGGAATACAAGCCCCCCAGGCTACCAGTGACAGGCAATCAAGGGGTATCCCCTGTGGCAGCTGCATAAACCAGGGACCAGGTGTGTAGAAATCTTCCTTCCAGGATATATTGGCACTGTGAAGCACACCAGAGGGTTAAAGACGATGATAGAATATGTCCTCTAAATTCTCTGAAAAGGATTATAGTCCGCCCCAAGATGCATTTTTAATTAGAAGCCTGCCCCTCAAGCTGCAGTCACAACGATTAGCTAACACGCCTCCTTTACAGGAAGACTGAGCTCCTGACTCTGTTTTCTCTAGCTATGCCCTGGGGGGTGGTTGCTATTGAAGAACTCTTTCTCCATTGGTTACAGTCCTAGGGGACCCACAAGAGTAAGCCATACCAGCCACCAGACCTAGATCTTAGAGGGGTGTCTCCTGGTTACAGTTTTAAAAATCAGACCCCAGACAGGGCTATGAGCTCCTTTCTGGGTGTTCTTTGTTATAAGAGTTTCATGGGATCAAGAGCACAAGCTTCCTTGACCTTCAGAGCCAAGTGACTAAGAGGTGTCCTGTAGGAGGCAGCTACAAATATCAGAATGAATGAAAGTTTGCCCTTTGTGACAACTTGAATGGACCTCAAGGGCATAAGCAATGTGAACTATGCAGACAGAAAAAGACGAATATCATATGACCTTTCTCATATGTGGAATTAGAATTCTTTCTGAGCGGGATCCCTGGGTGGCACAGTGGTTTGGCGCCTGCCTTTGGCCCAGGGCGCGATCCTGGAGACCCGGGATCGAATCCCACGTCGGGCTCCTGGTGCATGGAGCCTGCTTCTCCCTCTGCCTATGTCTCTGCCTCTCTGTGTGTGTGTGTGTGTGTGACTATCATAAATTAATTAATTAATTAATTAAAAAAGAATTCTTTTTGAGCATTAAGATATGATTAGATCAGAGCCTTAAGAAAATCTCCTTCTCAGACTTGTGAAAGATGAATGAGTGGTCCAACGGAGGAGGTGTTTTGGGAGGCTTTTGAAGATGTGTTGAGAAGAAATGATATAAGAGGCCGAACTAGGGCTGTATCTGTGAAAAAGGAGAAGGTGAGTCAGACTTAAAGGCTGTCACAAAGTTAGGAGCCCCGAACTCGTGATCATTTGTTGTGGGAATGAGGGAAAAGTCTAGGATGACTCCCCCAAGTGTCTGGTCTGCATGACGGGGAGATCAAGGAGTCTTTTAGCAAGGTAGAGAAAATAGATAAGGAAGCAAATTTGGGCTGGAGATGGAGATAATATAAAAAATTCTGCATTGAACATGGTTAAGTTCAGAACATTTTTGAAAATTTGGGCCTACGATAGCCAAACTGTGGAAGGAGCCTCGGTGTCCAACGAAAGATGAATGGATAAAGAAGATGTGGTTTATGTATACAATGGAATATTACTCAGCTATTAGAAATGACAAATACCCACCATTTGCTTCAACGTGGATGGAACTGGAGGGTATTATGCTGACTGAAGTAAGTTAGTTGGAGAAGGACAAACATTATATGTTCTCATTCATTTGGGGAATATAAATAATAGTGAAAGGGAATATAAGGGAAGGGAGAAGAAATGTGTGGGAAATATCAGAAAGGGAGACAGAACGTAAAGACTGCTAACTCTGGGAAACGAACTAGGGGTGGTAGAAGGGGAGGAGGGCGGGGGGTGGGAGTGAATGGGTGACGGGCACTGGGGGTTATTCTGTATGTTAGTAAATTGAACACCAATAAAAAAAAAAAGAAAAGAAAATTTGGGCCTGACTTAGGAGAAACACTGGATATATCCATTTGGAAATCCTCCATCTCACATTAATGATTGAAGTCACAGGAACAGACGAGATTACCCAAGGGGAACGTATCCGGTAAAAGAAGCCAACCCTGACTCCAGCTAGTGGCAACCTTGGGGAAGGGCAGAACCATAGATGGAGGAGTTCCTAGGAAGGCCACTTAGGAGAGAGCACCAGGATGGGGAGCAGGGAAGAACATTTTCAGGAATGAAACAGCTGAGCAGTTTCAGTTGCTACAGAGAACCTTTCTTGCATTTGGTCGTTGTGAAGTTTTTGGCGGTCCTAAGGACAGTGACTACCTTGGTGTGGTTGCACGGAAGCCATACTGTTACCTTGAGAAATTAATTAAGGAGAAAAAGAAGAAATACGTAGTCGGCTTGGCTGTGAAAGGTAGAAAGAAACAAAATCATTGGTAGAGATTGGAAAAGGCTTAGTGAAGGAAGGGAGCAAACTTTGTTTGCAGATGAAGAACTGAAGAAACAGGAAGGTCGAAGATATAGAGAAGATATAGAGGGGAAGCGGATAATTGCTGGCAGAGGCTCCTAGAATGGGACAGGGGAGAGCAGGACCCAAGAACACAGTAGGAGGCTTGAATCATGGGCAAGCTACAGAATGTGTCTTCGTTTGACACAAAGGCGAAAAGAAAAAAAAGGATAAAAGAAAGGGAGGGCTAAGGAGGTAAATATATTACTGGTTTTTTGAGCAGCAACCAAGATTGTTGCAGTAGGACAGTAGGACAATCCCCGATTTCTCTATGAAGTAAGCAGTAAAGGCATCTCTCAGCAGAGACCATAACATGCAAATAAAGCAGAAATAATGATAATGACTATTTTATGTCCAGGTATTGTACAGGGCTGCAGGCAAAAAGCAGAAGTCAGTCTTCACCTCAGTTCCTGATACTCCTGATCTTTGAAGAGCCAAGCGAGGGCAGAAGCTTCAGAGTCAGGCGAGATTCATAAGCAGAGCCTCACAAACCTGCAGCGCTGGCGTCACAGTGGGTGGTTATGTATACTTGCCCACTGCAGCCCAGCAACAGATTGTCACACTGGGTTGTCCTTGATGCAGCCTCGTGGCCCTTAACTTCAAGCAGTTCTCTTTGGGGCCATCATAACTGTGGCTGTGTTTTACCTAAGCAAGCAATACCACGTCTGTCTTTCTAAATCGTGTACAACTTTCGTCATTGGGTGGATGAACGGTCTGTGGACCGAACTGCTTGATTCCTTCTGTAGGACCCATCTATTGTTCGTGACCACTTTTATGCATTCAGACAAAATGGGGGGAGAATGTGTTGAGAGCTTTGTTAGAATCCTCTCATTCTTCCATCGGCATTCTTTATCACATGGATTTAGATCAGGCCACACTCAACAGTAAGGGTATTAGGTGACTCGGATGTGTGTGTATGTGTTTCCGAATGTGAAACAGAGGGAAACAAATGAAAAGAAATGCATATCATATGTGAAAACATCAGGACGAAAACAAGTAGACACTCCCATTTAAGGGTTAGAAGTGAATGAAAATGACTGAATACTAAATAACAAATGTTTTGTCTCTATAACATCTGATCCCTATTCTCTGATCATTTAGTATCTTTATGTTGAACTTGCCACCAAAGAGAGACCCCACCATCATGCTGGGAAACAGACCAAAGCCCTGAAACACGCTAAAGACGTAAAGGATATATGGTCAGTGAGGTAAGTTGGGAATTTGGCACCGAGGTACACTGGGTTAAAGAAAAATATCCTGGGGTGCCCGGGTGGCTCAAATGGATCGTGGAAACAACACCACTGAAACAACAAAAGGCACCAACAGTATCAGTCGGGCACGGGAGCCAAGAATGATGCTAAGAGATGCTAAAAGCCTGTTGTTTTTCTCATTGGTCCTCTCAGTTAGCAAAGCTAGGACCCCTTCTTATAATTCCTTGGTAGCATTTGCTAGGGACTCCTGAGAAGTCATTGCTATTTATCCATAAAGTCATGGTCTTGGAGTCAGCCAAACATGGTTTCAAATCCTGTTGTTGTCACCTGCCCACTATGACTCTATATGATTTACTTAATATCTCTGAGCCTCTGTTTTCTTATATGTGGACTATGGTTAAAAATCACGATAATTACTCAGCTATTAGAAATGACAAATACCCACCATTTGCTTCAACGTGGATGGAACTGGAGGGTATTATGCTGAGTGAAGTAAGTCAGTCGGAGAAGGACAAACATTATATGTTCTCATTCATTTGGGGAATATAAATAATAGTGAAAGGGAAAATAAGGGAAGGGAGAAGAAATGTGTGGGAAATATCAGAAAGGGAGACAGAACATAAAGACTGCTAACTCTGGGAAACGAACTAGGGGTGGTGGAAGGGGAGGAGGGCGGGGGGTGGGAGTGAATGGGTGACGGGCACTGGGTGTTATTCTGTATGTTAGTAAATTGAACACCAATAAAAAAAAAAATTAAATTAGGTGGAACAAGGTATCATATATAACATTCCTGGCACAGAGATGGGCTCTTAGTGGACACTCAGAAAAAGTTCGTTCCCTTTCTTCTCTTGACCACCTAAATCGTGAGAATGACACATTGGTTAGAATTAGGAGGGGACGGGCTTTCATCTCCCATACCACATGATCAAGGACGCAGCTGGCTTTTAATGATAATGAGATTACCTGTTGGTAAAGATCTGAAACTAGAGGAGCCTGGGTGGCTCCGGTCATAATATCATGGGTCATCAAGCCCTGAGTCAGGCTTCCTGCTCAGTGGGGAGTCTACTTCTCTCTCCCCCTCTGTGCTCAAGGTCTCTCTCTCTCTCTCTTGTTCTCTGTCTCAAACAAATAGTATCTTTAAAAACATATGAAATGAATCAGTTCAGGGTAGACAGTCCGTTCTTAGCAGCATATTTTTCAGAGCCCACCTACAGATGCACTACACCCATTACCAGAACTGGAATCCCTAGAGGACTGGCTGCACACTGGGACTTAAACTCGGACAAAAGACCAATCAACCTCTCATAACCCCTCAATTTAAGAATATACTGCTCTAGGCTTTCAAGGCATCTTAAAGTCATTAGAGTGATCTCTAAAGAGAAATGTGAATTGAAACAGCAGAATTGAAACAGTATCTCAGTTCCATAATTTTCATTTGGAGCTGAAAGGAGTCTGCTAGTTGGACTAGCACCTTGTCCCCTGACCCTGTGAGACATGTAGATCCCACCCCTGGTGTCTAGTGGCGTGAGATCCAGTGGGCTGAGCACATAGTGCTGGCATCTCCCGAAACATCCAAGGTAGTTAGCATGCTCTTCCCTAAATGTATAATGCGCACGTGTGCTGCTCAAAGCTGCACTGTACCAACACACCAAGGCACTGGTTCTCTATTGTTGGGGGCCAGGGGCAGACCATTTTGCTTCAAATAGAAGCTGAGAGAGTTGTATACTACCCTCAAAGTCCATCCCCTAGGATAATTTTAGTCTTCTTGTGACATCCCCAATCTTTATCACTTCAAGGATAATTTGAACGAGCCTTCTCTACATCACCCCTCTCTGGGGTGGTCACTAAGTGAAATTGGCCCCAGGGCTCCTTACACCCCAATGGACAGCCCGACCCTACTCCTAGTCCTCTCTCCTACCAGTACTGATAACTCTAACCTTCAAAATAGTCCAATGTAACAAGGATGGTATCTGGCATTGAGTTTGGCTTTTCTACGGTGTCTGTCCCCCCAAGTGGAGCTAAGCAACTTTATGGGATTATTCATGTGAAAACTAAAGTTACGATGTCAGAGAAAAGACCGCTTTAATTATGGGTTGGTTCAGCTACCCAAAAGACTTGAGGTTGAAAACCGACTGCTCAGAGAAGTACTCATCTTGTGTAAATGGGATTAATCTTCTGTGACATTCTTAAAGTTAAGAGATGTCATCTCTTGAAATACCACAAAGATCAAGATTATAAAATAAAATTTCAGGACTGCCTCATGGAGAAGGTATTTTGATACTTGGAGTTAGAAACTAAATCTTTGTCCTCTTTCCATGTACATTAATAAGTCTTTGGCTCCACAAGATTGTTTACTTTTTTTCTCCTCCCAATCAGCTTTTCGTTTGCTTGCTTGAGTTTTATCTATCTATTTATTTTAAGGGTTTTATTTTTTTTATTTTTTTCATAATAAATTTATTTTTTATTGGTGTTCAATTTGCCAACATACAGAATAACACGCAGTGCTCATCCCAAGTGCCCACCTCACTGACCGCCACCCAGTCACCCCCACCTGCCGCCTTTTTTTTTTTTTTGCAATTTGGGATATTCTTATTATTTAAAAGGCCTTACAAATAAAAGCAGAAACAATCACATTAATCAAGTGTATTAACTCATAGTTCTATTAATAATCATTAAAATTGTGTGAGGAATACATTAATAAACATTGAAAATGATAGTATTTTCCCTGCTGTGACATTGTCAAAGAAAATAAGGAAAGTAAGGGTGAGGAGTTACCCAAACTGTCAGAGACTCGGGACTTTCCAACGGGGGTGTGGGGTCAGACAAGACTTGTTGTCCAGCAGCTTCCACTGTATTGCACGCTCTTTTCCCAACCGATGAGTTAGCCAGTGATCTTTTTTACTAGTTGCCAAAATACCAGCTTGTATCGGGATAGGTAAGTGATGGTTATGAGAAGGATCCTGGGACAGCCTCTGGAATCAAGGCAGGCAGACATGTGTCCCAGACGGGAGGCGTTTAGTGGCCACCCTGCAAACAGGTTGGCCCTCGACCACGGGAGCCAGGCCGCCGCTCACTGCGAGGACAGGTCCCCCCAGGGGAGGACCGGAGAGCTGGAGGAGGAACAGCCCCTCCAGCAGACAGGCGGAAAGCCAGGAGGGCTGCTTGCTGAACGCAGTTCCAGGTGGCCAGTCTCACCCCAAAAATGCATGCCTGACAGCCTGTATCATTGCTTCCTTTTCAGAGTGTCCATCATCAGCAGTGATGAGGACCCCCCGCTCTGGGTGTGGTGTCCATCTCCGAGGGTCCCTTTGTCATGTCCTCTGGGATCCATTCTGCTTGTGAGAAACACAAAGGTCTTTTGTTGTGGAGGCCTGCCATGTCACGTCCAGGGGAACAGATCCTCCAGGCGTGTTTCTTCTCCTTCTGTCCAGGTGCATCCAGTTCACGCCTTTCCAGCCTCTGAGTCCCCACCGAAGCTGCATACCTAGGCCGAGGCATCTCGTGGCTCGCCGTCTCTGAGGACCTCAGGCGAATCTGGAGCTTCTGGGATGAGGTCAGACTGTCCTGCTGTGCTGCTGCGGGAAACATCAGGGGCAGTTGTAGGAGATGGGGTGCTGTGCTGTTTGGGGCAGCTCTACCTAGGAGTCTAGGGTTTCTTGTTGGACCTGCCTTCTGAGGATTTGGGGGTGGAGGTTGCCTGCAAGACGCATGTGTGGCATGAGCAAAGTGAAGCCTCCAGGCCCCCGGGGCTAAATGAAGGCTATATCCCCAGTGTCCCGGGGGCCCCTTCCCTGACTGTGGCCCACTGTGACTGCCGGGTCCTCCTCCTGCTTAGCTGTGCCTTTCCCACTGTCTCGGGGAGCCCTCAACCTGCCCATTTCGTGGAGGAGACTTTGTGCCCATGAGCATTGCAGGCAGCCTGGCAGGGATGATGTGCTCTGGTCTCGCACAGGAAGTGACTTTGCACGGTGCTCACACTGAGGGATGGACATGGGTGAAATTGGGAGTGGACGGCGGGTCCTTCACCCCGATGGCCGCCTGCAGATTGAGAACAATCGATAGAGCCTCACACTCACATGGTGAAATGGTGCATGAGGTTACCCCCCAACATCCTCCAAGGCTTCGCTGAGGCTCAGGAGACCCCGGGAGATGGGCAGCTCCCAATTGAGTGGCAATCCACATGTCCCTGCTTGATGCCCGGGTCTGCTCTGTGCCCCAGGGATGCACCCCTAGTCGAGTTGAGTTGTGCTGCTCGCATGGCCCTGGGGCTCTGTGTGATGTTCACTCATTCCTCAGACACCTGAAGTGTGGGATCAGGCCACCACCCCAACTAATGATGTTCTGGGGCAACCTGTCTGCTGCCATTAGCAGTAGGAAGGGCAGGGCTGGGTCCTGCACAACAAGGGGGTGCACAACTCTGGGGGCCCTCTGCTACAGGGGCGCAGTGCACAGACATTCTTGAGTCCTGTCCCTCCAGGTTCAGCAGCTTCTGCTGGTCATGGCTCAGCCCCCTCAGGGCCTCTATGGGTTGAGTCCCATTCCCTGTAAGATGTACTCAGGTCATCCTTCAGCGCCTGTAGGGATCATGGCCTTCCTCTTGTCTCCTCTTATTGCTCAGCCCAGAAGGGCAGCACCCAGGCTTTTTGGGTGGTTTTCCTGAGGTGCCAACAAGTAGGTCAGGGAGGTGATAGAGAACATGTGCCTGTGTTGCTTCCTCTATTTCTGCCAAACTCACCTTGTTCCTAGTTCCTCCTTTTCTTCCAACTTAAATATTTCTTCCCTCGCTGCTTCCCTGATGTCCGTGGAAGGGATGCTTCTTGAGAGCTGAAAGGGAGGCAGAATCGGGCATGACCACAGATAACCAAGCAGGGAGTGGGGACACTGAGTGGGGTCACCCAGCAGGTACCCTTCCCTAGGCTTCTCCTACAGGGTGGACTCCATCCTGCTGACCCCAGCCCCACTCCCTGCTGGGCTGTTCAGGTCTGATCCCCAGACTCAGTGGTGAAGGGTCAGTGTGATGCTGAAAGAGGGGTAAAGAGGGCTGTAGCATCATTCCATAGACGGAGCAGGTGCCAAGACCCAATGCCTGCAGCAGACAATGGTCTTCAGGGTGGGCATCATCAAGGTGGGAGCTGGGGAAGAGCTAGGAACAAGTGCTTATGAGCAGCAGAGCGAGGAGGTGAAAGAGAGAGTGGAGGAGAAGAATTAATTACAGGCACAGTGTTGCTCCTTTCACGTGAATCCCCGGTATCCGTGGAGGAGTTGTCTTCCAGTGCGCAGGGCAGCAATGAGGTTGGCATGGCCATGGGAAAGGAAATGGAAACTTAGCAGGGGTGAGAACCCATGGCTTGCTCCCCTTGGGATGAGGGACTCTGACCTCAAGATGATGGATCCTCAGCCCTGGGGCCTCCCTGCACTTAGTCCCTTCATGTCTACAGGGTGGAAGTGGGTCTCTCGTCTCCCAGCTGCGTGTCCCACCCGTAGGTTCTCTCCATGCCTAGGAATGATGTGTGTGTCATCCTGTCCCTCCTCTGGGAGGTACTGTCCCTGTGACAGTGTGACCAGGACATGACCTTTCTCTCTCCCTACTCCCCTTCCTCCTTTCCTAACAACTCTCCATTTCCTTCCCCTTTCCATCCTCCAACAATCATATTGTTCTTAAATATTGGTAGCCAAGGACTGGCAGGAGATATACTGGCACCCACTCAGTCAATCCCCTGAACCCTCTGTGTGAGGAGAAACTATCTTGGTCTGGGATGGCTGGGGAACTTGAATGAGACGGTGCCACACGTGTCCACATATCCAGTGTTTGCTCTTGGGACAAGATGGTCTTTCTTGGCACACGAGCCCGCCTTAAGCAACCTCATCTGTTCCCAGAAGTGTTATAGAGCAGAAGTGGAAATGAGAGGGTAGTCAATTTTCAAAATTCCCCCTGAATTTTCAAGTGAAGTGCTGGAAAATATCCAATAGGGTAGCCCACTGAACACATGGTGCCAGCCAGGCCTGGCGCTGAACCTTACAGGGAGGGTAGGGTGGTAGGGCCCTGGTGCAGGTCTGAGGACAGGTGACGGGGTGGGCATCAGGAGGGTGTAGGGGGACAAGGCCTATGCTGTGAGGCTGGAGAATTGGATGGTGAGAAGAACAGTGACCCTGTAGCCCTGCTAGCATATGTTCTGTCCTCAGCCTCGGCCGTTCTCGGTGACAGGTCCGAGGGATGCTTGGGAAAGACTGTGTGTGTGTGTGTGTGTGTGTGTGAGAGAGAGAGAGAGAGAGAGAGAGAGAGAGAGAGAGAGAAGCGGGCCCAGCCACACCTTCACACAGGCCGGTAGGTGCCTTGTGGCCAAGGAGCATCTCCAGGTCTTCAGTATGTGGCCTCTCACTCATGGAAGCATGTTTATGACAGACTGGTTTGTGTGGTGAAGCTGGCATGACCTAAGCAACCCAGGCATGTATGTAGTGACCGTAGGGGAGATGCCCCTTAACATCTCCAACTCTGGGAGTCGACTTTAAGGTATGGGAAATGGGTCAGGAGCATGAAGGTCCATTACACGTCATGTATCTTACACGGGACAGAGTTTCCTTCTCATCCACCTCTGAGCTCACATGACAACTTAGTTTCCTGGTTCTCAGATTTGGGAGAGGGTTGCTCTGGCACCCAGGTCATGTCCATCATAGGGCAATGACAAGAACGATACCCAATCTCTGCCACACGACTGCTGAGTGGTGCTGGGCAACAAAACCAAGCTTTGACGTTTGGCAGCAGAGAAGGGTGGGAAGTGCACATTGTATGGGATAGATCATAAGACAGCAAACCCAGGGAGGGGGATTAGAAATGCGGCACACACCGAAGGCCCCTGGACACAATTTCTGGTCCTATGACGTCAGTAAAATAGGAGATGAACGAATCAGATTGCTAGCCAGTATTTCCCTTTCATTTTTGATTTCTTGCCCACCCTCTGCATTCTCCAGAGTAGGAGATGCAACCCCAGGTTCCCAGGAGCCCTCTGCCACTGTTCCCTACCTGAGCCCTGTTCCCTACCTGCCGAGTCTTCCTCCCCACTGCTGGAGCCGTCTATGCTCTCCAGACACAAATCTGTAGGAACACAAGCATGAGCAATCCTGTTATTGGAGGGAGGGGCTCACCCATTCATCCTACTCTAGTTGAGTTCTCTGCGGGTCATGCGGCATCTACCTGGCTGACCTTTCTGGTGTGTTCTCAGATGTGCACTGTGCTTAGGGGAGTCAGAGACCTTCAACGGGGCAGAGATCACAGTTTCGAATTTTGCAGTGAGACCAAGCAGCTGTGGAATCCACTTCATCATGTCCATTCTACTCGCCCTTTACACTGTTCCCCTCCAAATGTGGCATGTGAAATTCCACCAGTTATGGAGACCCCTGACATGTGGCTAGGGTGAGTGAGCATTGGAGGGTTTATTTTCTGTAATCGTTTTCATGTAGTTATCGAGGTAATGATTGTGACAGATGGAGTATAGACAGACTCCCCTTGGACTGCAGAGCACTAGCGTCCAACAACGAGCAAGACATAACCCCTGCTCATTCCTCCTGCTTTAACTGCTGGCCCGTTAGCAACATCCACGTGTAGGTTGTCCTGGTCACACACACAGGTGCCAGGCACTATGTGAGCCCACTGAACACTAAAAGGCTGAGGTGAACACCTCGTTTCTAGGATAAATGGCCCCCAGAGGCGATGTCACAGCCTTCAGTCACAATGTCACGTTAAAAAAATGGAAAACCTGCTAAAATGCAAATGTGACCACAAAGGAACACAAATAGCCAAAACGTTGTTGAGAAACAAGAAGAAGGTGGTGGCTTGGTTATTGCAGATTTCAAAGTACCTGAGACAGCTGTACTAGGCAAGCAGCACGGTGCTGGCATAAAAGTAGGGACACACTGCAGCAGAATAGAGAGTTCCAGAATAAATTCACTCGTTCATGCCTTGTTAATCCTTGAGGAGACCACAGGATGGAGAAAGGATACCCTCTTCAACAGGGAACAGAATGAAAAGGCATCCCGAAAGTGAACCCCACAGCAATGCTCCTGAGGATGTAGATAATTTGAGGCTTTGTATGTTATTAGGCAGGGAGGTCATCAAGATGGACCGAGCTGATGCCAGGCGATCTTTGCTGGAGGAAGGAGGTCCGAGGAGAGGAGCAGGAAAGTGCGTAGAAACACTGCCTCTGACTCCTTCCTACAGGGAATCGAATCCTTATGAAATAGTCTGTCTGAAAGAGGGTACACCCCAAACGCACAGGGCCTGTTACGGACAGAGTCCTGTGAGCCCGGCGCCGCTTTGAAGTTCAGCAAAGCTCCACTGCGTTGCGGACCTCTTCAAGACCGTTGCTTTGCTCCGGTTCAACAGGCACCGTTCCTACCTGCATCTCAGCTCATCCATAAGATGGGAATTGATTCAAAGACACTTTGCTGCAGGCTCATTCAATCCAAGGAAACCTCCGCTGAGTTTTATAATTGTTCATTAATCATTCATCATAAGGAAAATTAAGTATATAAGCTTTCAACCAACCGACATCCCTGCATTTTAACAAGGCCTACATCCTATTTCTTTCCAGTCCTTTTCTCTGCAAAATGCCGGTGTCCTTCAGGTCACTGGGGATCCCTTCACTCAGGAGCCACCCAGCCAGTGGCAAGTGTGTGACTGGGTGTGGGGGCACCTGTCATGAGCACTGGCGTACTTTTACCTGGCCCTGGCCCAGGCCATGTAGGCGATTTGCAACAACTTGGTGTTGGGCACCAAGTTAATGACAAAGCTTTACTTTGAGCTCCTATTTGCCCCTCACACTTCAGTGTGGGCTTATAAGTTGAAAGCATTAGTTTTAAGGATAATGAAGCTCTTAGGAAATACTCTGAAATATCTTCCTGAATCTTCTCTGCTTGGACCCTGCATGAGACACATCCCCAGCTAGGACTGATGTTGTGCCCTTTGTTACTGACTCATCCCCCTCTGAGGAAAAGGAATACTAAGCAAACCTCCAGGTGCAGCTGTGGTGAGGGAGGAATGTGGCATCCTAAGCAGTGTGCCCGGTGGGGTGAGGTTTACTTTTGATCACTGGACACTAGGGTTGATTTGCATAATTGGGAAATGTCTCGTGAAGGAACACACACACTCAACGCACTGACCGGCACAGTCACGTCCCATCCACTCACATAGGACCAACCCCCAGCCGTCATACACACAAGCCACAATACCTAAATGACCTGCTTGCTTCCAGAGTCTGTAGAACATAGTCAACCTTTTTTTTTACTGGACAGTCATTTTTTTCCCACCACCCCACCCTCCATCGCAGTAGGAACCCAGGATCAGGGAGGCTCTCCAGGCCAAAGCAGAGGGGAAAGACCCACCTTGTGCATCAGTCACATTCCTCCTCGAGAAGTGTCTGATAAAGAAACCATCTTGGTCTCCCTCCTCCTGCAGTTAGTGAAAGGGAAACACTATGAGGATCACATCCCTCTGTGCACATCTGCACATGACTTTTGTTCTCTTGGTGACATTAGCAAGTGACTTGGAGTACAGTCCTCGAGTCAAAGATCACAAAAAAGTAGTAAATGTGACCTGCAGGAAAGGCTCCAAATTTGAATGTCAGATCTCATAGCTCCATTTTGTTCAGCAAACAAGCTATGTGACATGAAGGAAAAGCAACTCCTAGAAAATGCTTGATGCCATTTGTTGTGTAACCAATGGTGATGGTTCTAAAAGCCCCTCTAAATTTGGTATCAGTGGGTGATTGAAACTCGGGACTAACTGGCAGTGCCAAGGAAATTAATTCCTTGGAAATGGAAAGAAAGCATCAATTGCATTTCCTATGCAGAAAATGACTTTACCTGAGAGAGCTGAGGTTTCTTCTTCCGCCTCTGAGTTGGGAATTTCCTGAGTCAGGGACTCAACTGGAGCTAGGAGGACACAGAGCCAGCGTGAGGATGCTGGAGGGGCTGCCTGGGAACTTGTCAGGGAGTTTGGAAGGATGAGGACAGGAGTCAAGTGTGTGCATGTGGGTGGCTAGGAAGTACGGACTGCGCTCCCCTCTATGGGGCCTCACCCTGTCCAGGATCTGTGGGCTCTCCAGGAATATGTGGCCTTTCCTATATGCACTCAACACCAGTGACAGGCCCAAATCATTGATATGTACACCTATAGCTGCCCTTGTTTACATGACCATGGAGGCCTCTGGGTAATGTTGGGCCGTGTAGGGGGCTTTGGTAGAATCGGTGTTTTGAGAGAAGGACCCAGTTGCTGGATCTCCTTTGCTGCCTACTTTGAGAGCTAATGACACCATGACTGAGTGATTAGTGAGCATCAATAGCCCAGAGCCACATTCGGACCAACCCCTGGGTTCCCACCTTGGCTGTCAACGTGGGGGGGGTCAAGGGTTTGGGTCATTCATCTCTGCCCCATCTCCTTCTCAGGAAAGTAAATGGAAGCATCCTCCAGATATAGCTGTGGTGAGGGAGGGATGAGCATGTAAGGGGTGTCACAGTGATGAGATGACTTTGGAAAGCTGACCCCTCGATTGTGCTGCAAGTGTGGGAATACCTCCTGGGAAATCACACACTCACGTTCACATACCACATAGATACACAGACACACACATACTCGCTAGTGTGGACACAGACGCCCTTTGACACACATGCACACAAACCATCACCTCCTACATGCCATAGTTCCTCCAGGCCCTGTACAACATGGTCTCACAGCTTTAGTGGACAGTTTTCTCTCACCACACCCGGACCCTCATTCCCAGGAGGAATCCGGGATCAGAGGCCACACTTCTATTGACACGAGATTTCACTGCCAAAAATGTTACTTTAAAATACATACAGTTTTGGATAGTCTCAGCATCCACCTGCGATTGGAGAAAAGAGAAAAACAGTGAGGATCACACCATCATGTACCCTGTTTGCAGAGCTCTTTTGTTTGGTGAGAACTGAAGGAGACTGGGTGGAGCACAAAGGTTGGGTCAGTGTTCCCCCGCTCCGGTGAAAGAGGACCCTGTTAAAGATGCTTGAGCTTTCAATAACAGATCTCTGAAATCCAATCTGATCAACTGATCCAAAATTCTTTTTGAGAGGGAAGTACTTTCTGCTGTTGAGGGTGCTGTATGCCACAGAATTTGTAAGGCAGGCTGCCCTGTTATACCCCCCTTTTTGTGTCTGCTGTCATTGGCAATAGTCTTTCATTCACCATTCTCCCCACAAAGGAGACTGCTTGTCTCATCCCTCAGGTGTATTATCCAAATTTGGTCCTGTGTTCCTTGAAGTAGAAACCAATGAAGCAACCTTCCTTCTCAGAGAAAGAGAGGCAAGCTTACCTCAGGGAGAGATGAGGCACGTTCCTCTGCCTCGTCCGTGGGAAGGTCCTCGGCTGGTCCCTCCGTGGGATCTAAGGACACAGGGTATCTGTCAGGAAATAGGTTTTGCTGCCCAGGAATGGCCTAGGGAGTTTTGCTTGAGGTGAACACGGGGACACGGTGCTCAGGTGTGAACAGTGAGCAAGCAAGACCCGACCTGCTGTTGGGCTAACTTCCTCGATGGACAAAGAAATGAAGAGCAGATGAGCAAGAAGGAAAAGGAATCTGGACTTTGCTTTCAAGCTTAATGGATCTATATAGTGAGCAATTGTCAGTCTCAAAATGCAAAACATTCGATGCATTCTGCATTTCATGACTGTGTCCCCTGAGTCATCCTTCCCACTGTAAAGGCCAGCCACCTTCCCACTTCTTCACCTGTCAGAGGACCAGTTCAGCTTCCATGCCTTCACACATACTGCTACGTACGTGTCCTCTATTCCTTTGGATGGTTATTTTTGTGTGATGAAATAGACGTTGTTGATGCTATTATTCATAAGTAAGTAATGCTCCGCAGCCCTGTTTACAGTCATGGTGCTGTGTACTTAGCACTGCCATCTGATCTACATCCAAACCTTTCCATCCTAAGGAATCTCTGTCCCCATAAAGAGATGAATGTTCCTCCTCCCCTCACCTCCTGCCTCCAGCCATCCGAGTGTTGATTTTCTGGGTCTATGGGTTTGCCTACTGTAATTTGATCCCTTAAGTGGGGTCAAGTAATTTACTTCTTTCTCCCTATGCCTTCTTTCAAACAGCATATTGGTTATTCAAGATCTATCCGTTTTGTAGCATATTGAGCCATTTGGGGTTTTTTTATGGCTGAGTTACATTCTGTCCTGTGTGCATATCACATTTTAGGTGTCCTTTCATCCCATGCTGGATTGGGGGGTTGTGCCTATCTCTAGCTCTTAGGAAGACTGCTGTCGCGAACATGGGTGCCCAGATTACACTTGGAAATGCATGTTGACTTCCATGGTTATAGTAAGGTGATCGACTTGAAACAGTTAAATTTGTACATTTGAAGTCATGGAAAAATGTGTCACTGCATTTTGTACTGTTCTGCTATTTGTATGTCACTAGTGAAAGAATTATTCTTAAATCCACTTAATGAGTAAATTCTCACAATACCTTCTTCTGTGTCACTGATCGGGTATACCCGGTTGTGCAGAGAGAAGCGCACTTTCTTAAATCTCTTCTTTCTCGAAGTGGACTGGGCAGCTTCTGTCTCATCCTCCCCACAGGTTCCTGGGAAATGCATAGCAATAGAAAGCAGTGTTGGCATCTTGTGGGCAGAAGTCCATGGGGAATTAGTCCAAATTGACTCTTGTTTCAGCCTTCTATTCCCCCTACACAACTGTTGCCCCATGGAGTGTCATGCCTCCAACTTGGACTTAGGAAGACTTTGCATTGAGGTGTGCACTGAACCACCCCCATAGACAGGTTTTGTGGGCAAATACCCCGATTTATCAGAGACATTAAAGCAACGCAGCAGGGATCCCTGGGTGGCGCAGCGGTTTAGCGCCTGCCTTTGGCCCAGGGTGCGATCCTGGGGATCCAGGATCGAATCCCACGTCCGGCTTCCGGTGCATGGAGCCGGCTTCTCCCTCTGCCTGTGTCTCTGCCTCTCTGTGTGTGTGTGTGACTATCATAAATAAATAAAAGTTTAAAAAAACAAAAAAGCAACGCAGCAAAGCACCATGAGCAGGCCTTATGTCCTGGGTTCTCATCCTACTTAGAAGGTGCACGTACCTGACAGAGTTCCAGAAAGCCCAATGTGCCTCGGTTCCCTGTTCTGAGATGTGGAAGTGTCCATACCACCTACTCACTGGAGTGCTGTTAGGAGGCGAAATGGGATTGACTGCAAGTAGAGCCCTGGGCACAGTGAAGGTTGGATGCTTCACAATTGCTTTGTAGGTATGCAGCACTCAAATGGCTACAGAATGAGTTAGAGGTCTGGTCTTGGGTGGATCTAGACAGGGGACTCAGATGGCTCCACAGCATGGAAGGATGGAAGTTCCCTCTTTAGCCTTCATATGGAAATGACGCTCTAGAGCTCATGGAGGCCACGTGACAACCCGCTGCTGGAATGCCCATAGTAGCACCATCAGGAGGGGAAGCAGGGGGATAACTCATGGTTTACAATGTAGGCTTTGATAGATAGGGAAATGAGGGAACTTTCCAGAGTGGCCACACTGTTGTGTGATGGATCATGGACAGGAATTAAACTCATGATGCTGACTGTTCTGCATTTGATCTAAGGTATGGTCTAGGGACCTGGAATAAAGCCTGTCCAAGGGTAAATGTAGCTACCCTGGCTGGAGGGAGTGCCTCCCTGCTCCTTCCTTCTTCCCTCCTTCACACCTTCTCTCTACTCCCAGCTCTCTTCATCCTCTCTAGACCCTGTCAGGGCAGGGGACAGGCTCCTGTCTCCTCTTAGACAGTCCCCTGCCTATGCACGGCCTCGAGACTCCATCCCAGGACTCTCTTTGAGGACCATCCAACCATCCATGACTCGCCTACAGATGTTCACTCCACCTCCCCGATGGCCAGGTCCCTTCTCATTCACTCCAAGGCATTGCTCAGACAGCCACTGAAAGCATCCACATCAACCCCTGAAAATACCACAGGGAATCCCAGTTTCCTTCCATCTGAAGATGTCTGGATTTAGACTGCTCACATTTGCTTTCAGATTTTGACATCTACACTGAGAAGAGCTGACCTTTCCCCGTCATATGTTGCCAGGTGATCCATAAGAGCAGTGTGGTGTGTTTCCTGAGTGTGTTCTTTATAAGAATATGGACAAAGTTGACATATAGAAGTAGACATTCTTTTAAATGTAGAAGATATATAAGGAAGCCAGCTTCATCAAACAATCAAAATTAAGTAATGCAGGAAAACCAGAAAAATACATTCATCTTACAATGTGGACAAATGGGACGGTGGAAATGAAAATGCAAAAAAAAAAAAAAAAAAAAAGAAGAAGAAGAAGAGTTTCTGAACCAGTCAGCAAGCCAACTTGAGAGAACAGAATTCAGAAAATCAGAATGAACATACCTTTAAAACAGCATTTCAGATTTCCCATTGTAGGGAGCGTCTCACCTGCTACAAAACTGCACTTGATTGGCTCAGAGAGTGACAGTTGGAATTAAAGGTGAGCATCATCACATCACCGTGGTGATGGGTCATGATAGAACTTTCAGAGTGAAGGCAGGTCTGCACGTGCTGCTCCAGCTGCTGCTGTCTGGCCCAGTGGTATCCTCACAGACCAAGTGTGGCATTAAGAGGACATGTCTTTTCTCAAAAATGGAAGGTGGCCAACACCCTATTCCCTGTTTGTGAGAACAATGATAGCAGAGAAAGTGACCCACACTCTAATAGAGGTGACAGTAAAAACTTGCAAGGTCAAGAGGGATCAATCATATTAGGTATCAAAAGAGGTTCCTTTCTTGATTAGAAATCCTCCTTCCTCCCATATCTGCTATTCCTCAGTTATCAGACACTTTTAGAGACAACATTAACATTTGCTGTAAGAGCAATAGAGAACAGTAATTTGAATTGAGTTTTTAAAATCCTTTCCATTTGATGAGTCCTACGTGATAAATCTAAGTGATGAATCACTAAATTCTACAATTGAAAGCAATATTACACTATATATACATTAACTAACTAGAATTTAAAATAAATTTTGAGGGATCCCTGGGTGGCGCAGCGGTTTGGCGCCTGCCTTTGGCCCAGGGCACGATCCTGGAGACCCGGGATCGAATCCCACGTCGGGCTCCCGGTGCATGGAGCCTGCTTCTCCCTCTGCCTGTGTCTCTGCCTCTCTCTCTCTCTCTGTGACTATCATGAATAAATAAATAAAATCTTTAAAAAAAATAAAAATAAAAATAAAAAATAAAATAAATTTTGAATTATAAATCAATAAATGAATTTCAAAACCTAAAAAGCCATTTTCTCCCTCTCAACACATAATTATCAAATTAGATAAAGTCCCCTATTCTATTAAGTTTTATCCTTTTCCTTAGTATGCAACTTAACTTGTACACTTAGTTATCTCAATCGCTATGAATTGCTTGAGTATTTCCCTGGTGCTATGCCTATTGATGACCTACTATTCACTGAGCGAGTAAGAAAACGAGACTCCAAATAGCCTCACTGGAGGGTTCCATGAAAACACAGGGTCAGTCCTTTCTTTCATCGAAGCATGTTAGCTAACGAAACTCTAGGGTTATCTTTGTGTTCACACTCATCATGCATCAGAAAGTAACCCCATCCTCGTGTTGTGGTCACAAGTCCCCGCCATACAGATGTAAGTGACCAGTGCCCAAAAAATAGAAGAAGTGAACATTGCAGCATACACCGAGGGAGTTGCCATAATTTAAAATGAAGGAGATACACGACACTACAGAATGCTATGAGACAAATCTCTGACATTGCAGATTCATTCCAAGCATCTAGAACTAAGGAATCATTGGGTCATTTAGGAAGTACACAGAAAATTGCATTAGTACTCATGGCTCTCTATTTTCTCTAACAATTTCCTCATTGAGGGGTGATTGGGTGGGAAAGAGCAGGTAATAGGACATTGTTCTAAACATAGAATTTTATTTTTTTTCCATTCATCTTTCTATTTTTTTAATAAAATAATTTTTATTGGTGTTCAGTTTACCAACATACATAATAACACCCAGTGCTCAACCCGACAAGTGCCCCCCTCAGTGCCCGTCACACATTCACACCCACCCCCTGCCCTCCTCCCCTTCCACCACCCCTAGTTCATTTTCCAGAGTTAGGAGTCTTTATGATCTGTCTCCCTTTCTGATATTTCCCACACATTTCTTCTCCCTTCCCTTATAATCCTTTTCACTATTATTTATATTCCCCACATGAATGAGAACATACATTGTTTGTCCTTCTCTGATTGACTTACTTCACTCAGCATAATACCCTCTAGTTCCATCCACATTGAAGCAAATGGTGGGTATTTGTCATTTCTAATGGCTGAGGAATATTCCATTGTATACATAAACCACATCTTCTTTATCCATCCATCTTTCGATGGACACCGAGGCTCCTTCCACAGTTTGGCTATTGTGGACATTGCTGCTAGAAACATCGGGTGCAGGTGTCCCGGCGTTTCATTGCATCTGAATCTTTGGGGTAAATCCCCAACAGTTCAATTGCTGGGTCGTAGGACAGGTCTATTTTTAACTCTTTGAGGAACCACCACACAGTTTTCCAGAGTGGCGGCACAAGTTCCCTTTCCCACCAACAGTGCACCAGTTCACATTCCCACCAACAGTGTAAGAGGGTTCCCTTTTCTCCACATCCTCTCCAACATTTGTGGTTTCCTGCCTTGTTAATTTTCCCCATTCTCACTGGTGTGAGGTGGGATCTCATTGTGGTTTTGATTTGTATTTCCCTGATGGCAAGTGATGCAGAGCATTTTCTCATGTGCGTGTTGGCCATGTCTATGTCTTCCTCTGTGAGATTTCTCTTCATGTCTTTTGCCCATTTCATGATTGGATTGTTTGTTTCTTTGCTGTTGAGTTTAAGAAGTTCTTTATAGATCTTGGAAACTAGCCCTTTATCTGATACGTCATTTGCAAATATCTTCTCCCATTCTGTAGGTTGTCTTTTAGTTTTGTAGACTGTATCCTTTGCTGTGCAAAAGCTTCTTATCTTGATGAAGTCCCAATAGATCATTTTTGCTTTTGTTTCTTTTGCCTTCGTGGATGTATCTTGCAAGAAGTTAAGGTGGCCGAGCTCAAAAAGGGTGTTACCTGTGTTCTCCTCAAGGATTTTGATGGAATCTTGTCTCACATTTAGATCTTTCATCCATTTTGAGTTTATCTTTGTGTATGGTGCAAGGGAGTGGTCTAGTTTCATTCTTCTGCATGTGGATGTCCAATTTTCCCAGCACCATTTATTGAAGAGACTGTCTTTCTTCCAATGGATAGTCTTTCCTCCTTCGTCGTATATTAGTTCGCCATAAAGTTGAGGGTCCACTTCTGGGTTCTCTATTCTATTCCATTTATCTATGTGTCTGTTTTTGTGCCAGGACCACACTGTCTTGATGACCACAGCTTTGTAGTACAACTTGAAATCTGGCATTGTGATGCCCCCAGATACGGTTTTCTTTTTTAAAATTTGCAAGGGAGCTTCTCTGTACCTAATACCTGATGATGCCACGGCCTCAAGTCTTTTGATTTTTCCCCACCCATCCAACGGAGTGGCAGCATTGGGCAGTGCCTGGTCCCCAGCCAAAGAGCCAAGATGCATGGGCCGATATGAGCTTGAACTGACCTATTGTAGGAGACGTGGTTCTTCATAGCTGCCAGTAAGTCGCAAAATTGGTTCCAAATAGTATCCCATGTATGGCAGAAGGAATGCTGTGCTTACATTGTATTCCACATGAGGATAGTATGAATCACTCACTGAAAACCCATCTGCTAATGTGCCCTAGGCAGACCCTGTGCTGGTCTCTGGGAATGGAGTAAATGTGACACAAGAGCCAGAACAGGGGCAACAAACACACACACACAAACCACTCTTGTATCGGGGTGTCGATGGTAAAATCCACTGTGGCAGCCACATGTGGTAGGAGAATCCAGAATAGGGCATTTTTCTTTCTCCACAGGCAATCTGCCCAAGTTCCCATAGCTGGATTCGATATTGCAAGTGCCCTCTAAGGACGATCTCATGACAACTGAGCCAGGCATACGGATCTGAGTGAAGGACAAAGGGTGGCAGCGGGACACAGGAGTAAGGGCAAGCGCAGCCACACTGCCATCTGAAGTACTATCAGATGAGCAAACTTCCAGTTAGGTAATGCGAGGAATTAACTCAATTCCAATTGGTTATATCATGGAATATATATACTCTGCATCTATTATATGACTCATAGTGCTAGAATATTTTTAGGACTACCTGAAATTCTTTATAAATGACTGAAAAGATAAATGAATGAAAGAAAGGAATGAGGGAGTTTATATGATCTTCAGCTAGATCAAAAAGTGCGTGCCTGTGTAGAGAACTTGAGGGAATAAACGAAAATCAATTACAGGAAACTTAAGAAAGTGTAATCATCTGACCAGAGGAGCAGCATTAAAAGAGCAATGAAAAAATGTTCAGACTCTACTCTCATTTGGGGGGAACAGTCGCAATGAAGCAGAGGCTTTTAGGTAATACTTGTTGTGGTGTCATAGCTACTAATTTCTGAATTCATACATCTGGAGGGATGTCCAGAAGGGCAATGGTTGTTGCTTCCAGCAGGAGAACCTGGAAGGCAGCAGAGAGGAGCAGAAGGGAAACTGTGATGTCAGTGTATGGTCTATGATAGCATTTATATTTTCTAGATGTGTGTTATTTTTGTCGACCTTATTATAAAAAGTGTGCTTTAACGTATCCCCCCTTCCAATTGGTGGCATGAGACACCCACTTTACTCTGGTCATGGTGAGGAAATCAAACAGGGCATAGTTTGGGAATGCATGATTTCTGTTCTATGATTTGGGGGAGTCTCAGTAAGGAAGACTCTCTGGCTATGGGTTGGAATCCTCTGGAGGTGACTCCCTCCATGTCTGTCGTTGAGGCTGCATTTGGCTAGAAGGCCTACAGGAGCCCTGCCACTGTCAGGGCTTCTTCAGAGCAAGCCAACCTCTAACTTGATGGCTGAGGGCTCCTCAGGGCAGTGACCCAAGTGGCCAATGGAAACGATGAGCTTTTGCAGCATAAACTTGAATGTTACACCATGTTGTGTCCAGGGGACCTTGCAGTGGCAAGTAAGCGCCAATTTCCTCTTTGATTACAGCGAAGTGCGTATCCCCACCTCTCAATGGGAGGAACATCCAAGAAATCACAAGCCAGTATTTATCCTGCCTCATGGATATAAAGTCTTAAAGCTTCTCGCCAGCCATGCTAGCTCTCCAAAGTCTGTGGTGCAGGACATATAGCCCTTTGGATGAGGGCCTAGTGGAAGGCCAAGGTGGGTTGGACTCCTGCCTCTACTATTACGAGCTGTTGGTGAAGTGGACACATTTAGATCAGCCTTACAGAATGTTTATATCCCAATGTCTGCCTACGTTAACCGTTGGTCTGTGGAGAAACTGCTTTCTCCACTCGCGCATCAGGGTGTGTTATGTTCTCGCTCCTAAATATGTACATATTCAATGTGCAGCATTGGCACATACATTATTCTGCAGTGAAGCTAAAAACTAAAATCGCTAATAGAAAAGGCATCCATCAAACTTGTTGGATCCTGGTTCTCTCCCTCATGCTTAATTTCTGCCTTGAGCTACATGTTCTGAGACTTTGCCCTTGATATGTCTTGCCATTCTGTGAAATCTTTTATTTGGACATCATCGTTTAAATGTAAGGAAAAGTGTGATTCTCACTGCATAAAATATTTTCACTTTTAATTTCATTTCTTTAGTCATGATACTCTAATTAATGATGTTAGTCAGTAGTGAAGTTCTCAGATGCAGGTAAATTATGTAGATTTTCATTCCAGTGGTAAAGTCCTGTGAACAACTATAGGGTCTCAGTTGATTCTCTATATTTTTCTTCTGTTGTTAAGTATTTCTGACCTGAGTGCAGGTAGTACGTAAAATGTAAGCAATCTAGATTATGAAGCAATGAATCCAAAAAAACACTGATATATATGCAACATTTAAAGCAAAGTTAATGTCCCTGCTAATCCTGTTAGCTATATAAGCAGTTTTCTACAGGGTTGTTTTCAGTCTTTGTTTCCTTCAATCATTGTACCCCTATCTGACCATGTGTATGCCATCTTTACACAAATGAGATGCCATCATATTGTACTGTTTTGCAAGTTTGCATGTAGAAGAAAATATTAAGTGGCATATTTCAAAATCTGTAATGCACCAACCTCACTCATGTGAACAGAAGCTCAGTATTGCAATGGACTTCAGTAGAGGAAATACATAGTGAGCTAGTTTGTTCTCACAACTTTGCTGAGTGGGAATCCTCTACATATTTGTTTGTTTACCTCAAATACAGATATTCTGTAGGTGAAGTGGGAATGTGCAGTATGGTTCTTGAAAGAGACTAGATGCAGCAGTATCCTGGATGAAGGTGTAGCAGGGGTTGATGATCAAGGCTACAAGAGGGAATAACAGATGGTTGGCACATGGAATCCGTGGAATCCAGTGATGAAGGAGGCAGAGAGTTGACTGGAGAGCAAGACAGGTTTGAGGGAGAAGAGGGATCATGAAAGAGTTTGGAGCCAATGATACATGGGGAAATGAGGAGGAGGAAATGAATCAAAAGCTGACCAGGGCTGCGATTATTCTGGAGAGGTAACCAGCCAAGTGCCTGGAGTGTGGCAGGGAGGAAAAATAATTTTCAATTTGCCAACATATAGAATAACACCCAGTGCTCATCCCGTCAAGTGCCCAGTTCAGTGCCCGTCACCCAGTCACCCCCACCCCCTGCCCACCTCCCCTTCCACCACCCCTAGTTCGTTTCCCAGAGTTAGGAGTCTTTCATATTCTGTCTCCCTTTCTGATATTTCCCACTCATTTTTTCTCCTTTTTAAAAGATATTCCTAATATTCTTAAGTCTGTGATGACCTTTTCTTTTCCACATAAAAGAAGTCCCTTCGCATTTCTTGTAGTGCCATTTTAGGGGCGATAATCTCCTTTGAGTCCTGTTTGTCCGGGAAACTCTTCAATTCCATCAATTCTGAATGATCAACTTGTTGAGTGGAGTAGTCTCGGCTGTAGGATTTTTCCTTTGCTACTCTGTTCTGGGCTGCAAGGTTTCTCCTGAAAAATGCAACTGATGGCCTGAAGGCATTTCCCTTACATAGCACTTGTTGTTTTCTCTCTTGCTATTTCTAAGTCTATTTTATCCTTAACTTTTGACATTTTCATTATTTTGTCAGGTGTGGGTCTCTTTGGATTGCTTTTTTTGAGCTCTTCATTCTTCCTGAATCTGGATGTCTGTGAAAGAAGTTTTCATAGAATATTTCTTCAACTATGTTTTCTGCCCTGTCTCTCTTCTCCATCTGGGACCACAATAATGTGAAAGTTTCTTTGCTTCATGATGCCCAAGAAATCCCTTAATCTGAAATATGTGGGAAATATCACAAAGGGAGACAGAACATAGAGACTCCTAACTCTGGGAAATGAACTAGGGGTGGTGGAAGGGGAGGAGGGTGGGGGGGTGTGAATGGGTGATGGGCACTGAGGGGGGCACTTGAGGGGATGAGCACTGAGTGTTATGCTGTATGTTGGCAAAGTGAACACCAATAAAAAATAAATTTATTATAAAAAAAAGAAATCCCTTAATCTATTCTCATATTGTATACTTATTTTTTTCTTTTCACTGATCAGCTTCCAAGCTTTCCATCACTTGGTCTTCTAGACTGCCAATCTGTTCTTTGGAACCCACAAATCTAGTTTAGATTCTCTCCATTGTATTTTTTGTATCTGTTTGTATTCTTTAGCTCTTTTTTCATTTTTTTATATATTCGTATATTTTTATTGGAATTCAATATGCCAACATATTGCATATCACTCAGTGCTCATCCAGTCAAGTGCCCCCCTCAGTGCCCATCACTCAATGACCCCGTCCCCCCGCCCACCTGCCTTTCTGCCACCCCTTGTTCATTTCCCAGGGTTAGGTGTCTCTCATGTTTTGTCACCCTCACTGATACTTTCACTCATTTTCTCTCCTTTCCCTTTATTCCCTTTCACTAATTTTTATATTCTCCAAATGTATGAGTCCTTTTAATGTTTTTTTTTTAGTTTATACCTTCTCTTTGTTGAAGTTCTTACTGAGTTCTTCCACTTTCCTATCCAATCCAGTGATCATCTCTTATGATCATTAATTTACACTCTTTAACAGACCTATTGCTTATCTCTGTTTCATTTAGTTTCTTTTCTGAAGTTTATTGTTCCTTCATTTGAAGCATATTTCTTTCTCCTCATTTCGACTTCCTGTGTTGTCATTGTTGTTGTTGTTTTAAAAATTAGGCCTAGGGGATCCCTGGGTGGCGCAGTGGTTTACTGCCTGCCTTTGGCCCAGGGCGCGATGCTGGAGACCCGGGATCAAATCCCACATCAGGCTCCCAGTGCATAGAGCCTACTTCTCCCTCTGCCTGTGTCTCTGCCTCTCTCTCTCTCTCTCTATCATAAATTAGTTAATTAATTAATTAAAAATTAAAAAAAAAACAATTAGGCCTAAAATCTCCTTCTCAAAAAAAATAAATAAATAAATATAAAATCTTCTCCTAACTTGAAGGGATGGTCTTGTGTATGGTCATTCCCTGTGTAGACTGTGCACCTGGTGACTGATTGTCTGGATGGAGCTATGGATGGCATGTGCTGGGAGGCGTAGGGCATTTTGTACTGGGGCTGCCTAGAGGAATAGCTGGAACTGAAAGGGGTCTGAGCCAGGGTGGTCCCAGGTTTCTCTGTTCAGAGGGCACCCTAGTAAGGCAGCTGAAGGTGAACTGGCTGCAAACTGGTGTCTGTCAGTGCACTCAGCACCAGGGTCACCCTGGTGTGGGAATTCGGCTAGATTGGAAAGCCAGGGGGGGTCCTAGTGTGCTCCCCAGAGAAGAAACCCTAGTGGAGTGGCTGGGGTTGGGATTCATGCCAGGAAACTGAGGTGCTGGATGAAGAAAGCTTCCTGCCTGGATGGTTGAAGCCAAGCAGGCAGGAGCCAGGAAGTCTCAGGGCACTCCACACGAGGAGGGCCCAAGCAAGCCTTTTGGAGAGAAATCTCTGTGGACGTGGACTATTCTGAGGTTGTCTACACCTGTGGCACCTTGGCAAGACAGCCGGATATGTAGTGAGTGCTGATCAGGGCTTCTCAGTGTGTGCTGCTCTGAGGCTGCCTTCTTAGACAGGCAGGGACTGGTGTGGGCTGGGAGCCTGAGTCCGGGTTGGTAGGTGTGCTAGGACTTCCAGCTCATGCTCCTGTCTACATTGTCAAGTTGGGAGGGATATTGTAAACCACAGCACTTGCCAGCGCCTCCAACAAGGAGAGAGTCCCAGCCACCACCCTGCCATTTGTCAGGGTTGTAAGACAGTTTCCTTTATATTCTAGTTGCTCTTTTCAACTCCAGCTTTTCTTCTGTACCCCAGTGCTGACAAATCTGCTCATGGCCCCTCAGTACTATCCCTCCCCACTGTAGATTGTTGTATCAGGACTGGGGGTTCCCTTCATGAGCATGTGTCTGTCTCTCTTGCTGTTGGTAGAGATATGTGTCCACAGACAGGGTGAGTTCAGGTCTGTCTACATCACCATCTTGGATCAGCTGGATTTCTAGTTTAATCATGCTTCTAGTGGTTACCATAAAAATCCCAGGATGCTACTCTAAGCCTCCTGTAGCCCTGCAAAGTTATCTGCATCCATTTTGGCACCTCTGCTTTCATCAGAGTGAGAATCTTCCTGTGGTCCTTGGTTTTAAACATGGAGCTTGCATCTGACGGACTATCTCACCTGGATCACTCAGTTTTATCTCCCTGTAGACCTGAGCTCTCAGTAAACTTCACCTTATTCATAATACAGTGGGCATTATGCACGTGGATTAAGCCTTGCTCACATTGGTGTTTCCTTTTGCCTTTTGATACATGTATTTCTCATGATTGTGCTCCCATCCATGTGTCATCATTTAAAAATATTTTATTAATCTTTTATATATCTGTGTAGAAGAAAATAGGGTGTCTCCCAACATACCATCCCAGTTCCTGCCTGACAAGTCTCTTTCAGTTTGTACTGGCTGGATTTGGAGTAGTGGTCCTGACTAGAAAATGATGGTTAAAATTAAAGTGGTGGCTGTCGAGAGAAGCACCTGGACTTGAAATATATATTTTATAATTAATTTTATAAAATGTCTTGATTGCATGTGGGTGGTAATGTATTAGAGGGTTTTTTAAATGATTTTATTTATTGATTGATGAGAGACACACAGAGAGAGGCAGAGACATACGCAGAGGGAGAAGCAGGCTCCCTGTGGGGTGCCTGAAGTGGGCCTTCATCCCAGGATCCTGGGATCACTATCTGAACCAAAGACAGATGCTCAACCACTGATTCACCCAGGTGTCCTGATAAAAGAGCTTAAAAAAGAAGCTTTCAGTCCTCTGGTTTGATTACTGGATAACTTTTGAGTCATTTGCTGATGTAGGAGAGACTAGAAGAGAAACCTTGTTTATTAAGGGGTTGCAATTTAGTTTCCTTCTGACCACCCAGAGATGAAACATTTGGAGACCTAGAAGTGGACCTACCAACCTAGAAGGTGGATGGATATTTGAGAGGCTCAGTAGACAAATTCCTGATGGAGGCAAAATTAGAAGTTGTCAGCTTGAATGATGCTATTAAAAACCTGTTTCTCCAATAGTGAAAGGGAATATAAGGGAAGGGAGAAGAAATGTGGGGTGAAATATCAGAAAGGGAGACAGAACATAAAGACTCCTAACTCTGGGAAACGAACTAGGGGTGGTGGAAGGGGAGGAGGGTGGGGGGTGGGGGTGAATGGGTGACGGGCACTGAGGGGGGCACTTGACAGGTTGAGCACTGGGTGTTATTCTGTATGTTGGTAAATTGAACACCAATAAAAAATCAATTTATTTAAAAAAAAGATTGGTATAAGAAAAAAGAACTGTTTCTCCACTTTATGCCTTTTCCTTTAGGCAATTAGGTAGATTGTTCATAGGCACACGTGTTGTCCGATTCGGATCTGACTAATAATCCAACTTTCAGCTCTGTCTATTCAGATTTTGCAACTCCTCCTCCTTCAGGTCATCTGATGCCTGATTTTTCCAATAGAATTAATAACCAAATTAAAGAAACACACAGATAATGAAACCCTCATAGTAGAAGAGGTCAATACTCCACACTCAGCAAGGGACACACATGTCACCAAGCAGAAGATCACCAAGAAACAAGGGTTTGAATGACACACTGGACCAGATGGACTTCACAGATAGATACAGAACATTCCATCCTAATGCAGCACAGTGCACCTTCTTCTCAGCTGCACAGGCAACTTTCTCCAGAGTAGATCACATACTGGGTCATAAATCAGCGTTCATGAACTGATACAAGACTGTGACTTCTCCTTGTGTATTTTTCAAACCTCAGTGCTTTGAAACTTCAACTCCTTGCCAAGAGGACATTTGGGAGGAACACAAACACTTGGAGGTTAAAGAGCCTACTCCTTCAGAATGAATAGGTCCACCAGGAAATTTGAGAAGAATGTATAAGATTCATGCAAACTAATGAAAATGAAAGCACAATGGTTCAAAACCACTGGGATGCAGCAAGGGTGGTATTAGAGGGAGGACATATCAATAGAAGCCTCAAGAAATGAAAAATCTCAAGTACACAAGCTAACTGCACACTTATGGGAGCTGGAGAAAGAACAGCGATGGGAGCTAAAACCACGCAGCAGAAGAGAAATAACAATATTAGAGCAGAACTCTAGGAAATCGAAATTGGAAGAACAAATGATGTCGCGCTGAACACGGCCTGATGTTCTCGTATGCTTTTGTGTTCACTTTCTTTTTTTTTTTTAAAGATTTTATTTATTCATGATAGTCACAGAGAGAGAGAGAGGCAGGCTCCATGCACGGGGAGCCCGATGTGGGATTCGATCCCGGGTCTCCAGGATCGTGCCCTGGGCCAAAGGCAGGCGCCAAACCGCTGCGCCACCCAGGGATCCCTGTGTTCACTTTCTTTAATCATCAGTAGCATTTAAAATCTCTTCATACTTTGATAAGACTTGTTTTTTGGGGATCCCCTTTGGCCCAGGGCGCGATCCTGGAGACCCGGGATCAAATCCCACATCGGGCTCCCGGTGCATGGAGCCTGCTTCTCCCTCTGCCTATGTCTCTGCCTCTCTCTCTCTCTCTCTCTCTGTGTGTGTGTGTGTGTGTGTGTGTGTGTGTGTAACTATCATAAATAAAAAAATATTTTTAAAAAGAAAAAAGGAAATCACAAGGGGGTGAGATACCACAAAGGAAGTACAATGCTGTATGTCTTTGAACTAGCTGGGCGGCATATACAAACATTCCTTTCCAACCCCAGAGGACTAACCAAGACTGAAAGGAAACACATTAAAAAGGCAAGCTCATTTTTGATATGTGCTCCAATGTCTCAAGGTCTGCAATGGTGAAGAACACGGGGGTCCAAGGAACCAGAGGACTCCAGTGCTAGCTAACCCCTTCGCATGGCAAGAGGACATGTCTCTCACTCCACAAGATGATGTCAGGAGGCAGGGATGTGACAAAGGGAATGTGTGATCTGTTCTTGATGGAGAGCCCGTCTGACTGTCCATTAGCCAAGCAAGGAACCCTAGAGGCATAGTCAGAGGGGGGCACTGCCCCTCTGGGCTGAAAGCGAAGCCCAGGAAGGCAAAGGAGAGGCTCGGTTCCATCCTTTAGGTCATGATGTAACTTATGCCTAACGATGTAAACAGCTCTAATCTCCGTGACAGGGTCTGTACACAGTTTACCATAGGCCAGTGTTTCAGGGCCCTAAGGTGTACCCCTCAGGGCCCTGAGGTGTGCCCCTCATATGGTAAGTGGAAATTAAGCATTTCACAGAATGGCTCTACTGTTTCTTCCCCACTGTGGTCAACACACTTTGCAGACGCAGAGCAAGAGCTGAGCAAGAGGGTCACGACGTCTGAGAGGGGGCAGTGTCTCCACATTGGCATGGAGGAGAATGAAATTGTACCAGATGCTTTGGTACAAGATCCTAACTGTCCTTAAAAAAAAACAGTGATTGGCATGTAAGCATAGAGGCAGGTGGGACAGATTATAAATCACTTGGGAAAGACAAAGATCAATCCCACAGGAAGATGCTCACCAGTTCCAAATGTCTTTGCCTTCCCCCTCCTCTTTCCTGAGAATTTCACAGCCATGTCCAACAGGAGCCACTGTCCCTCTGAACCAGAGCAGGTGTCGACAGCCATTGGCGATGCCCACTTGCTGTGAGCTCTTCCCCAAGGCCCAGTGGTGATGAATCCACCGGGTCTTTCCACCTGTCCCCCCAGTGGCTGCAGGAGGGCACCTCGGTAATATTTGGATGACAGCTGCTTTCTATCCTGGGTGTTCATATTGTAACAAACTCAGGATGAAAAGTCTTCAGTACTTGAAAAAGTTTGTGTGGTTTTTTTTTTTTCATTTTAAAAATGAAGTGTGGGATCCCTGGTTGGCACAACAGTTTAGCGCCTGCCTTTGGCCCAGGGCGCGATCCTGGAGACCAGAGATTGAATCCCACGTCGGGCTCCCGGTGCATGGAGCCTGCTTCTCCCTCTGCCTAGGTCTCTGTCTCTCTCTCTCTCTCTCTCTCTCTCTCTCATTCTCTGTGACTATCATAAATAAGTTTTTTTTAAAATTTAAAAATAAATAAAAAATAAAAATGAAGTGTTATTGTTTTGAAATTTGACAAGACTGCAAAATTGTTACTGATTCTAAATGACTTGGATCCCTTTTTTCCCTTCTTATTCTATTTTTTTAATTGGAGTTCAATTTGCTAACATATAGCATAACACCCAGTGCATATCCCACCACGTGCCCCCCTTGGTGCCCATCACCCAGTTAACCCAACCACCCGCCCACCTCCCCTTCCACCACACCTTGTTTGTTTCCAAGTGTTAGGAGTGTCTCATGTTTTGTCACCCTCACTGATTCCCAGGAATTACACTGCTGGGGATTTACCCTAAAGATACAGATGCAATGAAATGTTGGAACACCTGCACCCCAATGTTTACAGATTATGTTCTGAATTGTGTGATTTGTGGCAGAAGGAAGCAGTAGGAGGTCTTTTCAGCAGCTCTCAAAACATCATCCAAAAGCAGCATTGTCTCCAAGGCCATCCCTGAAGATCTCTACCACACACAGTGACTTAGAGGACAGGTGGTTGGCAGCATTGTCAGCAGCACGCTGCCTCTGTACTGACCAGTGGGTTCCAGCTTGAGTAACAAAACAAGAAGAAGATAAACTTTTGGAGTGGGACAATTTAACAGATCAGAGGAAAAACTTCATAATCTTTTCACCTCCCGTGCTGGGGAGCCATCCAAGCCCGCTTTCTAGATCCACCCATGACCAGATGTCTAACTCCTTAACCAGTCATTCAATTGCTACACATCTACAGAGAAATTGTGAAGCACACATCCTTGCCTGGGCTCCAGGCCCTACTTGTAGCAAACCCCATTTAGCCTCCTTATAGCACACTAGTGAGTAGGCCAACACTGCTCCCTATTGCTGTGCATTTCCCAGGACGTGTGTTGGGGTGGAGACAGAAGTCACGCAGTCCTGCACAGCCACATCTCTCCCTTCCAGTTGGAAATTCAAGAAAATGCGCTTCTGTACACCCACCCGGGTACACCCCATAAACTGAAAGAGATGAAGGTACTGCGGAGGTTGACTCATCACTTCAAGGATAATTGCTATCGTTACATCAGTGCTGTATACTTCAGAGAAAGCTACCAAAACGCTGCCTCGTGTTTTCTATTTCAAAGAACAATTTTAAATGTATTAAGGGCATCATTAGTGCAATGACAGAAGTCAGGGTGCATTCTAACTCAACATCAGAAGAGCCCTCAGGTAGCAGGCAGTGGGTCAGGACTTCTGGGACAGTGGGGTGGACCATAGTCCTCTGCAGGCTGAGGAAGGTGGATAAGAAATCCCAAAGGTAGTGGAAATTTGTGCAGAACTCTGATTTTCTCCTGTCACGTTTCTGAATGCTGTAATTGTAAGAGGAACTGGATTCATGAGCTTGACTGTGCTATATTGGAGTCATCTTTTCTTGCTATTTGAAAATTATCGGTCTCAGCAGGTCTGCACTTCCCTCCCTCTGCCACTACCACATGTCCAAGTGGGGTTTGTTTGGTGAAGCTTCTTGGGACTTGTGCTGGGGAGACTGTAGGGCTTGTCACTGACCTACAGGGGACGTGACCTGAGGGCCACAGCCCCCCTCTCTTGTATGTGAGAACCCGGAGGCTGAGTTCTAGTGTGAGCCAGGAGATGGTGGAGAGGTAAACTCTCCCCTTTGTGATTTACAGGCCTTTGTGCAAAACTTCATGGATCTGTCCTGTTTGCTGGACCTGAAAGACGACTCCCAGAGTAGATGATGTTAACAAATATTTCCTCTGGTGTCACTACATAGGCTCCCCTGTCCCTTAGCTCATGCCAGCCTGCACACCCCTCCAGAGTCTGATGTGTGAACGTGTTTCCGTGGAAGAGAGGCCCCTGTGCAGCTGCCCTAGAGACCCTCCATGGACACAGGGGACCTCGAGGCCTGTGTGAAGGTGTGGATGGGCCTGCTTCACACACACGTGCCCTAGGCACCCTGATGACCTGCCTCCTCAGTCTTCCGGAGCTGCATGTTAATGGTTCTATCTTTGGTGTATTTTCCAGGATCATGACTCCTGTTATGAGAAGAAAAAGATCATAAAGAGTTGAAACACAGGAGTCACAGCATAACCACCTGCAGCCAATAAATTCTACTGGATTTCCCCATCAGTGGGTTCCACAGCACCCACAGGGGCATCTGGCCATCAACAAGGGAGAGCCACGAGTATCACTTCCACTGACTGCAGCTTTGAAGGTACTGTGGGGGTAAATCAGTATGTAGATTCGAGAGAAGTAACTAGTTTGTGCAGCAGAGCCTAGACGCTGGGATGAAAGAAGGAGCTGGGAAGGTGCCCACTCAGAGCTAGTGCAGCTACTTCCTGCACGAGGCCTTCTCACAAGGCCTGAGTCTAGGCTGTACAGATTTTAGTCTAGAAGACATGGGGGCTTGTAGACTTCAAGCAGTAAGCCACCGAACACCAGCCTGACCAGGAGCCCCTGTCCTCGTTCATTAATGGATTCACAATGAGGTTTGGTCAGTTGAAGATCCAAGCTAATTCTCTGGGGAACTGTCATGTGTGCAGTTGGTTTGGAATGTCCTGGGTTCTACGACAGTTGGGAGTCAGGAACACTACTGGTCATCCAGGGTGGTCACCCGAATCAGGAATTCTCAGAGCAGGGCTGCTGAGAGAATCAACTTGTGTGGGTGCAGAGTTAAGTGAGAAGGAGGTGGAGACATGTTTGGATTCCCCTCAGTCCACTAGGGGGTCTTCTTTGGGGGAAAGATATTGCATTTGTGTCAGGAATTGAAATGCAGAACCAAGAGATGGCTCGGGATCTGGGCCATTCTCTTGGGCAGCTGCAGTCCTTGCAACAGTGCTGGGCAGGAGGATGTGGACAAGGAAGTGAGGGCAGGGCTTGGTTTGGTGCACAGGGTATGAGCTCATATCCAGGTGACCAGGGAACCATCTGCTGCCCCCACCTCAGAACCCTCCCTCATCTGTGCTGCAACCCTGAGCAAGTCACTTCATCTCTCCAAGCTTCTGTGCCCTTCACCTTAAATTATGGCCCCCAGCCCCACACTCTGCCCACCCCATGGTGCCGATGTGAGCATAACAAGAAATAACAGTCTCTGAGTTGTCAGAAGTCAAGTATTGTAGCCTCCAAGCATTATGTTGAGGGGTCCGTACCTCTCTTCAATTCTATCCTTTCATGTCATGTATTTTGGAGCCTTCTCGTTAAGTGTGACACGTTCGTAATTCGTGAAGAGTGGCCACTTTTGTTACTATAAATCATCCTCCTTTCTGTAAAAAATGCCATAAGTTTTGTCTTATATTAACAAAGCTGGTCTAGTTCTTTGGGTTAATATCTGCTTGGTGCCCATTTTCCCATCATTAAGCCTCATCCTACTTGTGTCCTGGACGTAAAGGGGGACTCTGGACGATGGCAGAGAGATGACAGATTTTTATTCCCTCTTCCAGTCTCTGCCTCTTAATGGACTGTGTAAATTTACCTAATTACTTTTCAGGTAGCGTTGCATACTCTCATTTTTTCCGTCTGTTTTCTATGCATTATGTCTTTTTGTTCTCACATTCCTACATTATTGCTCTTCTTGGTGTTCTATTCTAGAGGAATTACTAAATCCCCATGTTGCTTTTCCCATGTGTTGTGGCTTATAGTTTTAGTAGCTTTCCTGGGCATTACAGTTAACTTCTTTATGTATGACAGTCTAATTGGCTTAAGACCAGGTTCATTTCCAAGGCATTCATCGACCTTAGCCAATTGATATCCCTTCCCTGTGCCATTATTGTCCTACACCCTACATTTTACCTTGTGTGCTGATCAACACCCATTTTTATTTACTTTATGTAGTGTTCTTGAAAATCAGAAGAATATATTTTTATATGTTTATTCCATATACATCTTACCCTCCTAGGCATTTATACTTGCTTGTATGTTTCCCTCTGTGACTATTTCTCTGTGGAGAATTGAGGTACTCTGTTGTCTTTTCCTTTCAGATTGAAGGACTCCCCCCTAACGTTTCTTGTAGAGCTGGTGACGGCAGAGGCTTCTCTCAGGTTTTATTTATCTGGGAAGGTCTTGACATGTCCTTCATTGCTGAAGGATATCTGTGCTAGATGCACATTTGTTGCTTGACAGATTTTCTCCTCCAGAACCTTTTTGTTTTTTTAAAAAGATTTATTTATTTATTTATTTATGATAGACAGAGAGAGGGGGGGGGGGCAGAGACACAGGCAGAGGGAGGAGCAGGCTCCATGCAGGGAGCCCGATGCAGGACTCAATCCCAGGACCCCAGGATCATGCCCTGGGCCAAAGGCAGGTTCCAAACTGCCAAGCCACCCAGGGATCCCCTCCAGAACCTTTTTGTGTCACCCTGATGCCTCTGGCCTCTGTAGTTTATGAAAATAAGTCATTCACCTTATTGAGGAGCCTCTACATGATGATGCTTTCCTTTTTCTTGCCACTTCCAGTGATTCAGCTTTTGTCTTTGGCCTTGAAACATTGTGCTAGGGGATGGATTTATCCTATCTTTGTTGAACTTCTTCAATGTTTAGATGACTGTTTTGCATGAAATGTGCTACGATTTGGGCTATTACTCCTTCATGTATTCTCAGTATCCCTTCCTGTCTTTTATTTTTCTGGGGACTGTCTCAGTGCCTGTGTTGGGATGCTTGATAGTAGTACCCAGGTCTCTGGGCTTTGGGACTCCACTCATTCTCTTCCCGTGCTCTTAGATTTTTTTTTTTTAATGTGCCATTTACCAGACTGGATGTCAAGTGACCTACCTTCAAATTTACTGGTTCTGTCTTCCTCCTGCTCAAGTCTGCTGTTCAGCCCTGCTATAGCTGTAATTGTGTCCTCCCCCACCCCCAAACCATATAGAAGAGTCAAAGCCCACAGTGCCTGTGAATGTGTTCTTATTTGGAAATAAGATCTTTGCAGATATAATCCAGTTGAGATACAGTTAACACTGGACTAGGGTGGGCCCTAATTGAATGGCTGTTGTCCTTACAGGTTGTCCAATGTAGGCTGTTGTAGGTTTGGAAACACAGACACGGAGACAAAGGGCATGGAATGTCAGAGATGGCAATACTGCAGCTTCAAGTCAAGGAAAGCCCTGAGTTTCCAGAAAACACCAAAAACTAGAAAAAGGCAAAGACAGATAATTCCCTAGCTCTTTCATTGGGAACAGAGCCCCTCCTACAACTGGACATAGCTGGCGGCCAACCTAAGAGCCAGGCCTGTGTAAGGAAGGCAATCTCAATCCTCTGTGCCAATGCTTTTCTACATAGAGCCAGAATTTGTATTTCCCTTCCAGATCTCTTGTTGTCCCAGAGGCAGGGAAGTATAGGCTGGGCTTTAAAATAATAGAACTTGCGGGATCCCTGGGTGGCTCAGTGGTTTGGTGCCTGCCTTCAGCCCAGGGTGTGATCCTGGAGTCCCAGGATCGAATCCCACATCCGGCTCCCTGCATGGAGCCTGCTTCTCCCTCTGCCTGTGTCTCTGCTCGTGTCACTGCTTCTCTCTCTCTCAGTGTCTCTCATGAATCAATAAATAAAATATTTAAAAAATAAATAAAATAATAAATAATAGAACTTGGAAACTCTTGGTATCAGACCTTATGCCTCCCCCGGAGTTGATGTTACTGCTTTTTGTCATTGCTGTCTAATAAGATATTAGTGTCTTTTCTAAACTAATTCTCCAAGCTGGCAAATTGCTCATGCGTGGCCACTGTAGGCCTGGCTTGAATGCTGGTGGTCAGTCGGTGACTGGGTAGGGTATGCATTAGCAGCCTCAAACAGAGGAGTGGCTCCATCTGTGCCAAGGGGCCTTTCATAGTGAGCCAACAGCTGAAAACTCTGCTGCAACCCTCACTTCTTGCTTGTGCACAGCATCAGGGTCAGCCAGAGGTGCCAGTGTAGGGGAGCTTGTCAGGTTTGCGGAGCATGCACACAGCCCTACAAGGTGCATGTTCTGGATTCCTGAGAAGTTGGAGCTTCTCAAAGCCCCTTAGTGCTCGCTTAAGGCTTTTGTTAGCCTATTGTTTGCTCAAATTGTTATCCATCACTTTAAGCAATCACAAGTTGAACAATTGCCCCTCTTCTTTTTCTCTTTTATGTCTTTTTTGACAGTTATGCCAGGGAAAGGCTTTTAATTCTGGGCACCTTCCCAGTCAGACTCAATGTGGACAGTTGAAGAGATTGGGTCTTACACAGTTTCCACCAGATTGGCCCATTTACTATAAATCTCCAGGAGGGAGGTGGTGAGGGGGCTCCAGGCCAGCTCTGCTCTCTCCAGTGGCTGCCATATGAATGACTTTCTTTTTAAAAAATTTTTTCAAATATTTTATGTATTTATGAGAGACAGAAAGAGAGAGAGAGAGAGAGAGAGAGAGAGAGGCAGACACAGGCAAGGGAGAAGCAGGCTCCATGCAGAGAGCCTGATGTGCGACTCCATCCTGGGACTCCAGGATCGCACTCTGAACCAACGCCAGAGGTTCAACTGCTGAGCCACCCAGGCATCCCACATTGCTGACTTGCACTGTGAACATTGCTGCTCATTTTTCTGAACTGTCATGAGACTGCAGGGGAGGGAATGGGATCTAAGCAAATGACAACAGCAGAAATCTCATGCGTCTTTCTGACTGTGGCTTAGCTGGGTTTTTTAAACTTTTGTTTCCTGGATTCAGTATTTCCCCTACTGCTGCAAGTTTTGTTTAATTGCCAGAATTCTGAAAATAATGATGGTGGCACTTGTTGCCAGTACGTTGATTGCTTTGTTGGAAGAGAGAGTTTTGGGAGGTCTCTAAGCTGCCATTTTCACCTTAGTCAGTGACCAAACCGTATTCATTTGAATATTCTCAGGCCATGGTCATGATCCCTGGGGTAAACAAAAATCATCTCAGGTGAAACGCCACATGCAGTCACATGATACTGTTAGGTCACATACATGACATTCATGGTAAAAATAGAGGTTAGTGTCATTTTTTAAATAAATTTATTTTTTTGTTTGTGTTCAACTTGCCAACATACAGAATAACAGCCAGTGCTCATCTCATCAAGTGCCCACCTCAGTGCCCGCCACCCAGTCACCCCCACCCCCTGCCCACCTCCCCTTCCACCACCCCTAGTTCGTTCCCAGAGTTAGGAGTCTTTATGTTCTGTCTCCTTTTCCAATATTTCCCACTTATTTTTTCTCCTTTCCCCTTTATTCCCTTTCACTGTTTTTTATATTCCCCAAGTGAATGAGACCATATAATGTTTGTCCTCCGATTGACTTATTTCGAGGTTAGTGTCTTTAAAAAAGAAATTGTGTTAAGAATTGTATACTGAATATTAGGACATAGCACCTCTGGCTGATATGGACAACAGCCTACTGTAAACATCCTGAGTTAGACACAGTTATGTTGAATTGTATTCCTCCTCCAACTTAAAAAAATTTAAACTTATTATAGGTACAATTTTTTAGTGGTGGATTTTGGTGTTTTGTTTATGTACAACTTCTTCCACAAAAAATTTATTTACTTACTTAAAAATAAATAAGTAAATACTTTTTTATTTAATTAATCTTCACAGAAAAGAGCTGTTTTGGATACAGTTAAAAAACTATTTTTGGTCATGGATGTTTCATCAAATACTATGTTGATAAGGCTTGCACTTGATGAAAAAGAAACAACACATGCAGAGATTCCATGATATGAGGTAAAGCTTCCAGTCATTGTAAAGCCATATTATATCTTTAAAATACATACAAATCATCCCCAGTTGCCCAAAGGCTCTCTCCAGCCATCAGGAGGATGTGGCTGATGTTTGTCTGGTTTTCCTGGAGACCATTGAAAACATCAATATCATTCAGCTGTGTGTGTGGCAAGTGGTCTTCATTGCCACCTCCTGATTCCATCCAAGTGCCATCTCCTCTGCAAGAGACATCGTCTCCCTTACTGCCTGGCCCAGCCATGACCTAGGCTATGCTCCAGGTACCCTGAATGTGTTCCTCCGATGGAGGCACTGTTTGCCCCCTCCCAGAAAGCCTCCCCCACCCCAAGATCTCCTTGAGCAGAGCTGTGCCCAGGTGATGTGTTTGATGGATCTCCTAGTGGGTGACTTTTTATCGTGTGGGTATATTATGTGTGTCTTCCTGAGAATGATTAGGATCAAAGATGGCAGATAATTTGAAGTTCTTACTCACCTGGTCATGCTGCACACACCTCCTTGCACCTGGTGAATAGGACAGATATTGACTGGTGACAAGGCAGTGGAGACAGCACTGCACAGTGGGGATGCTGCAGCGTCTGAATCTGTGTAGTCCGCTGCAAGCCCGGCTCTGCCCTTCACACCACGTGACCCAGGGTAGGATCAACAAACCTCTCTAGGAACCTGTTTCCTGGTGTCTAAAACAGGAACAGTGGAGGGAGGGGCAAGATGGCGGAAGAGGAGGGTCCCCAAATCACCTGTCTCCACCAAATTACCTAGAAAACCTTCAAATTCTCCTGAAAATCTATGAATTCGGCCTGAGATTTAAAGAGAGACCAGCTGGAATGCTATAGTGAGAAGAGTTTGCGCTTCTACCAAGGTAGGAAGACGGGGAAAAAGAAATAAAGAAACAAAGGCCTCCAAGGGGGAGGGGCCCCGCGAGGAGCCGGGCTGAGGCCGGGGGAGTGTCCCCAGGACAGGAGAGCCCCTTCCCGGAGAAGCAGGAGCTGCACCGACCTTCCCGGGGGAAAGGGGCTCGCAGGGAGTTGGAGCAGGACCCAGGAGGGCGGGGATGCCCTCGGGCTCCCCGGGACAGTAACAGAGCAACTGCGCGCCCAGGAGAGTGCGCCGAGCTCCCTAAGGGCTGCAGCGCGCACGGCGGGACCCGGCGGGACCCGGAGCAGCTCGGAGGGGTTCGGGCGGCGGCTCCGCGGAGGGGGTTGCGCGGCCCGGGAGCGCGAATCCAACAGCGCAGGCACCGGAGCACAGGGCGCCGGGACACAGCCCAGGATCCGGCCTCCCCCCGGGACAGGCAGAGGCCGGGAGGGCCCAGGACAGCAAGGACGCTCCTGCCCCGAGCTGAGCAGATCAGTGGCCCCGCCCCGGAGCCTCAGGCCCTGCAGACGCTTCGGAGTTCCTGCGGGGGCTGAATCCAGGTTTCCAGAGCTGCCCCGCCACTAGGGCTCTTGCTCCTGGGGCCTCACGGGGTAAACAACCCCCACTGAGCCCTGCACCAGGCAGGGGCAGAGCAGCTCCCCCAACTGCTAACACCTGAAAATCAGCACAGCAGGGTCCTCCCCCAGAAGACCAGCTAGACTGACAACTTCCAGGGGAAGCCAAGGGACTTAAAGTACACAGAATCAGAAGATACTCCCCCGTGGTTCTTTTTTTTTTTTTTTTTTTTTTGCTTTTTGATTTGTTTCCTTCCCCCACCCCCCTTTTTTCTCCTTTCTTTCTTTTTCTTTCTCTTTTTCTTCCCTTTTTTTTTTCTTTTTCGTTTCTTTTTCTTCCTTTTTTTTCTCTTTCTCTTTTCTTTCCTTCTTTCTCTCCTCTCTTTTCTCCTTTTCCCAATACAACTTGCTTTTGGCCACTCTGCACTGAGCAAAATGACTAGAAGGAAAACCTCACCTCAAAAGAAAGAATCAGAAACAGTCCTCTCTCCCACAGAGTTACAAAATCTGGATTACAATTCAATGTCAGAAAGCCAATTCAGAAGCACTATTATACAGCTACTGGTGGCTCTAGAAAAAAGCATAAAGGACTCAAGAGACTTCATGACTGCAGAATTTAGAGCTAATCAGGCAGAAATTAAAAATCAATTGAATGAGATGCAATCCAAACTAGAAGTCCTAACGACGAGGGTTAACGAGGTGGAAGAACGAGTGAGTGACCTAGAAGACAAGTTGATAGCAAAGAGGGAAACTGAGGAAAAAAGGGACAAACAATTAAAAGACCATGAAGATAGATTAAGGGAAATAAACGACAGCCTGAGGAAGAAAAACCTACGTTTAATTGGTGTTCCCGAGGGTGCCGAAAGGGACAGAGGGCCAGAATATGTATTTAAACAAATTCTAGCTGAAAACTTTCCTAATCTGGGAAGGGAAACAGGCATTCAGATCCAGGAAATAGAGAGATCCCCCCCTAAAATCAATAAAAACCATTCAACACCTCGACATTTAATAGTGAAGCTTGCAAATTCCAAAGATAAAGAGAAGATCCTTAAAGCAGCAAGAGACAAGAAATCCCTGACTTTTATGGGGAGGAGTATTAGGGTAACAGCAGACCTCTCCACAGACACCTGGCAGGCCAGAAAGGGCTGGCAGGATATATTCAGGGTCCTAAATGAGAAGAACATGCAACCAAGAAAACTTTATCCAGCAAGGCTCTCATTCAAAATGGAAGGAGAGATAAAGAGCTTCCAAGACAGGCAGCAACTAAAAGAATATGTGACCTCCAAACCAGCTCTGCAAGAAATTTTAAGGGGGACTCTTAAAATTCCCCTTTAAGAAGAAGTTCAGTGGAACATTCCACAAAAACAAGGACTGAATAGATATCATGATGACACTAAACTCATATCTCTCAATAGTAACTCTGAATGTGAACGGGCTTAATGACCCCATCAAAAGGCGCAGGGTTTCAGACTGGATAAAAAAGCAGGACCCATCTATCTGCTGTCTACAAGAGACTCATTTTAGACAGAAGGACACTTACAGCCTGAAAATAAAAGGTTGGAGAACCATTTACCATTCGAATGGTCCTCAAAAGAAAGCAGGGGTAGCCATCCTTATATCAGATAAACTAAGATTTACCCCAAAGACTGTAGTGAGAGATGAAGAGGGACACTATATCATACTTAAAGGATCTGTCCAAGAAGAGGACTTAACAATCCTCAATATATATGCCCCGAAAGTGGGAGCTGCCAAATATATAAATCAATTATTAACCAAAGTGAAGAAATACTTAGATAATAATACACTTATACTTGGTGACTTCAATCTAGCTCTTTCTATACTCGATAGGTCTTCTAAGCAAAACATCTCCAAAGAAACGAGAGCTTTAAATGATACACTGGACCAGATGGATTTCACAGATATCTACAGAACTTTACATCCAAACTCAACTGAATACACATTCTTCTCAAGTGCACATGGAACTTTCTCCAGAATAGACCACATATTGGGTCACAAATCGGGTCTGAACCGATACCAAAAGATTGGGATCGTCCCCTGCATATTCTCAGACCATAATGCCTTGAAATTAGAACTAAATCACAACAAGAAGTTTGGAAGGACCTCAAACACGTGGAGGTTAAGGACCATCCTGCTAAAAGATGAAAGGGTCAACCAGGAAATTAAGGAAGAATTAAAAAGATTCATGGAGGGGATCCCTGGGTCGCGCAGCGGTTTGGCGCCTGCCTTTGGCCCAGGGTGCGATCCTGGAGACCTGGGATCGAATCCCACGTCGGGCTCCCGGTGCATGGAGCCTGCTTCTCTCTCTGCCTATGTCTCTGCCTCTCTCTCTCTCTGTGTGACTATCATAAATAAATAAAAATTTTAAAAAATTAAAAAAAAAAGATTCATGGAAACTAATGAGAATGAAGATACAACCATCCAAAATCTTTGGGATGCAGCAAAAGCAGTCCTAAGGGGGAAATACATCACAATACAAGCATCCATTCAAAAACTGGAAAGAACTCAAATACAAAAGCTAACCTTACACATAAAGGAGCTAGAGAAAAAACAGCAAATAGATCCTACACCCAAGAGAAGAAGGGAGTTAATAAAGATTCGAGTAGAACTCAATGAAATCGAGACCAGAAGAACTGTGGTCTTCTGGTCAACAGATCAACAGAACCAGGAGTTGGTTCTTTGAAAGAATTAATAAGATAGATAAACCATTAGCCAGCCTTATTAAAAAGAAGAGAGAGAAGACTCAAATTAATAAAATCATGAATGAGAAAGGAGAGATCAATACCAACACCAAGGAAATACAAACGATTTTAAAAACTAATTATGAACAGCTATACGCCAATAAATTAGGCAATCTAAGAGAAATGGATGCATTCCTGGAAAGCCACAAACTACCAAAACTGGAACAGGAAGAAATAGAAAACCTAAACAGGCCAATAACCAGGGAGGAAATTGAAGCAGTCATCAAAAACCTCCCAAGACACAAAAGTCCAGGGCCAGATGGCTTCCCAGGGGAATTTTATCAAACGTTTAAAGAAGAAACCATACCTATTCTCCTAAAGCTGTTTGGAAAGATAGAAAGAAGAAAGAGATGGAGTACTTCCAAATTCGTTCTATGAGGCCAGCATCACCTTAATTCCAAAACCAGACAAAGACCCCGCCAAAAAGGAGAATTACAGACCAATATCCCTGATGAACATGGATGCAAAAATTCTCAACAAGATACTGGCCAATAGGATCCAACAATACATTAAGAAAATTATCACCATGACCAAGTAGGATTTATCCCTGGGACACAAGGCTGGTTCAACACCTGTAAAACAATCAATGTGATTCATCATATCAGCAAGAGAAAAACCAAGAACCATATGATCCTCTCATTAGATGCAGAGAAAGCATTTGACAAAATACAGCATCCATTTCTGATCAAAACTCTTCAGAGTGTAGGGATAGAGGGAACATTCCTCGACATCTTAAAAGCCATCTATGAAAAGCCCACAGCAAATATCATTCTCAATGGGGAAGCAGTGGGAGCCTTTCCCCTAAAATCAGGAACAAGACAGGGATGTCCACTCTTACCACTGCTGTTCAACATAGTACTGGAAGTCCTAGCCTCAGCAGTCAGACAACAAAAAGACAGAAAAAGCATTCAAATTGGCAAAGAAGAAGTCAAACTCTCCCTCTTCGCCGATGACATGATACTCTACATAGAAAACCCAAAAGTCTCCACCCCAAGATTGCTAGAACTCATACAGCAATTCGGTAGCGTGGCAGGATACAAAATCAGTGCCCAGAAATCAGTGGCATTTCTATACACTAACAATGAGACTGAAGAAAGAGAAATTAAGGAGTCAATCCCATTTACAATTGCACCCAAAAGCATAAGATACCTAGGAATAAACCTAACCAAAGATGTAAAGGATCTATACCCTCAAAACTATAGAACACTTCTAAAAGAAATTGAGGAAGACACAAAGAGATGGAAAAATATTCCATGCTCATGGATTGGCAGAATTAATATTGTGAAAATGTCCATGTTACCCCGGGCAATATACACGTTTAATGCAATCCCTATCAAAATACCATGGACTTTCTTCAGAGAGTTAGAACAAATTATTTTAAGATTTGTGTGGAATCAGAAAAGACCCCGAATAGCCAGGGGAATTTTAAAAAAGAAAACCATATCTGGGGGCATCACAATGCCAGATTTCAGGTTGTACTACAAAGCTGTGGTCATCAAGACAGTGTGGTACTGGCACAAAAACAGACACATAGATCAGTGGAACAGAATAGAGAATCCAGAAGTGGACCCTGAACTTTATGGTCAACTAATATTCGGTAAAGGAGGAAAGACTATCCATTGGAAGAAAGACAGTCTCTTCAATAAATGGTGCTGGGAAAATTGGACATCCACATGCAGAAGAATGAAACTAGACCACTGTCTTGCACCATACACAAAGATAAACTCAAAATGGATGAAAGATATAAATGTGAGACAAGATTCCATCAAAATCCTAGAGAAGAACACAGGCAACACCCTTTTTGAACTCGGCCATAGTAACTTCTTGCAAGATACATCCACGAAGGCAAAAGAAACAAAAGCAAAAATGAACTATTGGGACTTCATCAAGATAAGAAGCTTTTGCACAGCAAAGGATACAGTCAACAAAACTCAAAGACAACCTACAGAATGGGAGAAGATATTTGCAAATGACATATCAGATAAAGGGCTAGTTTCCAAGATCTATAAAGAACTTCTTAAACTCAACACCAAAGAAACAAACAATCCAATCATGAAATGGGCAAAAGACATGAACAGAAATCTCACAGAGGAAGACATAGACATGGCCAACATGCACATGAGAAAATGCTCTGCATCACTTGCCATCAGGGAAATACAAATCAAAACCACAATGAGATACCACCTCACACCAGCGAGAATGGGGCAAATTAACAAGGCAGGAAACAACAAATGTTGGAGAGGATGGGGAGAAAAGGGAACCCTCTTACACTGTTGGTGGGAATGTGAACTGGTGCAGCCACTCTGGAAAACTGTGTGGAGGTTCCTCAAACAGGTAAAAATAGACCTGCCCTACGACCCAGCAATTGCACTGTTGGGGATTTACCCCAAAGATACAAATGCAATGAAATGCCAGGACACCTGCACCCCGATGTTTATAGCAGCAATGGCCACGATAGCCAAACTGTGGAAGGAGCCTCGGTGTCCAACGAAAGATGAATGGATAAAGAAGATGTGGTTTGTGTATACAATGGACTATTACTCAGCTATTAGAAATGACAAATACCCACCATTTGCTTCAACGTGGATGGAACTGGAGGGTATTATGCTGAGTGAAGTAAGTCAGTCGGAGAAGGACAACAAACATTATATGTTCTCATTCATTTGGGGAATATAAATACTAGTGAAAGGGAATATAAGGGAAGGGAGAAGAAATGTGTGGGAAATATCAGAAAGGGAGACAGAACATAAAGACTGCTAACTCTGGGAAACGAACTAGGGGTGGTAGAAGGGGAGAAGGGCGGGGGGTGGGAGTGAATGGGTGACAGGCACTGGGGGTTATTCTGTATGTTAGTAAATTGAACACCAATAAAAAATAAATTTAAAAAAATTGTAAAATTGTGAGAAGATGGAGGTGTTAATCAGCCTTATTGTGGTAATCATTTTGATAAATAGATGTAATTTCAACATCTATATCATTTTGATATATGTATTACGACATTGTATACCTTAAACTTATAGTCAATAATAAAACTGGAAAAAAAAATAAAATAAAATAAAACAGGAACAGTAATTGCAGCACCACCTAGGGATGCTTACAAGGACAGAGCTATTTGTTATTCATGGAATGTCCTTGGAAGGTATTTCTCATTTGAGTATTCACTAAACTTTGCATAGTGGCATGCCAGTGGCCTGACCCCACGGTACTGGGTCGCATCTTCTGTGCAAATCTGCTCACCCAGAAGGCATGAGCCTCTGTGCAGCTGTGAGATCCTTGCCATGGCCACTCTAATTACACTGTCTCCCCCATTGTCACAGCCAAGCCCAGTCAACCTGTCATGGGCATTCTCTCCTTATTTCTGTGTTGTGTGCCTACATTTTTGCTCCAAACACATGTGGCTGCAGAGTGATGTATCTCCTGGAATCTGGGCATTGGAGGAGACAAGGCTTGAGGTGGTGTCATTGCCATCCTGTCCAGGTTCATTGTATAGCCTCTTGGGTTATACAGTGACCCACCCTCCACATTTGCCCACGTATCCCAAACACGTACCTGGCAATTGCTCATTTAACCTAAATTTTAGATGATTTAGTCACTTCTGCATGCAGCCGGCCTGCGGAAGAGTTACGTTCTTTGTCTGAGTCCAGGCAGGAAAGCATGGCTAATCCTATAGTCACTGAACACATGGGATGAGTCATCAAGGTAACTTCCCAGGGAACAGATCTCTCCCGTGAATCCTTAGAGGGTAATGAGAGATGTGAAGCGGAAGAGGATTCCATGTGCTCTGGTGGGTGGCATATGGGGGAGGGGTGGGCATGAAGTAAGGTGGTGTAAGCTGAGACTGGGCTGTAGCTGGCTGGCAGCCAGCAGGAAAGAAGAGCCTCTGACAACCACAAAAAAAAAAATGAAAGAAAGGCTTCTGCCACAACCATGTGCCCTTGGAAGAGGAACCCAAGCCTCTAGATGAGCCCATGGCTTGTCTGACATTTTATTTTTTTTTATATTTTTTTTTATTGGTGTTCAATTTACTAACATACAGAATAACACCCAGTGCCCGTCACCCATTCACTCCCAACCCCCGCCCTCCTCCCCTTCTACCACCCCTAGTTCGTTTCTGACATTTTAATCTCTGCCTTGTAAGGCCCTGAGAGCCATGGAGTGCCAGACATCTAATGCACACAGAACCGTGCAGGAACATGTGAGGGTTGTCTTGAGCTGCCATATTTGCCATACTTTGTTAGGCAGCAATAGAAAGATGATACAGAGCCTTCCACAAACATGTTTTTGGAACATAACTGAATGTCAGGAGAACAGGTGGCTAACAATATCTTGTCCATGGGGCTCATCAACACAGCACAAGAAGCATTCTTTAGCAACCTACTGAGACAAATAATTAGGATCCCGGTTTACCCCTGAGCAACAAAGTTTGGGAGTTAGAGGAACTGCCCCATTCACAGGCAGCAGAGTAGGGTTTTTTCCAACATTTCTTGGGCCTTGAGCACTGAAGAAAATCCCTCCCTGCTTGGCTGGTTTCTGACTGTGCTCAGAAAATCAGCAATATGGCCATTCTTGTTACTTTTTAACATGGTAGTACTTAAGGAAGATTTTGGCACACATCCTTGATCATATTAGGGAATCTGTTTCTCATTCTAGACAGGTTCTTTCCACATAAAAGGGTGTGGACATTGTTCAAATATATTATCTGCATATTTATGTACAGTTTTTTTTTATTCACTGCACCAACAGTTAATTGGTTGTACTTTTCTAAAAACTACATTTTGAATCCTCAGATTCAGTGCCACCCTCTAGCCCATGGCTTCCACTACTATTTCTGTAATCTCCAGTGAATCTGCAGTCGTAAACTCTTCTTGTTTCTAATGATGTTGAGCCTTTTACTTTTTTCCTTCATTCTTGGCAATGTCAAACTTTCATATTTTCATCTGTAGAATTATTCATTGTTCTCTATTTAGTTTCTACTTTTCATTGTTTATTTTACTATTTAAGTTCACCCTGTTTTAGTGCATTAAAATGCAGGGTTCATTGTCATTCATTCATCAATGGCTGCAGGTCCCTTGTTACCAGTTTGCTGTTTCACAGTTTGAGGCATACATACCACTGGATTCTCTCTGTTCTATAGCTGTTTCTTTTAATTTCCATCGATGCTAATCTCTCTACTACACTTGTTCCTTAAAAATGATTTTGTGGTTTTGAGTGTATGTGGTTTAATGATTTCTAATTATAATGGACTTTGGTCAGTGTCTGTGGTTGATAAGATTCCAATCCTTCATTTTTTGCCTAGGATTTGTCTAAGTCCATTCGGATCACTTAGTGACAAAGACAAAATGAATTTACAGATGTGCTTTTTATTTATTTATTTTTGTATATTTTTCCACTTTTTTATTTTTATTTTTTTAATTTTTTTTAATTTTTATTTTTATTTATGATAGTCACACAGAGAGAGAGAGGGGGGCAGAGACACAGGCAGAGGGAGAAGCAGGCTCCATGCACCAGGAGCCCAACGTGGGATTCGATCCTGGGTCTCCAGGATCGCGCCCTGGGCCAAAGGCAGGCGCTAAACCACTGCGCCACCCAGGGTTCCCTATTTTTATTTTTTTAATTTGAGTTCAATTTGCCAACATATAGTAGAACACCTAGTGCTTATCCTGTCAAGTGCCCCCCTCAGTGCCCATCACCCAGTCACCCGATCCCCCTGCCCACCTCCCCTTCTACTACCCCTTGTTCCTTTCTCAGAGTTAGGAGTCTCTCATGTGCTGTCACCCTCTCTGATATTTCCCACTCATTTTTTCTCCTTTTCCCTATAATCCCTTTCACTTATTTTTATAATCCTTGTATGAGTGAAAACATATAATGTTTGTCCTTCTCCAATTGACTTACTTCACTCAGCATAATACCCTCCAGCTCCATCTGTGTTGAAGCAAATGGTCGGTATTCATCATTTCTCGTGGCTGAGTAATATTCCATTGTATATACAGACCACATCTTCTTTATCCATTCATCTTTTGATGGACACCAAGACTCCTTCCCCAGTTTGGCTATTGTGGTTATTGCTGCAATCCAATCATGAAATGGGCAAAAGATATGAACAGAAATTGCACCAAAGAAGATCTACACATGGCTAACAAGCACATGAGAAAATGCTCCGCATCACTTGCCATCAGGGAAATACAAATCAAAACTCCAATGAGATACCACCCCACACCAGTGAGAATGGTGAAAATTAACAAGACAGGAAACAACAAATGTTGGAGAGGATGTGGAGAAAGGGGAACCCTCTTGAACTGTTGGTGGGAATGTGAACTGGTAAGCCACTCTGGAAAACTGTGTGGTGTGGAGCTTCCTGACAGTGTTAAAAACAGATGTGCTTTTTAAAGTATCTAATCTTTTTGATGTACATCACACACCCACCCACCCACCACCACCACCACCACCACCACCACACAGGTCAAGCTTTTAAATAGGAGTTTAAAATTTTCTAGGTTCTAACTTTTTAATCTAATGATTCTGAAGTTTCCTGAGAGTGGCCAGCTAACACTGTCTCCTGAAATTTCAGCTTCTGGGAGAGCATGAACCTGTCTCCTCCTGAGAAGAGGTAGTCAGGCTAATGAGAATATAGGGGGGTGCCTGTTTAAGGCTTAGCCAGTTTATCCAGGCAATAAACAGTAATAGCATTAAAATAGGAGACAAGTGGGAATCCAGACAGATCGTCCCAGCAATTGGGGCTTCTTTCTGCCAAGGTGTCTGCCCACTCCAGTAAACATAGCTGAGTGGCTCGGGGCTACAAATGTACTGATAGCCTCACAGAGGGAGACGGATAGAAATTGAAGACAAGGTCATGCCAAGGAAAGGGTACTAGAGTGAATACTGAGTGTCTACCAGTCACAGCTAAAGAGATGAGGTCTCTAACAGTAAGTCTTAAGACCATAAGCTGCAAGAATGCTTGAGCTGATGGTGGGCATTTGCATTGCGGCAGCTATCTTACAAAACTGATGAGTAGCATCTAATGACATGGAACGTTCTATTCCCAGGTAAATCCTCAACAAAAATTCATACATATGTTCACAAAAGACATCTACCAAAGGATACAGAAGAGTCCTCTAAGTATTGGTGAAAGTAGAAACATCTGAAATGTTTTCAGACTTTTCAAAAAGTTCCCTTTTGAACTTAGGGAAAGTTCAAAAACTGGCAACACAAAGTTCTAGTGACAGCAGTCCAGGGTCAGGTGATGGTAGTTGCATTAGGAGGGAGGATGGTTAGTCATGTGCAGGAGACAGAGTCAGCATCAGGTGAGGGTAAACTATTATCATCCATAAATAAGTACCCACGAGTCCACATTTACATAAGTCAAGTCATACAGACGTTCACAGAGAAGAATGAGAAGTTCTTCCTTCCAGTAGAAAATGAACTAATATACAAAGAAGGAGCACTGAAAGCACAGAAGGAGCACTGTTTGGTGAGCATCATAGTAAGAGTGTTTCGGGCAAGAATCAGTGGATACTAAAATTGGTGAGTAGAACTTGAGTGAGGAAGAGTAAATTTGAGTAATCTCAAGGTGTCTTCCTCCAGCAAGTTTATCAATTACCAAAGAAAAAAGCAGTCACTTTAGAATGGTGAAATCAAATCTATCAGACTTCATCTTAACTAAACAATCAAAAATAAAATTACCAGGTAATATCACATGTTCCCCAACATGATAAACTGAGAAAAACACGGTGTTATATCTGTTGTAAATCTACAAGAGCCCCTGCCTTGAATCCAGGTGTGAGGAAACAGGCAAACCTGTACTAAGGATTATTCTGTAACTGGCCAGTGCTCCTCAAGAATATTAAGGCTAATTAGAAACGACAAATACCCACCATTTGCTTCAACGTGGATGGAACTGGAGGGTATCATGCTGAGTGAAGTAAGTCAATCGGAGGACAAATATTATATGTTCTCATTCATTTGGGGAATATAAATAATAGTGAAAGGGAATATAAGGGAAGGGAGAAGAAGTGTGTGGGAAATATCAGAAAGGGAGACAGAACATAAAGACTCCTAACTCTGGGAAACGAACTAGGGGTGGTGGAAGGGGAGGAGGGCGGGGGGTGGGGGAGAGTGGGTGACGGGCACTGAGAGGAACACTTGATGGGATGAGCACTGGGTGTTATTCTGTATGTTGGTAAATTGAACACCAATAAAAAATTATTTTATTAAAAAAAATGAAGTGTGTCTGAGCCAGGGTGGTGTCCCAGGGATCTCTGTTCAGAGGGAATCCTAATAAGGCAGCTTAATGTGAACTGGGTACAAATTGGGGTCTCAGTATGCTCAGCACCAGCTGAAACCTGGGGTGGCAATTGGAGCCAGGATTGAAGTGGGATTGGGGGTCCTAGTGTGTTCCCAGAGAGGATGCCCTGGTGGGGTGCCTGGAGTTGAGGTGGGTGTCATGCCAGGAAGCTGAGGTGCTGGATGAAGGAAGTGCCCTGCCTGGGGGGCTGAAGCCAAAGTAGGCATGAGCCAGGAGGCCCCAGAGCACTCCACACCACGGGTGACCTAGCAATCCTTCTGGAGTTAAATTTCTATGGACATGGAGTATTATGAGGTTATCTATGCCTATGACACCTCGGCAAGACAGGTGTAGTGTAGTGAGTGCTGTCCAGGGATCTCAGTGTCTGCTGCTCTGGGGCTGCCTTCTTGGAATGGCAGGCACTGGTGTGGGCTGGGGGCCTGAGTCTGAGTTGATAGGTATATGAGGACTTCCAGCTCCTGCTCCTTTCTACCTTGTCAAGTTGGGGGGATATTGTAAATCATGGCTCTTGCCAGCCCCTACAACCAGTCAAGAGTCCTGGCCACTACCCTGCCTTTTGTCAGGTTTATAAGACAGTTTCCTTTATATTCTAGTTGCTCTTTTCAACCCCAGCTTTTCTTCTGTGCCCCAGTGCCAATAAATCTGCTCATGGACCCTCAGTACTATCCCTCCCCACTGTATTTTGCCATGTCAGGAGTGGGGATTCCCCTCATCACCATTGTCTCTGTCTGTCTTGCTGTTGGTAGAGATAGGATATGTCCACAGACAGGGTGAATTCAGGGTCTTTCTACATCACCATCTTGGATCAGCTGGATTTCTATTTTTAATCATGTTTCTAGTGGTTATCATAAAAATCCCAGGATGCTACTCTAAGCCTTCTGTAGCCCTGCAAAGTTATCTGCATCCATTTTGGCATCTCTGCTTTCATGAAATTGAGAATCCTCCTGTGGCCCCTGGTTTTAAACACTGAATTTGCCTCTGACTATCTCACCTGGATTACTCAGTTTCTATTTCCCCATGGACCTGAGATCTCAGGTACCTTCACCTTATTCATAACACAGTGGTCATTATGCACATGTTTAAGCCTTGCTCATGTTGGTGTTTCCTTATGCCTTCTGATGCTTGATTTTACTATGATTGTGCTCCCATCCATGTGTTTTCATTTAAGATATATTTTGTTAATGATTTCTGTATCTCTGTACAGGGAGAAGAGGGTGTGTCACAAGATACTTTTGGAATTCCTGTCTGACTCATATTTCTCGCTCAGGTTCTACGGTCCGGATTTTGGAGTGGTCATCTGGACTACATGAGGATGGCTAAGATTAAAGTGGTAGCAGTGGACTGAAGCACCTCAACCTAAAATATATATTTTGTAATGAAATTTACAAGATTCTTGACTGAATGTGGGTGGCGAGGTATTAGAATTTTGGGGGTTTTAGTTTTTTAAATAATTTGTTGTTTCAGGAGAACACAGAAAGTCAAAGAAATAGGTAGACAGAGAAGTAGGCTCCCTGTGGGGAACCTGATGCCAGCCCAATCCCAGGACCCTGGGACTTCATTCTTTTATGCCTTATTAATATTCCATTGTATCTCTATACCACATCTTTTTTATCCATTTATCTATGGAAGGATACTTGGGTACTTACACAATTTGGCTATTATAAATATCACTGCCATAAGCATAGGAGTGCATATATCTTCCTCACTGAGTGTTTTCATATTCTTTGCATAGATACCCGGTATGAGGAATTCCATATGGTTATGGTTATTGTTTTATCTTTTTCTGAGAAACTTCCATACAGTGGCCGCACCAGTTTGCATTTCCATCAACAGCGCACGAGGTGGCCTTTTGTCCACATCCACATGAATACTTGTTGTTTCTTGTGATTTTGGTTTTAGCCATTATTACAAGTGTGAGGTGATATCTCGGAGCATGTTTGATTATTTGCATATCCCTGATGAAGAGTGCTGTTGAGCATCCTTCTGTGTACCTGTTGGCCATCTGTATGTCCTTTTGGAGAAATATCTGTTCATATCTTGTATCCATTTTTAAATTTGATTCTTTAGGGGTTTTTTTGGTGTGGTTCCCTAATTTCTTTATATATTTGGAGACTAATTCTTCATCAGATATGTCATTTGCAAATATCTCCTTCCATTCAGTAGGTTGTATGTTAGTATGTGATGGTTTCTTTTGCTCTGCAGAAGCTTTTTATTTTGTTTTAGTCCTAAAAGTTTATTCTTCCTTTAGCGCCTCTTGCTTTAGGAGACCTAGCCAGAGAAATGTGACAGTTGAAGTCAGCAAAATGACCCCCTCTGTTCTCTTCTAGGATTTTTAAGGCTTCGGGTCTCACATCTAGGTCTTTAATCCATTTTGAATTTACTTCTGTGTGTGGCATTAGAAAGGGTTCCAGGTTCATTCTTTTGCCCATAACTGTCCAGCATTCTGACATCATAAATTGACATCATCTTTTTCGACTGGATGTTCTTGTCTCCTTTTCATAAATTAGTTGACTATCCATTGTGGGTTTATTTCTGTGCTGTTTGTTCTGTGTGTCTACTTTTGTGCCTGTACCATAGTGTTTTGATCACTACAGGTTTGCAACATGCCATGAGAACTGGAATTTTGGTAGTTCTAGCTTTCTTCTTCTTTCTCAGAATTGCTTTGGCTGCTCACATTGGTAGTTATTTTTGAAGATTTTATTCATTTATTTATTTCAGAGAGAGAGCATGAGAGAGATGGAGACAGAAAAAGAGAGAGAGAGAGAATGAGTAGGAGGAGCAACAGTCAGAGGGAGAGGGAGATGCAGGCTCCCCACTAATCAGGAAGCAGCCCTATGTGGGGCTCCATCCCAGGACCCTGGGATCATGACCTGAGCTGAAGGTAGATGCTTAACTGACTGAGTCACCCAGGTGACCCTGTCCAGGGTCCTTGGTGTTTTCATACTTATTTGGATATTTTTGTTCTTGTTTTGTGAGATAGCCTGCTAGTATTTTCATAGGAAATGTGTTGAATATGTAGGTGCTTTGGGTACTATGGACATTTTAACAAGATTGATTTCTTCCAATTCATGTGATATCTCCATTTGTGTGTGTCATCTTCAATTACTTTCATTGGTGCTTTATAGTTTTTGGACCACAGGACTTTTGCCTTTTTGATTAGGTTTATTCCTATATATTTTATTCCTTTTGTGCAATTTTGAATACAGTTGTGTTTTTAATTCTTCTTTCTACTTTATTACTGCCTAGAAACACTACCAATTTCTGGGTATTAATTTTGCATCCTACAACTTTACTAAATTCACTTATTTCCAAATATCTTTTTGGTGGAGCCTTTAGAGTTTTCTGTATAAAGTATCATGTTATCTTCACATAGTGGCCATTTAACTTCTTTACTAATATGGATGCCTCTTGTTTTCCTTGTTCAATTGCTCTGGCTGGGTTTTCCAGTAATATGTTGAACTAAAGTGGTGAGAGTGGACTTTCTTGTCCTGTTCCTAATCTTAACAGAAGAGTTCTCAGTGTTTCATCATTGGGTATGATATTGGCTGTGTATTTTTCATATATGGCTCTTAGTATGTTGAGGTATGTTCTTACTAAACCTACTTTGTCGAGCGTTTATCATGCATGGGTGTCAAATTTTGATAATCATTTTCCTTCATCTATTGATAGGACACATGATTTTTATCCTGTGTTTGTGGTGTTGTGTATCATGGTGACTCACTTGTAGATACTGAACCTTGCCTACAGTCTTTCTGATGCAGTCTAAACAGTTGGAAATGAACAATATCACAGAGACTGACTCTTAAGTCCAAAAGTGTCTTAAGGCATAAATGGAAATAGCCAGAGGCCAGAAATAGAGGGGAATTCATGTATGTGAGCTGGGGTGAAGCCATGGGGCTGGCTTTCATATTTCAAAGCCAGGTGGCATAGGTTGCAGGGGCCACAGCCGTGCTGCACAAGATAAGTAATCAAATGCGATAAGAAGACATCAAACCACATGTTTATGGTATATCTAAAATAAAATAACTTCGCAAATCTGCAGTGTGGTTTCATTGTAACACTACCATTAATTCAAAGTTTTCATAGAGGTTGGGAGCATATTCTCCTTATGTTGTATGTAGATAATAGCTTCTAGAGCACTGTTTTAAACAAGCCATGATGAGGAAGCACACATTTCTTTGACTAATAAAGAATTAAATTCCCACAAGCGTGTGAGCTGGTGAAGTAAGGCAAAAGTAGAGAAATAAAAGTATTTTGAAGCTATAAGGGTTTCTTCTTTGTTATTTAGTTAGTTCCTTTGCTTTTTTACAGAAGCAAAAATAAGTCTAGCACCATGCTAATGATTCAAGACTAAGAGAATACAAATGAAATACAGTTACCTCAACCTGATATTCATTACCTGCTCCTGAAAATCAGACATTTACAGTAAACATGACAACCGGGCACACAGTCCCCACTATTTTAAATAGAGGAACTTATAGTTTTTCTTTTTCAACAATGATTGCACTTGAATCCATTTTTTTTATAATTTATTTTTTATTGGTGTTCAATTTGCCAACATACAGAATAACACCCAGTGCTCATCCCGTCAAGTGCCCCCCTCAGTGAGGTCCCAGCCTGCAGGGGTGTTGTTGGAAGAGCTGGAAGAGCCTGCAGAAATGAGTGGCAGGCTTACAGAGGGAGGTTCAGCAGGAACCTGGTGGGAGCGGAGCTGTGCTAGGGCAAGACGGGAGACCATGGGGACATCACGTGGGGGTTCCATGAGGGTTGTATGGCGGTAGCAGGAAAGGCGGAACCGGCATCTGCCTTTAACATGGGAGAGGAAAGGGACTGTAGAGTTTGGGAGCTGGCCTTCCGAGGGTGGGGCTTCTCCTGCAGACTCCCTGCCTGGTGTGGGCCAGAGGGCAGAGGCAGTTGCTTGGGGACCCAATGATTAGTCCAGCCTGATACTGGGGAGTAAGCAGGGGTGAGCTGGGTGGAAGGGGCTGAGGAGAGTGAATATGAGGACGTAACTGGAAGGGGCTCTGACAGGGAGAGTGGGGCCCCAGGTGAGCCGTGTGTCCTGTTCCAGAAAGGATGCAGCCAGCCTGCCCCTCCAGCACATTCCAGGGTGGCCTTGGGGTCCTGGCAGTCCTGCTTCTTCCTGCACCTCTGGTAAGCTGTATTTCTGCTGGTGAGTGGGGGGAGAACTGGAAGAGGAGCATCCCCTCCAGCAGACAGGGGGAAAGCCAGGAGGGCTGCTTGCTGAACGCAGTCCCAGGTGGCCAGTCTCACCCCAAAAATGCATGCCTGACAGCCTGTATCATTGCTTCCTTTTCAGTGTGTCCATAATCAGCAGTCATGAGGAACCCCCACTCTGGGTGTGGTGTCCATCACAGAGGATCCTTTTGTCATGTCCTCTGGCATCCATTCTGCTTGTGAGAAGCACAAAGGTCTTTTGTTGGGGAGGCCTGCCATGTCACGTGCGGGGGAACAGATCCTCCAGGCGTGTTGCTTCTCCTCGTGTCCAGGTGCATCCAGTTCATGCCTTTCCATCCTCTGAGTCCCCACCGAAGCTGCAGACCAAGGCCGAGGCATCTCGTGGCTCACCGTCTCTGAGGACCTCAGGAGAATCTGGAGCTTCTGGGACGAGGTCAGACTGTCCTGCTGTGCCGCTGCGGAAAACATCAGAGGCAGTTGTAGGAGATGGAGCGCTGTGCTGTTTGGGGGCAGCTCTAACTAGGAGTCTAGGGTTTCTTGTTGGACCTGCCTTCTGAGGCTTTGGGGTGGAGGTTGCCCGCAGGATGCATGTGTGGCATGAGCAAAGTGAAGCCTCCAGGCCCCCGGGGCTAAATGAAGGCTATATCCCCAGTGTCCCGGGGGCCCCTTCCCTGACTGTGGCCCACTCTGGGAGCCCTCAACCTGCCCTATTCTGTGGAGGAAACTTTGTGGCCATGGGCATTGCAGGCAGCCTGGCAGGGATGATGTGCTCTGGTCTCGCACAGGAAGTGACTTTGCATGACACTCACACTGAGGGATGGACATGGGTAAGTTGGGAGCAGATGGCGCGGCCTACCCCCTGATGGCCTGGCCTGCAGATTGAGCAGAACAGTAGAGCCTCACACTCACACCAAGAAATGTGCCATGAGGTGACCACCCCACCATGTCCCACAGGCTTCATTGAGGCTCAGGGGACCCCAGGAGATGGGAAACTCCCAATTGAGGGACAATCCATGTGTCCCGATGGTGCCGGGGTCTGCTCTGTGCCCCAGGGATGCACCACTGGATGAGGTGAGCTGTGCTGCTCGCATGGGCCTCGGGGTCTGTATGATGTCACTCATTCCTCAGACATCTAAAGTGGAGGTTCAGGCCACCTCCCCAACTGATAATGTTCTGGGGTGAGATGTCAGCTTCCATCAGTAGTTAGGAGGGCAGGGCTGGGTCCTGCAGAGCGAGGGGGTGCACAACTCCAGGGGCCCTCTGCCAGAGGAGTACAGTGCACAGGCCTTCTCTGGTCCCCTCCCTCTACATTCATCAGCAGCTGGAGGACATACAATAGCCCCCTCAGGGCCTCCTATGGGTTTGGGTCCTGTTCCCTGTGAGATGTACTCAGGGCATCCTTCAGGACCTGTAGGGATCATGACCTTCCTCTTGCGTCCTCAGCCCTGAAGAGCAGCACCCCAGCTTTTTGGTTGGTTTTCCTGTGCTGCCAACAAGTATGTCAGGGAGGTGTGGAGAACATGTGTCTGTGTTGCTTCCTCTCTTTCTGCCAAACTCACCTTCTTCCTAGTTCCTCTTTTTCTCCTGAGTGACCGATTTCTTCTGTTGCTTCCTCCCTTATATCAGTAGAAGCAATGCTTCTTGAGAGCTGAAAGGAAGAGCAAAATCAGGCATGACTACAGATACCAAACCAGGGAGTGGGGGCACTTGCTGGGGTCACACAGCAGGTCCCCTTCCTGATTCCTACCCACCTGGGTGGGCTCCGCCCTGCTGACCCCAGGCCCACTCCCTCCTTGGCTGTTCAGAGCTGATCCCAGACTCAGTGGTGACGGGTGAGGGTGATGCTGAAAGAGGGGGGAAGAGGTCTGTAGAGTGATTCCATAGACACTGCAGGTGCCAAGACTAAGTGCCTGCAGGAGCCAAAGGTCTTCAGTGGGGACATCGTAGAGGATGGATCTGGGGAATATCTAGGAAGAGGTGCTTATGGGTAGCAGAGAGAGGAAGTACAAGAGACAGAGGAGGAAATGAATTAATTACAGGCACAATGTTGCTCCTTTCATCTGAATCCCTGCTATCCGTGGAGTCATCTTCCAGTGGGCAGGGCAGCAATGAGGTTGGCGTGGCCATGAGAAAGGAAATGGAAAGTTAGCGGGGGTGAGAACCCATGGCTTGCTCCTCTTGGGATGAGGGACTCTGACCTCAAGATGATGGGTCCTCAGCTCTGGGGCCTCTCTGCCCTTAGTCCCTTCATCTCTACAGGGTGGAAGTGGGTCTCTCATCTCCCAGCTGCCTGTCCCACCCTTGGGTTCTCTCCATACCTAGGAATGATGTCTGTGTCATCGTGTCCCTCCTCTGGGTGGTCACTGTCCCTGGGAGGTCACTGTCCCTGTGACTGTGTGACCAGGACTTGACTTTTCTCTCTCCCTACTCCCCTTCCTCCTCTCCTAACAACTCTCCATTTCCTTCCCCTTTCCATCCTCCATCAATCATATTGTTCTTAAATATTGGATAGCCAAGGACTGGCAGGAGATATACTGGCACCCACTCAGTCAATCCCCTGAACCCTCTGTGTGAGGAGAAGCTATCCTGGTCTGGGATGGCTGGGGAACTTGAATGAGACGGTGCCACACATGTCCACATATCCAGTGTTTGCTCTTGGGACGAGATGATCTTCCTTGGCACACGAGCCCGCCTTAAGCAACCTCATCTGTTTCCAGAAGTGTTACGGAGCAGAAGTGGAAATGAGAGGGTAGTCAGTCAATTGTCCAAATTCCCCCTGAATTTTCAAGTGAAGTACTGGAAAATATCAAACAGGGTAGCCCATTGAATACATGGTGCCTGCCAGGGCTGGTGCTGAACCTTACAGGGAGGGCAGGGTGGTAGGGCCCTGGGCAGGTCTGAGGACAGGTGACGGGGTGGGCATAAGTAGGGTGTAGGGGGACAAGGCCTATGCTGTGAGGCTGGAGAATTGGATTGTGAAAGGAACAGTGACCCTGTAGCCCTGCTAGCAGATGTTCTGCCCTAGGTCTAGGCCATGCCTGGTGACAGGTCCACTGGATGCTTGGTCAAAAGTTGTGTGTGTGTGTGTGTGTGTGTGTGTATGTGTGTGTGTGTGTGTGAAGCAGGCCCAGCCACACCTTCACACAGGTCTCTAGGTCCCCTGTGGCCAAGGAGCGTCTCCAGGTCTTCAGTATGTGGCCTCTCGCTCATGGAAGCATGTTTATGACAGACTGGTTTGTGTGGTGAAGCTGGCATGACCTAAGTGACCACAGAGGAGATGTCCCTTAACATCCCCAACGCTGGGAGTTGACTTAAAGGTGTGGGAAATGGGTCAGGAGCCTGAAAGTCCATTACACGTCATGTATCTTACGCTGGACAGAGTTTCCTTCTCTTTTATTTTTTGCCATTTTATTTTTTTAATAATAAACTTATTTTAATTGGTGTTCAATTTGCCAACATACAGAATAACACCCAGTGCCCATCCCGTCAAGTGCCCCCCTCAGTGCCTGTCACCCATTCACCCCCACCTCCTGCCCTCCTCCCCTTCCACCACCCCTAGTTCGTTTCCCAGAGTTAGGAGTCTTCATGTTCTGTCTCCCTTTCTGATATATCCTACCCATTTCTTCTCCCTTCCCTTCTATTCCCTTTCACTATTATTTATATTCCCTAAATGAATGAGACCATATAATGTTTGTCCTTCTCCGGTTGACTTACTTCACTCAGCATAATACCCTCCAGTTCCATCCACCTTGAAGAAAATGGTGGGTATTTGTCACTTCTAATGGCTGAGGAATATTCCATTGCATACATAGACCACATCTTCTTTATCCATCCATCTTTCGATGGACACCGAGGCTCCTTCCACAGTTTGGCTATTGTGGACATTGCTGCTAGAAACATTGGGGTGCAGGTGTCCCAGCATTTCATTGCATCAGCATCTTTGGGGTAAATCCCCAGCAGTGCAATTGCTGGGTCATAGGGCAGATCTATTTTTAACTCTTTGCGGAACCTCCATACAGTTTTCCAGAGTGGCTGCACCATTTCACATTCCCACCAACAGTGCAAGAGGGTTCCCTTTTCTCTGCATCCTCTCCAACATTTGTGGTTTCCTGCCTTGTTAATTTTCCCCATTCTCACTGGTGTGAGGTAGTATCTCATTGTGGTTTCAGAGTTTCCTTCTCATCCACCTCCCAGCTCACATGACAACTTAGTTTCCTGGTTCTCAGATTTGGGAGAGGGTTGCTCTGGCACCCAGGTCATGTCCATCATAGGGCAATGACAAGAACGATACCCAATCTCTGCCACACGACTGCTGAGTGGTGCTGGGCAACAAAACCAAGCTTTGATGTTTGGCAGCAGAGAAGGGTAGGAAGTGCACATTGTATGGGCTAGATCATTAAAACAGCAAACCCATATAATGTTTGTCCTTCTCCGATTGACTTATTTCACTCAGCGTGATACCCTCCAGTTCCATCCATGTCGAAGCAAATGGTGGGTATTTGTCATTTCTAATGGCTGAGGAATATTCCATTGTATACATAAACCACATCTTCTTTAAGGGAATAGAAGGGAAGAGAGAAGAAATGGGTAGGAAATATCAGAAAAGGAGATAGAACATGAAGACTCCTAACATTGGGAAAGGAACTAGGGGTGGTGGAAGGGGAGGAGGGCGGGGGTTGGGGGTGAATGGGTGACAGGCACTGAGGGGGGCACTTGACGGGATGAGCACTGGGTGTTATTCTGTATGTTGGCAAATTGAACACCAATAAAAATAAATTTATTATTAAAAAAATAATAATAAAACAGCAAACCCAGGGAGGGGGATTAGAAATGTGGCGCACACAGAAGGCGCCTGGACACAATTTCTGGTCCTATGACGTCAGTAAAATAGGAGATGAATGCATCAGATTGCTAGCCAGTATTTCCCTTTCATTTTTTATTTCTTGCCCACCTTCTCCATTCTCCGGAGTAGGAGATGCACCCCCAGGGTCCCAGGAGCCCTCTGCCACTGTTCCCTACCTGAGCCCTGTTCCCTACCTGCCGAGACTTCCTCCCCACCACTGGAGTCGTCTATGCTCTCCACACACAAATCTGTAGGAACACAAGCATGAGCAATCCTGTTATTGGAGGGAGGGTCTCACCCATTCATCCTACTCTAGTTGAGTTCTCTGTGGGTCGTGAGGCATCTACCTGCCTGACCTTTCTGGTGTGTTCTCAGATGTGCACTGGACTTGGGGGAGTCAGAGACCTTCAACATGACAGGGATCACAGTTTCAAACCTTCTAGTGAGACCGAGATGCTATAGGAATCCACTTCATCATGTCCATTCTACTCGCCCTTTACAGTGTTCCTCTCCAAATGTGGCATGTGAAATTCCAGCAGTTATGGAGACCCTTACATGTGGCTAATGTGAGTGAGCAATTGGAGGGTTTATTTTCTTTTATGATTTTAGTGTAATTATCGAGTTAATGATTGTGTCAAATGGACTATAGACAGACTCTCCTTGGACTGCAGAGCACTAGCGTCCAACAATGAGCAAGACATAACCCCTGCTCATTCCTATTACATTAATTGCTGGCCTGATATGACCATTCACATGTAGGTTGTTCCTGGGATCACCCACACATGCCAGGCACTATTGGAGGCCTTTGCACACTAAGAGAATGAGGTGAACACCCCGTTCTTGGATAAATGGCCACAGGGTCAATGTAGCAGCTCTTCAATCACAATGTCATATTATAGAAATCTAAAAGCTGTTAAAATACAGATGGAACCACAAAGGAATACAGGTACCAAAACATTGTTGAGAATGAAGAACAAGGTGATGGCTCGGTAGTTGCTGACTTCCAAGTACATTAGACAGCCACACTAGGCAAGCAGCGTGTGCTGGCATAAAAGTAAGGACACACTGCAGCAGAATAGAGAGCCCCAAAATAAATGCACTCATTCATGCCATATTGATCCTTGAGGAGACCACATGATGGGAAAAGTTTACCCTCTTCAATAATGAGCAGAATGAAAAGGCATCCTACATATTGGAGAAGATATTTGCAACCCTTATATCAGAAAAGGTGTTCCTTTTCAAAATGGAAAAAAAAAACAATAAAAAGACACTTATACCAAATTGGAGAACAATAAGAAGGCTTGAGTAGACATTGCCCTAAGGGAAAAAAATCAGTGGCCAACAGACCTACGAAAAGCACAACATAACACATCATGAGGGGAAATGCAAGTCCAAAGGACGATGAGTATCATTTCATCTGTTAGAACGGTGAGGACTCAATCCCAAAACCCAAACCTACTACTAATGTTGCTGAGGATGTGGATAATTTGGGTCTTTGTATGTTATTAGGTGGGTAGGCAATCAGTATGGACCGATTGCCAGGCCTGGCCATCCTTGCTGGATGAAGGAAGGTCAAGGAGAGGAGCAGGAAAGTACATAGAAACACTGCCTCTGACGCTTTCCTACAGGGAATCGAATCCATATGAAATAGTCAATCTAAATGAGGCTAAACCCTAAAATGCATGCTACCTGTTACTGACAGTCTGGTGAGCCCTACTGACACTTTGAAGTTCACCAAAGCTGCCACTGCATTGTGGACATCTTCAAGACTCAGGATAAACAGGCACTGCTCCAACCTGTGTCTCATCTCTTTCAAGAACACTGTGCTGCAGGCTGATTCAATTCTAGAAAAACTATCCTATGGTTTTATAATTGTTCACTAATCATCATAAGTAAAATGCTATTAACAAGATTTCAACATACTGATGTCCCTGCATTTCAACAAGGCCACCATCAACAAAGTGCTATTTCTTTCCATCCATCCTTTTCTGTGCAATGTGTGGGTGTCTGTCACATCAGTGGGGACCCATTCTCCCAGGAGCCCACCAGCAAGTGGCAAGTTCTGGACTTGGAGGGGGGCGCCTTATGTGAGCACTGACACTGTTTAACCTGGCCCCGGCCCTGGTCGTGTAGGGTGGTGGGCACCAAGCTAATGGCAAAGCTTTACTTTGAGCTGCTTTGACACTCGCTCTTCAGTGTGTGCTTACAAATGTTGAGTATTATTTTTTTTTTATTGGAGTTCAATTTGCCAACATAGAGCGTAACACTCAGTGCTCATCCCGCCAAGTGCCCCCCTCAGTGCCCATCACCCAGTCACCCCCACCCCCTGCCCACCTCCCTTTCCACTATCCCTTGTTCATTTCCCAGAGTTAGGTGTCTCTTATGTTTTGTCACCCTCACTGATATTTTCACTCATTATTTTTTTTCTCACTCATTATTTTTAAGGCTAATGATGCTGCTATGAAATAGATGGAAATATCCTCCTGATTCTTCTCTGCTTTGACCCTGCATGAGACACATCCCCAGCCAGGACAGATGTCTGATCTTGATTTCTGCCCCAACCCTGTCTGTGGAAAGTGAATACTAAGCAAACCTCCAGGTGCAGCTGTGGTGAGAGAGGAATGTGGGGTCCTAAGCGGTGTGCCCGGTGGGGGTGAAGTTTACTTTTAGAAATTTGACACTTGCATTGATTTGCCTAAGTGAGAATGTCTTCTGATGGAACACACACACTCAACGCACCCACTCATACAATCACATCACATCCAGTCACACAGGAACAAACCCAGCCTCCTATAGACAACCTGTATCTCCTAAATGACCTACTTGCTTCCAGAGTCTGTAGAGCTGGACAATCATTTTTTCTCACAACCACACCCTCCATTCCCAGTAGGAACCCAGGATCAGGGAAGCTCTCCAGAGCAAAGCAGAGGGGAAAGACCCACCTTGTTCATAAGCTAGATTGTTCCTTGAGAAGTGACAGATGTTGGAATACATAAAGCCACCATCTTGGGCTGCTTCCTGCTGCAGTTAGAGAGAGGGAAACACTATAAGGATCACATCACCCTGTGCACATCATCTGCACATATCCTTTGTTCTCTTGGTGACATTAGTAAGGCAGCAGAGATATAGTCATTGAGTCAGTGATCACAAAAAAAAAAAAAGCTCAATGTGACCTGCAGAAACTTTAAATGTCAGATCTCACAGGTCCAGTTTGATCAGCAAACACAAAACTATGGAGGAAGATTATTTCCTGGAAAATGCTTGCTACCATTTGTTGTGTAACCAGTGTTCTTAAAGCCCCTCTAAATATGGTGTCAGTTAGTGATTGAAACTCAGGGCCACTGTCAGCACCAAGGAAATTGTATATACCTTCTGGGATGCACATGCTTGGAAGTTCATGTCTTAAATCCATGAATATGAAAATAAAGCATCAGTTGCATTTAACACAGAAAATGACTTTACCTGAGGGAGGGCTGGGGTTTCTTTCTCCGCCTTGAACTGAGAAGTTCTTGAGTCAGGCCCTTGAGGGGAGCTACGAGGACACAGCGCCACTGTGAGGATGCTGGTGGGGCTGCCCGGGAACTCATCAGGGAGTTTAGATGGATGAGGACATGAGTTGAGTGTGTATTGGCGGTTGGCTAGGAAGTTACAGACTGCTGCTGGGCATCCTCCTTGGTGGACAGAGGAAGGAATGAGAGAGGAGCAGGAAATAAATGAGAACAGGGGCTGTCTTTGTAGCTAAGTGAGACTGATCAAGGTGAAATAGTCCATGGAAAGTGTTTAAACACTAAAGTGGCTTATATGTGATGACCCGGTCCCATAACCTCTCTTGACTGAAGTTTTGCTAAGCCGTCCCTCTCTTCTTCTTTGGAAATCAGTTCTTGCCCCAGGATCCCCATATACTGCTACTGTATTCATCATGTCTTTGTAAGATTTTGTGCTTGATGAAAAGCAGCCTTAATTGTGGGGCTGAATTCAACCCTAGGGAAAGTATCCTCATATGATTCTTTTTTTTTTTTTCCTCATATGATTCTTTACTAATCATCTGTCCTAAGGAAACAAGACCTGAAACTACTGCCGTCGTATCTTTTCAAAATAACCAGTCAGCTTGATACATTCCTTCCACCTTTCTTGGGCTCTATGTGTGTGTATCCATTGAGTCAGGCTAGCCTGGGGCCATCAGACAAATGGGAAGTTCCTTACACAGAGGAGGCCTGGGGTGAGAGCTGGCACTCTCTAACCCAGCCGTGCCTGAGATTTGCAATGGGAGTGTTGGGCACAAAGCTAACAACCAAGTTTAACATTCAGTTCCTATGTGATCAAGTGGACTAAATTACCTCCTTGTTTCTTATCTGCTATTGGTCATGTATACACAATAACCTCAGCCATGACAGATGTTGCTCTGCGCTATCCTCGATGGGGACTCACATTTTCAGAATCTGTGGGCTGATCAGGAATACATGGCCTTTCCTATGTGCACTTCACACCAGTGACAGGACAAAATCATTGATATGTGCACCTATAGCTGCCCTGGTTTACGTGACCGTGGAGGCCACTGTGTAATGTTGGGCCATGTAGGGGACTTTGGTAGAATCTAGTATATTAAGGTATGGACCCAGATGCTGGCTCTGCTTTGCTGACTAGCTATTTGTAGATAATGACCCCATGACTGAGCGATTAGTGCAGGTCAAGAACCTATAGCTACATTCGAACCGACACCTGGGTTCACACCTTGGCTGTCCATGTAGGGGGTCAAGGGTTTGGGTCATTCATCTCTGCACCATTGCCTTCTAATGAAAGGAAATGGAAACATCCTCCAGGTACAGCTGTGGTGAGGGAAGGATGAGCAGGTAATGGGTGTCACAATGATGAGATGACTTTGGAAAGGTGACACCTTTATTGTGCTGCAAGTGTGGGAATACCTCCTGGGAAATACACACATCGACATTCACATTCACAACACACACACACACACACACACACACACGCTCGAGTGGGTGCAGGTGCTCTTCGACCCACATGCACACACACCAACACCTCCTTCTTGCCATAGTGCCTCCAGGCCTTGTATAACAAACTCTCAGTGCTTTAGTGGACAATCTCTTCTCACTATACCCCACCCCTCATTCCCAGGTGGAACCAAGAATCATGTGGTAGACATCTTTTTACCCTAGATTGCAACATCATGGATATTACTCTTAAATACATACAGTTTTTGTTGGTCCCAGCAGCCACTGCGATTGGAGAAAAGAAAACACAGTCTGGGTCACACCATCCTGTATACTGTTTGTACAGCTCTTTTGTTTGGTGAGGCCTTCAGGAAACTGGATGGAGTACAGGGGTTGAGTCAATGTTCCCCCACTCCAGTGAAAGAGGACGCTTTTAAAGATGCATGAGCTTTTCATGGCGGATCTCTGAAGTCCATTCGGATCAACAGATCCAAAATTCTTTTTGAACGACAAATATGTTCTCCTGGCGAAGGTGTTGGATCCCACACACTTTTTAAGTGAGGCTGCCCTGTTACGTCCCCCTTTTTGTGTCCACTGTCATTGGTAACAAACTTTCATTCCCCCCACAAAGGAGACTACTTGTGTCATCCCTAAGGTGTATTATCAGAATTTTGTTCTGCATTCATTGGAGAAGAAACCAGTGAAGCAACATCTCTATCTCAGAGAAAGAGAGGCGAGCTTACCTCAGGCAGAGATGAGGTGCCTTCCTCTGCCCAGTCCCTGGAAAGGTCCTCAGCTGGTCCCTCCATGGGATCTAAGAAGATAGAGTAGCTGTCAGGACATTGGTTGGTTGCCCAGGAATTACTTGGGGAGTTTTGCTTGATGTGGACACGGGGACACAGTGCACGGGTGTGAACAGTGAGCAAGCTGCTGAGCCAACCTCCTTGGTGGACAAAGAAATACAAAGGAGAGGAGCAGGAAGGAAAAGGAATCAGGGCCTTTGCTTTCAAGCTAAAGGGATCCAATCAGTGGGAAATCATCAGTCTCAAAATGGGAAAAATTCAATGCACCTTGCATTTCATGACTGAGTCCCCTGAATTGTCCTGCCCATTGTAAAGGCCAGCCACATTCCCACTTCTTCAGCTGTTACAGGACCAGTTCAGCTTCCATGCCTTCATACATGCTGCTGTGTATGTGTCCTCTATTCCTTCAGATTGTTAGGTTTTTATGGCTTCATGCTTTTATTAATAAGTAAGTATATGCTCAGCGGCCCTGTTTACATTCATTATGCTGTGTACTTATCACTGCCATCTACATCCAAACCTTTTCATCCTAAGGAATCTCTGTACCCATGAAGAGATGACTGTTCCTCCTCCCCCGACCCCCTGCCTCCAGCCATCCAAGTGTCTACTTTCTGGCTCTATGAATTTGCCTACTCTAATTTCCTCCTATGAGTGGAATTGAAGAATTTATATCTTTCTGTGCATGCCTTCTTTCAAAAAACTATTGGTTATTCAAGGTCTATCCATTCTGCAGCATATTGAAACATTTGGGTTCTTCTTATGGCTGAGTAACATTCCATCCAATGTGCATATCACATTTTACATGTCCTTTCATCACATGCTGGATTTGGGGGTTGTATCTATCTCTAGCTCTTAGGAAGACTGCTGTCACGAACATGGGGGCACAGATGTCAGTTAGAAATGCATCTTGACTTCCATAGTTATACTATGGTGATGGACTTGATACATTTAAATTTGTACATTTGAAATAATAGAAAAATGTGTCGCAGCATTTTTATGCTCTTCTGCTATGTCTATGTCACTGAATGAAAGAATTATTCTTAAATCAACTTAATGAGTAAATTCCCACAGTACCTTCATCTGTGTCACTGATCAGGTGTACACGGTTGGGCAGACAGAAGCGCACTTTCTTAAATTTCTTCCAGAGATGAGTGATGTGGTTGTGCAGGGCTGCATAATTTCAGTCTCAACCTCAATACAAGGTCCTGGGAAATACATAGCAATAGAGAGTAGTATTGGCATCTTGTGGGCAGAAGGCCATGGGGGATTAGTCCTAATTGACTCAGAGTTTGGCCTTCTGTTCCCCCTCCCTACTCACCAGCTGCCCTGCGAGTGCCCTGGCTCAGAGTTGGACTTAGGAAGAGATTGCAATGTGGTGTGCACTGAAACTCCCCAAAGACATGTTTTGTGGGCAAATACTCTGATTTAGCAGAGAAACACAGCAAAGCACCATGACCACACCTTATGGCCTGGGTTCTCATCCCACTTAGAACCCACACATACCTGAGAGAGTTCTGGAGGGCCCTCTGTGCCTTATTTTCTTTTTCTGAGATGTGGAAATGTCCATACTGCCTACACACTAATGTGCTGTTAGGAGGCTAAATGGGATTTACTACACTTAGAGTCTGGAGCACAGTCAAGGGTGAGTGCTTCACAATTGCTCTGTAGGTGTACACTACACTACACTACTGAAGGGGTTAGATCACTACTGAAGGGGTTAGATATCTGGTCATGGGTGGATCTAGACAGGGGGCTTGGCTGGCTCCCCAGCATGGGAGGATGGAAGCTCCTTTTTTAGCCTTCATGTGGGAACAGCACTTTACAGCTCATGGAGAATGCATAGCATCCCACTGTTGGAATCCCCACAGCAGCACCATCAGGAGGGGAAGCAGGGGCTGTAACCCATGCTTTACAGTGTGGACATTGATAGGTAGATGAGGCAACTTCCCAGAGTGGCCACACTGATATGTGATGGATTCTGGACAGGAATGTAATTGGTTCCCTGGTGAGAGAGATCCCTGAGCTCCCAAGACCTGCCCAGAACCCCTGAGAAAATGTTCTGGACTCTAGCACCAACAGCTGTCCTCACGTTCTCAAATCCACCTGTGCCAATGTGTCTTTCTTTCTTTTTATTCTTTAAAGATTTATTTATGTGACAGAGAGTGAGAGCCCGCACATGGGCCCATGTGTACACAAGCAGGGGGAGAGGGAGAGGAAGAGGGAGAAGCAGGCTCCCTGCTGAGCAGGGACCTGGATGCAGGCAGAGACCCAGATGCAGGGCTGGACCCCAGGACCCTGGGATCTCGACCTGAGCTGAAGGCAGATGCTCAATCGACTGTACCTCCCAGGCGCCCGTGTGCACATGTCTCTTTGAGCGAGAGTGGGTGCCCTGTGCAATGTGTCTGTGCCATGAAATTATTCTCGGTCCTAACTCAGCCCTGTGTTTGAGTCGCTGACAGAAAATACGATGCAGTTTTTTCCAAATCAAGCCCCAGGAAAGGACCAGGGTAGTGCAGCTTTGGCCACCTTCCCCCAGCTCTCAGCAATGTCACCTCAGTCACCCAGAGCCTTCTCACTGGCCACCTACTGTGACAGGTGGTCCTCTTGCCTCCCAAGCTGATTCAAAATCCAGGCCATCCAAACCAATGGTCACACTACCACCCTGCCAAGAATTAGCTTGCCTTCAACTGACAGACCCATCCTGATGAGTGGTTAATGGGAATTAACGTGAAAGTAGCATCTGGGCTGGGGCTTACTGGTTTAAGCAATTAAACCTACAATGCTGAATGTCTTACTATTTTTTAATAATAAATTTATTTTTTATTGGTGTTCAATTTGCCAACATACAGAATAACACCCAGTGCTCATCCCATCAAGTGTCCCCCTCAGTGCCTGTAGAAAATCATACCTGTAGAAAATCAGTATGAACATACTGTAGAACAGCAATTCAGATTTCCCATCATGGGGAGCTTCTCACTTGCTACCAAACTGCACTTGATCGGCTCAGAGAGTGACAGTTGGAATGGAATGAAAGATGTGCATCATCACATCGGTGATTGGTCATCATAGAACTTTCAGAGTGAGGGCAGCTCTGCACACTGTGGGTCCAGCTGCTGCTGTCTGGCCCACTGGTGTCCTCACAGGCAACTGTGGCATTAAGAGGAAATGTCTTTTCTCAAAAATGGAAGCTGGCCCACACCTTATTCTTCTCTGTTTATGAAAACAAGTTCTAGCAGAGAAAATGGCCCACCCTCTAATAGAGGTGACAGTGGAAAATTTCAGGGTGAAAAGGGATCAATCGAACATGGTAAGAAAAAAGGTTTCTTTCTTGATTAGAAATCCCATCTCCTGTGGGCACTTGATGGAATGAGCACTGGGTATTATTCTATATGTTGGCAAATTGAACACCAATAAAAAATAAATTTATAAAAAAATCCATTGAAATAAACTGGGAGTTTAAAGCAAAAAAGAAAAAAAAATCCCATCTCCTCCCATTTCTGCTATTCCTTGGTTATCAGACACTTTTATTTTTTAAGATTCTATTTATTTATTTGTGAGAGACACAGAGACAGGCAGAGACATAGGCAGAGGGAGAAGCAGACTCCATGCAGGGAGCCTGATGCAGGACTCGATCCTAGGATCCTGAGATCACGACCTGAGCCGAAGGCAGACACTCAACCACTGAGCCACCTACATGCCCCTTGAATTTAAATTTAAAAAAAAAAATAGGGATCCTTGGGTGGCGCAGCGGTTTAGCGCCTGTCTTTGGCCCAGGGCGTGATCCTGGAGACCCAGGATCGAATCCCACATCCGGGTCCTGGTGCATGGAGCCTGCTTCCGGTGCATGGAGCCTGCTTCTCCCTCTGCCTGTGTCTTTGCCTCTCTCTCTCTCTGTGACTATCATAAATAAATAAAAATTTAAAAAAAAATATTCTCCCGCTGTTCACCTAGTAACCCTATCCAACATTTGCATTTCTATACCCTGTCACTGCCCATGTCATAATCAATCCATTACCCTCTCCTATCCATTCTTCCTCTGATATGTGTCGGTAGACACTTCTCTCCATTTCCACAACTACCCAGGCACCCACTCCTTCACCCAACTATTTAATATTTCACTTCTTGACATTCCTCTCTATTGTTTCCAGTTTGAGAGCTGTGATGAACAGAGATGCTAAAAACATTCATGTCTGGGCACCTCGGTGGCTGAGTCGGTGAGCATCTCTCTTAGGCTCAGGTCATGATCTTGGAAACCTGAGATCAAGCCCCACATCGGACTCCTTGCTCAGTGAGGAGTCTGCTTCTCCCTCTCCCTCTGCTCCTTCCCACTGCTCATTCTCTCTCTCATAAATAAATAAAAATAGGGATCCCTGGGTGGCGCAGCGGTTTGGCGCCTGCCTTTGGCCCAGGGCGCAATCCTGGAGACCCAGGATCGAATCCCACGTCGGGCTTCCGGTGCATGGAGCCTGCTTCTCCCTCTGCCTGTGTCTCTGCCTCTCTCTCTCTCTCTGTGTGTGTGTGTGTGTGTGTGTGTGACTATCATAAATAAAAATAAAGGGCCGGGGCGCTGGGTGACGGGCGAGGGTCATGGGGTGTGAGCGCTGCTGAGCTCGGGAGCGTCGGCGGCCGCGGCCTCCCCTGCGCCTGCGCCCGCGCCCGGCCCCGCACTCGCGGCCCGCGTGTCGTCCGGCGGCGGCGAGGCCCATGCGGCTGGGGGCGTCGCGGGGGCGGCGGGCGGCCCGGGGAGCAGCGGGGGCGGCGGCGGGGCCCGGGGAGCAGCGGGGGCGGCGGCGGGGCCCGGGCCGGCCCGGTGATTGGCGGCGGCGGCGGGGAGCGGGGAGCGGGCGGCGGGGAGCGGGCGGCGGGGTCCGCGCGGCCGGGAGGATGCTGCTGTCCCTGGTGCTCCACATGTACTCGATGCGCTGCGTGCTGCCGGCCGCCGTGCTCCTGGGCTCGGCCCCCACCTACGTGCTGGCCTGGGGCGCCTGGCGGCTGCTGTCCGCCTTCCTGCCCGCGCGCCTCTACCAGGCGGTGGACGACCGGCTCTACTGCGTCTATCAGAGCATGGTGCTCTTCTTCTTCGAGAACTACACCGGCGTGCAGATCCAATAAAACATTCAAACACTGCCAAAATATTTTGAGAAAATTAAAGGTCCCTCTGCCTACACACACGTCTCCCAGATATTGCTATATGGAGATTTGCCAAAAAATAAAGAAAATATAATATATTTAGCAAATCATCAAAGCACAGTTGACTGGATTATTGCTGATATTCTAGCCGTGAGGCAGAATGCTCTTGGACATGTACGCTACGTCCTGAAAGACGGGTTAAAGTGGCTCCCACTGTATGGGTGTTATTTTTCTCAGCACGGAGGGATCTATGTAAAGCGAAGTGCCAAATTTAATGAAAAGGAAATGAGAAGCAAGCTGCAGAGCTACATGAATGCAGGAACTCCAATGTATCTTGTGATTTTTCCAGAGGGAACAAGGTATAATCCAGAACTAACAAAAGTCATTTCAGCTAGTCAAACATTTGCTGCTCAAGAAGGCTTTGCAGTATTAAAACATGTGCTGACACCAAGAATAAAGGCAACTCATGTTGCTTTTGATTCTATGAAGAATTATTTAGATGCAATTTATGATGTGACAGTGGCTTTTGAAGGGACTGTTGATGATAAGGGGCAGCGGAAAGAAGCGCCATCCATGGCTGGTTGCTTATTGAATTTTATGATTCACTGGATCCAGAAAGAAGAAACAAATTTCCTGGGGAAAGTGTTAATTCTAAATTAAGTCTCAAGAAGACTTTACCATCGTTGTTGATCTTAAGTGGCTTGACTGCTGGAATGCTCATGACCGAGGCTGGAAGGAAACTCTATGTGAGAACGTGGATTTATGGAACCTTAATTGGCTGCTTGTGGGTTAGTATAAAGGCGTGAACAGGTAGCAGCCGTCTGCAGGCAGTGGGATGCGCTGCATGGTTTAGTATTGGCAGCCACACCTTACATCAGATTGTTTCCCGAATTTAATAAGAAGTGTAAATAAAGCCTTGTTGATTGAACATTGGATAAAATAGAATTTCTGATTAAAGCCAATACGCAGTTGGTCTTGGGCAAACATAACGTGGTTTCACGACTTTAGAACAGAAGCTGCTGGAAAGGGAAAAGCTAAGCAGTGTATGCTATCACTTGGCATCTCCTGTGAACTAACGTCATCTACAGAAGATTAATAGGATTGTATGATTATTGTTTTGTAATTCAAATAGCTGCATTCATGAACATTAATTTGCAGTATATTTTACTGTATTTGTAATTTTTTACAACTTGACTAATCCAGCCTTTCTCGCTACGGTATTTAGTATCTTGGAGCTCTGTGATATTTTGCTGTTTGCTTAATTTCTCCAAGTGAGTGAAAGAAATTGTATTTAAATATAAGAGGGATACAAGGTAAAGGGCGAGGAGTTGTCCGTGGGGAGGAAGCTCTGGGTAGCGCATGCTTTTAGTGGACTGCATCGTTAGCTGATTTTACTTTATATTTGCAGAGTAATTAACATTTCTAATATTTATTGAAACAGCTTAATTTGCACACCCTGTATTGTATACAAAAGAATAATGTATAAAATATGAGAATTAAGTTTAAGTTAGAATTGTGACCCTGATTCTTTGTGGCAGAACTTTCCATTGCCCGGCTTTCTGAAGAGTTCAGCGAAGCTCTTAGTGCTTCCCGACATCTGTGCCATAACTACTTGAAAACCTGCAGGTTTCCTATCATTTTTTATATCAAAATAATCAGTGTGAACCGTTGTTGGACCTGAGTCCGCAGATATTTGAGGTGATGGGAGCCTCCAGACGTCTGACTAGATTCACTAGCATGTGCCTTTTGCCTGTAACTCTTGAGTTTAGCAAAACCTTTAATTCAGAAGTCACTTTTTTAATGTCATCACGGTCGATTCCCACCGTGTTTGGATTCTTTTCCTTTGGATTCCCGGCAGCGTGCTGCTCGGTGCCTGGCACGGGACACACGCCGGGGAGAGGAGTGCCTGCTGCGGCAGAGGCCCTTCCTCCACGCTCTCGGGGCCGGCCTCGCTGGCTGCGGCAGACGGTTTGCGGTTGTCGCACGTCAAGAAGGTCACCTTCCACGAGCCGGGGAGACTGCATCCGTCAGGCCTGGACGGATGTGTTTAGTTGTCATGAGTCCCCGTGGGGCTACACCACCGTCCACGTCACCTCCACACAAGAGCTGTTTCAGGAACCAAATCACGCGATTGGGTTTTCAGTCTCAAAATAATAAAATCTGTCCTGTGCGGGAGGACGGCCTTTGTGGATCTGCTCTGTTTTTATGTCACAACTTAAACGTGATTGCCTACTAGTCCCTTAAGATAACATTTCTGCTTAATGGATTTTTGTTGTAAAATTATATCCGTGTCCCCAGATGAAACACACCAGCTGAATCATGATGAACAAAATGAAAATAATAAATAAGGGAGATTTCGTCTGACGGGTTCTCCAGACCCAGAGAGGAGGCCGTGTCGGCACCTTTGCGGAGCCGGGTGGCGGGAATTGTACATACGTTAGTTAGTGTGTGTGTGCACACATCCCCACGGGATACGGCTGGCCTGGTTAAGTGTGGTGGGGTCGGTAAAACTGAAAAGTGTTCTCATGCCAATTGTCGTTTTCTCTTACTTGTAAGGTGAAATTTAAATCAATCCCGTGTCTCTGTTAATACTTTTTTTTTTTTTAAACAACCCTAAAGTTAGAACCTATTTCTAATTAGACCAAAGTAAATGCAAGTTGCATAACTTACTTTGAATATCATGGATATGCTCTAAATTTAAATTTTAAGAAGAAATACCATTGGAATTATGTTGATTATAACTGATTTTAAGGAGTCACAGTGAACTGCATAAGATCACTTTGAACATCATGTTTCTTAAAAACATACTTATATTCTCACAAAAGTTCTATAAAATATATTTGTTAGTTTAAAAATTTTGTATCAAAATATTTGGAAAATTAGAAGCTTCTTTTTAACATGTGTTGATATGACTTGAATTATTATTTTCTAAAATTAAGAGCCCTGTATCTACCTGTACATCTTTTCACATATCATTTAAGCCTTTGTCTTACTATTATTGTTGATTTGCAGCTTAGTTATTACTTAGTTTTTCTTTATAAGAATGCCATCAATGTGCATGCTTTTACGTTTTCCAGAAAAGGGTGTGTTTGGATGAAAGCAAAAGAAAAAATAAAATCTTTCACTGTCTCTCAAAAAAATAAATAAATAAATAAATAAATAAATAAATAAATAAATAAAAATAAAATAAAATAAATAAAATAAAATAAAATAAAATAAAATAAAATAAAATAAACATTCATGTCCAGGATCTCGCATTCATATAAGTTGTTGGGCCTGAGGGTGGAGTCCTCCAGACCACCCTCCAGGTAGATGCATCACCCTCTAGAAAGACTCACAGGACTCTCACAGGACTCCATGAAGCTGACTTCCTGGAGGTCAGAATGATTCTGCATGGCCCAAGTCCTCCCCACTATAAATCACTTTGTTGGCTTACACTATCCAAGGCCCCAACTAAACAAAGACACTCTTTCCAGGGAAGACATTCAAAGGTCTTAGAGCTTTTCTCCCAGGAGCCAGGTGAGGTCAAGACCTTTCTTTGGAATGTGCAAGCTGTAAAACATGCCAGACCTACTGAGTCAACCCTTGACTGCACTGAATCCATTTTCATTCCTCTGGAATAGATGCCTGGGGCTGAGTTTCTGGGCCAGACAGGACTTGCATGTTTTTATCGTTGTGTTTGCTTATTTGTAGTGCAAACAGGTGGAGGTGGAGGTGGAGGGCCTGCCACACCATTTTCCAGAGTGGCTATACCATCTTACACTAGTACCAGCGCTGTGTGAGTGGCCAGGTTTTCCACACCCTCACCAGCATCTGGAACTGTTTTCCCACATCTCGTCTAGGGCATTCTGATAGATATGTCATGATATATTACTGTGATTTTAATTTTTTCATGTGCTTCTTTATCATCTGCATATCCTCTTCAGTGAAGTGCCTCTTCGTGTCTTTTGCCTATTTTGTAATCAGACCGTTTGTTTCTCACCAGCACATTTTGAGAGTTGTTGTTTTTTTTTAAATTTAGACACCTGCCTTTGGTTGGAAGTGTGATTTATAAATATTTCCCTTCAGTATGTACTTTGTTGCTTCATCTTCTTAAAAGGGTTTTTCACAGAACCTTGGTTTTAACTTCTAATAAATTTTAATTTATCCATTTCTTTTTATGGGTCACACTTGTGTTGTCAAGTCTAAAATCTCTTTGCCAACCCTAGATCCCCGGTTTTTCTCATAGACTTTTTTCTTCTAATGTTTTACATTTTATAAATAAGTGTGTGATCCACTTGGAGTTAATGTTTGATGTGGTGTGAGGTTTGGGGGTTTAGTGTAGTTTAGCTTGCCTGTGGATGGTTGCTTGCCCTACTTCCGTTTGACAGACGGACCATCTTTCAGCCCAGGAATTACTTACGCATGTTTGCCAAAAATCAGTTGCACATCTTTGTTTGGGTTTCTATTCTGTTCCATTGATCAACATGTCTAGTCTATCCCTCTGCCAATACCACACAGAATTTATTAACTATGTAATAACTGTTAAAATAGGAGAGAGCTTTTCCTTGCTTTTCAAAATCGCTTTAGCTATTCTAATTCCTTTGCCTTTCCATGTAATTTTTTTTAATTGTATCTGTTTATTTGAGAGAGAGAGAAAGAGCACACAAGTGCAGGGAGGACTGGAGAAGTAGGGAGAAAGAGAAAGAATCTGAAGGGGATTATGGACTGAGCACAGAGCCACAAGCAGGGCTCAACCCACAACTCAGGAGATGATGACCTGTGCCCAAACCAAGAGCAGCTGCTTAACCAACTGAGCTACTCAGGTGCCCCACTCCCTTGTAAGTATTTTTTTTAAGTGCATGTTTTTCAAGAGAAGTTCTACCATTTGCTGTTTTCATTTAGCAGGTCATCAACATCTTCTCATGTTAGTAACTATAGATCTGCCTCTTCTAAAAAGTGAAAAAAAAATAAAGTAAAACACAAATTCATAGTATTGATGTGCTGGAATTTATCTTACAGCTAATTTTTTCCCTCGGTTATAATAAGTAATGCTGGGATGCCTGGGTGGCTCAGCGGTTAAGCATCTGCCTTTGGCCCAGTGCGTGATCCTGGAGACCCGGGGATCGAGTCCGCATCCGGCTCCCCGCATGGAGCCTGCTTCTCCCTCTGCCTGTGTCTCTGCCTCTCTCTCTCTCTGTGTCTCTCAGGAATGAATAAATAAAATCTTTAAATAATAATAATAATAATAATAATAAGTAATACTGAAATCAGTATTGTAGTCTACATGTATTTGCATAAATGTTCCCCACCCCTGTTGTCATTTGACTTTGCTTTTGCTACGCGCAAAGATCTGTCTTATTCAAACTTTGTGAGGTGAGGTTTAGGGCTTCTGGACTGTGTCATGCTTTAGAAAGACCTTCCCCACTGCATAATGATAAATAACAATGATTTATCCGTGTTCTCTCGGAGTACTTCCAACGTGTCCCTTGCCCAGTCCCTGCCCCCTGAGCCTCCATAGAAGTGACCAAGTGCCCCAGAGTCGGGGAGCCCCCGGGGCTGCTCATTGAAACCCAGGCAGCGCGCCCCGGCCTGCCGGCCTCTCAGGAAAATATCCCAGTGCTTCTCGCGCTCCGGGGTCTCGCCTCGGGGAGAAGGAGCCCCAGGAGCACCGTCATGCACGCGCGGCACCCGGCACCCTGCACCCGGCACCCAGGAGCACAGCTATGAACGCGCGCAGCACCCTGCACCCGGGACCCTGCACCCAGGAGCACGGCCATGCACGCGCGGCACCCAGCACCCTGTACCCTGCACCTGGGACCCTGCACCCGGGACCCTGCACCCGGGACCCTGCACCCAGGAGCACGGCCATGCACGCGCGGCACCCAGCACCCTGTACCCTGCACCTGGGACCCTGCACCCGGGACCTTGCACCCGGCACCCTGCACCCAGGAGCATGGCCATGCACGCGCGACACCCGGCACGGGCTTCGCGGAGAGACGCGGTCGGGTGCCTGGAGGCTGCTGCGCCACCGGGTGGCGGTGTGTGGCCTCGCCGCGGGCCATCTGGTGCCAATGCTCAGACGTGAAGCACGGCTGCCGGGCGCCACCTGGCCGCCGCTTTGATATGGTTTCCCCGGACCCAGGAGAACCAGGCCCGGGACCCTCCGCAAGGCCGCGGCACCCGCGGGGGTTTCCCGGTCCTGCTGCCAGTCGTGCCTGGGCGCACCGGCCATGCGCTGCCGAGTAGATACGCAGGGACCGGGCAGAGCCGCTGCGGGGTGACAGGGACAGCGCTCCGCGCCCACGCCGACCGGCCAGGGGCCTTCGGTGCTCTCGGCCGTGTCCCGCCCCGCCAGTGGCATCAGGGCCCTCAGCCATGTCCGCCCCGGCCAGGTGGGGGACCCGGCCTTCTGGGGAGGCCCGCATGCCCCTCGCAGGCTCAGCCAACAGCCCGCAGAGATCCCAGCTGTCAGAGGCACCTGCTGCCCATTTCCCAAGCCCCATTCCTGGTGGTCCAGCAGTGGGAGCGGGTTGCAGGGGCACAGAACAGGGCTCCTGAGGTCCGGTGCCCAGAGGTGCCTCCAAGCCTCCCTCAGTTCCACTCCAGAGACCCCAGCTGGCCCTAACCACACAGGTGGCCTGGGCAGGTGGGCCTGCATGGATCCCCGTGGCCGGACTCTCCCATCAGCTTTTCTGAGTCCCACCCTGGAGGTGGAGGCCAGCTGGAGCCCCATAGGTGAGTCTAGGTCGGGGGCTCCATCCATTGTGCAGGCCTCTGTGGGACCCAATCTTTGAACACCCCCAAATACTCCAAGTCCTTCTCCAGAGCTGTGGCCTGGCCAGTATGGCCGATGCAAAGAGGCCTGCGTAGGGCTTTACTGGGTCTCCCCGTCTTCCTTCTCATCATCTCGTCATTGGGGGCCTGGACAAGGCCAGGCCCAACAGGCAGGCAGGGCACCCTACTGGTTGCAGGGACCCAGATCCACCCCAGTGCAGTCCTTCTTGGTGGTGCTGCCAGCCTAGCGGCCCCTTTCACAGTTTAGTTCCAGAGCGCGGACTCAAATGGGCATGGGATCTGTCCCTGCCCCCCTGCCCGAGGCCAAGCCCCAAGATGCCATCCAAGAGGGCGGGATCACTCAAGTGGGCTCCAAGAGCTGACCCGGGGTGACCCGGGGAGCAGCCTGCAGCTTGGGGGAGGCGCACCGGCCTGGGCTGAAGGATGGCCCAGCACAGGACGAGCCCCTTCAGCGCGCCGTCCACCGGCCCGCCACGTCCTGCCTGGGCTCCAGTCGTGCAGGTGCCCTCAGAAAATACTCCAAGACCTCGTTCACAGGGCGGCCTGGAGCACTGAGAAGGGAACCCCAGGGGGGCAGCTGTCCCTCTGGAAGCTGGTTCTTCTGAGGCACCTTGTGGGGGACATTTCCAAGTAACCATGGGAGGCCAGGAGGGAATATAGGCTATGAAGGTAGGCAATTGAAGGAAGTTACTAAAATAGAGAATGGAAGTCCTGAGATTTATAGGAAGAATGATTGTTACTATTAACATTCCTATTACTCATCATTATCGTAATTGTTACTGTTTTTTTCTGGTTAATCGTAGTTGTAAAAACACTGAAGTTTCTTTATCCAAGAAGAGCATATGATTGACTTGAAATGATGAAGCATGGGTTTCAGTCCACAAAATTTTTTAGAAATTGAAATAGAATTGACATAACATTGCATATTAGTTTCAGCTATACAACGTGATGATTTGATATTTGTATATCCAGGCATGAGATGAGAACTTTCAAGATCCACTCTTCTGGATACTTTCAAATATGCAAGATGTTATTAACTATTGTCACCATGCTGTGCGGTGCATCCCCATGACATTCCTTTAGAACTGGAACCTTGTACCTTCTGACTCCCTTCACACACCCACCCCCCTCGAGCCTCCCATTCCTTCCTCTAGATTGGCAACCACCAATCTGTCCTCTATAGCCATGAGCTTGTTTTTGTTTTGTTTTGCTTTGTTTTTCTAGATTGCACATATAGTGAGATCATACAGTATTTATCGGCTTCTGTCTGACTTATTTCACTTAGCATAATGCCCTCAAGTTCCATCCATGTTGTTGCAAAGGCAAAATTTTGTTCTTTTTTATGGCTGAGTAATATTCTATGTGGTTAACAGAATTTTCTAAATCCGCTCAGGAGCCCAGGAGCCTGCCTTCTCCAACTACCTGCAGCTCCCAGCCTGGAAGGTCAGACCACAGTCTTTGCAACAACTGGCCGGGAGCAGTCAGGACTTGATCAATAGCTGGCAGTTTCCCTCAATTTTGTCCTGGCTTCCAACACAGCAAATGGGAGAACGCCAGATTTGCTCCCCCTCACAAATCATGCCCCTCTTCTCGTCATCCTGATCCTCTCATTGGGACATGCCTTCCTTTTTTTTCCCACCAGAAAACTTCCCCACTCCTCTGCCTGCCTTGGAATCCCTGCAAGTGCTAGTGGCTGAGCCCCTCACCACATAGAGCAAGTTCTGAATACATGGTGCTTTTTTTAAAAAAAATTTATGATAGTCACAGAGAGAGAGGGGCAGAGACACAGGCAGAGGGAGAAGCAGGCTCCATGCACTGGGAGCCCGATGTGGGATTCAATCCCAGGTCTCCAGGATATTAAAAATTGAGATATAATTCATATACCATAAGATTCACCCTCTTAAAAATGAACAATTCAGTGATTTATAATCTATTCACAAAGCTGTGCAGCTGTCACCACTACTCGATTCCAAAGCATTTCATCACCCCAAAAGAAACTCCCTCCTGCTAAATGATTACTTTCCATCCCACACTTTCCCCAGGCTCTGACAACCACCAATCTGATTTTTTTTTTTTTTCTGCATCTCTGGATCTGCCTGGGTATTTCATGAAAATGAAACCACGCTATTCAGGCCTTTTTATTTTTTTAAGATTTTATTTATTTATTCACGAAGAGGACACAGAGAGAGGCACAGGCAGAGGGAAAAGCAGGCTCCATGAAGGGAGCCCGATGCGGGACTTGATCCCGGGTCTCCAGGATCACGGCCTGGGCCAAAGGCAGCACTAAACTGCTGAGCCACCCGGGCTGCCCTATTCATATCCTTTATGCCTGACTTCTTACACTCAGCATCATGCTTTTGAGACACATCCATGCTTTATCATATATCAGTGATTCATTCCTTTGACCTAATAATTTTACACTCTAAGCCACTATTTTTCCCCAAATGCTAGCACAAAAAAATGTGGCAAAATGCACACCGCACTACATTGACTTCTGTCACCATTCTTCAGCTCGTGCCACAGAGGCATTACGTACTGCCCTTCTCCCCAGGCCCAACCTGCCCCACACACCTTGAGCCACCAGCCTGCCCAGATGACACCAATCCAGCCCAGTCACTCTGACTCAGAATACTCCACGGAACCCATCCACCTGCACTAGGACTTCAGGGGTGGGCTTTCCCAAGAGTATCCAAAAGGAGTGCTCTTAAAGGGGACGGACACAGAGGGCAGCTCCCCCAACGGAAGGTAGCCATGGCTGGGCTGGCCAGGACAAGAAGTCTATGCCTCGAGGCCAGGAGTCGCTGGTGCTTGAAGCATCAATGGTGGAGAGTGCTGTCGGCAGCCTTCGGTAGGCCCCTCTTGGTGAACTGCAGTGCAGGCCTTCAGGATTTGGGAGTAAGGCCTGCCATGATCCGCAGACAATTACACTCCTTTTGAGAACTAGCTCTTGGCCTGCTATTGGATTTTCATAGAGACTGAGCACTTGAGTATGGCCATCAAGTTACCATGCCACCCAAGCTGCCCCTCATGAACTGGATGCTATCTGATCCACCAAACCATAACACTGGGCATGCACAGCAGCACTTCACCATCCAGTGGAAGTGTACAGGTGTCATTGGGCCCGAGCAGACCTTAAACACACGTATGTTACATGAAGAAGTGGCCCAAATGCCCATGGTCCCCACTCCTGCTGCACTGCCTTCTCTCCCAGCCTGCACCTATGGCCTACGCAGGGAGTTTCCTATGCTGATGATGGGGGCCTGGTTTACAGGTGGCTCTGAATGATACTCAGGAAATGGATAGCAACAGCATTAGGGCCCCTCTCCTGTAGCATCCTCGGAGGACAGTGGTGCAGGGAGTCCCTTCCAGGGGGCAGGACTTCCAGCCATGCACCTGCGGGTGGTGCACTCTGCTTGAAAGTAGAAATGACCAGATGTGCCATTGCCAAGGCGTGGGCTATGGCCAATGGCCTGGCGGGACGGTCAGGGACTTGGAAGGAACAGGACTGGGGACCAGCTTGGGGAAAGAGGTGTGTGGACAGACCTTTATTGAGTAGGAAGAGAGAAAAAAAGAGAGACGTATGAACACGGTGAATGCGCGGCCAAGGGTGACATCGGCAGAGGGGGACTCCAGGCATGGAGGGGACGGAATGATCCACTCACCGGACACCAGGCAGCCTCTCTGCCCAACCAACCGGTCACTGTCATTGCTCGGTGGGCTGGGGAACAAAGGGGCCGCGGTGCAGGGATGCAGGATCTGTGCAGAGTCCGCAGAACCGACTCCCACTCTGCAAGGCTGCCCTGGGTACGAGCACCACGGAGCACCACGGAGCGCCCGGTCGCCAGCAGCCGACACCAACGCGACCCCTCGCACCCCCGCGTCCACCCCGGCACGCGGCCGGGGGGCGGGGCCGCGCTCCGAGCCGGCCAGGGCGGCAGAGCGCGCTTCTCTGAAATCTCGCGATATGGAGGCTGCGCGGTGACGCCTCTGAAGTCGCTTGGGGAAAAGGGCGCGGCAAGAGGCGGCGACCCAGAGGGACCCCGCCCCGCACCGCCGCGGAGGGGCGGAGCCAGCCTCGTGCCGGCGGGCGCAGGGGGCGGGCGCGCCGCGCCCAACTGTCGTAAAAGGGGGCAGCGCCGGACGTGCCTGTCGCAAAAGGGGCGGGGCGCGCCGCGTTCAAGACGGACGTAACGTGGGCGGGGCGCGCCTCCCTCGGGACGGACGCAGAGGACGCGCGTCGCCCTGGCCGCGGCTGGCGGGGTTCGGGCGCCATGGAGCGCTACCCGGGCGCCTTGGACGAGGCTGTGGATGGGGCCCGGCAGCAGGAGCGGCACTACCAGCTGCTGTCCGCGCTGCAGAGCCTAGTGAAAGAGCTGCCCAGGTGCGCGGCCGCGGGGCGGGCCGGGCCGGGCCGGGCCGGGGCGGGGCGGGCGGCGGAGGCGGCCCCGGGCCCCGCCCGCGCTCACCGCCCCTCTGCCCGCAGCTCGTTCCAGCAGCGCCTGTCCTACACGACGCTCAGCGACCTGGCCCTGGCGCTCCTGGACGGGACCGTGTTCGAGATCGTGCAGGGGCTGCTGGAGATCCAGCACCTCACCGAGAAGAGCCTGTACAACCAGCGCCTGCGGCTGCAGAACGAGCACCGAGGTGCGCCCCGCCCCCCCCCCTCGGCCTGCGCGCCAGGCCGAGCCCCCTCCCTGGGGTCGCCCCGGTGGCGCCCCGTAACGTGACCAGGTCAAGGGTCAGGAGACTGCCAGCGCTCTGGTGGTGATGGAGGCGTCGGCAGTTCAGTCTTTTCAGCCGCACGGTCCCTCCGGGCCGCCCCCCGCCCGGTGCCGGGACTTGCCCGCGCGCCCGCTCAGTCCCCCGGCAGGCCCCGGGGTGGCGGTCGGCGGTACGGCTGGAGCCCTGACGGTCAGACCCCCTCCTGCAGCGCGGAGCGCACGCCACCCGCACAGAGAGCCGTAGAGCCCCCTGCAGGATGCCCGCTGCCACCCTGGGGACCCGGAAACGTCCTCACTTTAGCCGAAGCCTCGTGAGCCGCGGCCCCTCGCAGGCGCCCCCACTGAGGGGTCTCGGGGAGCCCTGCAAGGTATGCTGCGCAGCTCTGCCCCATCACGTTTTCCCACCTTTGTTGTTTTTCCCCAGCTTACTTATTAAGGAAAAAAAAAAAAAGTTAGAACATTTAGTACAGGGTAATGTTAGGGTATCCTCTCCAGCTAGATTCAGGAATCAACATTTTGCCAAAGCTCTTGACACCCCTGAACATAAGCAACACCAAGGGCTTCACCGAGAGGCTTCAGCGTCCCTCTAGCCTGGGGTTTTCAGCGCAGCGCTGCCTTTTGTGGCTTGAACAAGTCTTAATGGTAAGACAGTATGTTGTTGTGTGTTGCAAGATGTTGAGCAGCATCCCAGGCTTCCGCCCGTGAGAGGATGGTGGTACGTTCCCACAGTGACAGTCAGAAACGTCCCCAGACATCCTTGGGGGTCAGCCTCGGCTCGGGACTGAGAACCATGCTCCAAAGCAAGAAGGCTCCAGCGTGAGCGCAGGGGAGGCATCCTGGAAACTTACTCATCTCAGGGGGTCTTCTGAGCTTCAGTCCACAGTCGCATTATCCAGCCGGTCGCCAATCGTGGCTTTGTGAGGCCAGCCTGGGTTTATGCATTGCGGTTGGTTACTTTGGCCTCTTCCGCTTCTGGGAAATAGCCCCACGTACCCTGGTATTGACTTTGGGAAGGGTTCTACCCGTAGGATGTCACCCTTCTGGACCTGTCGGGTTGCTTCCTCCTGCTGTCGTGGAACCGTCTCTCCATCCTCTGTGTTCCCTGTAAACTGGACAGTAGGTCTAGGCATGATGATAGGCAGCTTAAGCTTTTGTGGCCAAAACTAGTGTGTGTCTCAGGAGTGGACATGGGGTTGTGTTGAATCCCTTTTTCTGCATCTGTGGAGATGATCATGTGGCTTTTTGGTCACTACGGTGAGTTACACTCATTTCTTTCATTCCTGGGATAAACCGCATTCCTGGGATAAATCCCATTTGGTCAGGATGTATTACCCTTTTTGCTTGTGTTGGATTTGATTTGCTAAAATCTTGTGAAGAATCTTTGCCTCTGTGTTCATAATGGACATTGTAGTTTCTTATAACGTCTTTGGATGGGGTATTAGGGTAAGGCTGGCTTCATAGAATGCATTGGGTCACTGTTGTCTTTCATTTTCTAGAACAACTTTTATGGAATTGGTATGACCTTTTCCCCATTGTTGGAGTGACTGTCTTTGCAAACATCCCTGTTGGGTGTAAGATGCATACGGTCACAAATCCAAGGTACATAGCTCATTATTCTTTGTAATGCTCAAATTGTGCCACGTTTGGTCGGTGGGAGAGCCCTGAGGCTGGCTCCCCTGTACTTTTGATGTGTCCCCATCATTCTTGGAGCATTTACCTGCTTTCTGGCACAGGAAGGTGTTTTCTCATTCTTTCCCTGCCTCGGCTCACCTCCAGCTTCTGCAGCAGCCTCCCATCAGGATGAACCTTCCCCTTTGACCACCATAAAGCTTTCCCACCTCTCCTGCCTGTGCTTGAGTCTCTGCCAAATACAGGCAGTGGTGGCCTCTTAATCTTTGCTGTCAGTAAGTAATTCCTGTTCTCCTTTGGGTGATCTATGTTTATCTCCACAGAGGTTAGTAGTTCAGAGAGTGAATAAGCACTCAGATTAATAAAAGTGGAAGGTGGGCAGCAATTCTTCCACAAAATCCTGGCTCCTTTTAGTGGGTCATTTTTGATAACCCTCTAGACACTTTGCTACTTGTTCTTTGGAAGTTTCAGGTGGGTTTTAATGCCACCAGCAGTGGGTGAGCACCCTGTGGCTTTGGCTGTCTGCTTTTCCTTCCCCCCTTGACTGAGCAGGTGGTAGCGATTGGCTCCTATTGCTTTCCTTAGTCATTGCTAAAGCCAGGCCCCTTCTGCCTGGGCAGTGGCCACAGCTCTCTTCTCACCTATGGTTGCCCACCCAGTGGAATTTGGGATTTGCAGCAATGTTTGATAAATGGAGTAAAGGAGATGCTATATCCCAGGTGGGATGGGAGGAAACAGATAAGGCAGGGATATGTGCTCTCCTTATAAACATTAACCAGGGAGCATCTTGCTTGCCTTGTCTCAGAAGACCCCCTGAGATGTCTTAAGTGTGGATCTTGGTTTTAAACTCATTTAAAGTGATAAATGCCGTTGTTGAAGGTTCATCCTGATGGGATGCTGATGGGATGCACAGGATGCCAAGAAACAGGAGATTGGGAAGTTTCTGGGCACAGGAGGTGCCAAACCCCTGATGAAGACATAGCGTTTTGTTTGTGTTTCCTTATAGGAGAGATCTGGCCACTTGATACCGGTCTAGGATTTGGGCCACGTAGTTTGGATTCTGTTGTTGGGTTTTGGTTTTGGTTTTGGCCGTTGTTTTGAGAGAGAAAAAGCGGGGGTGGGGGGGTGCAGAGGGAGAGAGCATCTTAAGCAGACTCCATGCCCAGTGCAGAGCCCAACCCAGAGCTCGAACTGTCGACTCATGTCGAGATCATGAACTGAGCCAAAATCAAGAGTTGGATGCTTAACTGACTGAGCCACCCAGATGCCCCTAGGCTGTGTAGTTTATTCTATTTTGTAATTGGTTTCTTTTCATTCCATGATATCTTTCTTCTCTGACCAGTCCTAATAGAGTGGACGGTTTTGCTTATATTTATGGTGTGATTTAACGATGACCGTGGGAGCTGTCCTCAGTGGTCTCGGTGAGCCCCTCTCCAAGCAACACAGATTCCCCAGCACAGGGCCTCTAACGGCTCATCCCATGCTTGGGTCTCTCAGAGTTTGTACCTGCCCTACTCCCTCAAGGCACTAGGAATGAGATGGGACAGCTCTGCCCACCCTGAAGGGCAACACTGAGGGACTGACACTACCATGCCTCCATGAGCAGAGGCCATGCCATGCTTGGGCACAGTGACTCCTCTCCTTGCTGCCCTCCTTTTCCGGAGGTTGCCTGGGTGGTGTCCTGGACATCTCAGTGAACACCCCCTGGGTGATGGGCAGCTCACACCCAGGACTACTGGCCTGTGGCCATCCAAGCCCAGAAGCCTCCAGACTACAGTCTCCTACTCTTCTTGGTCTTCTGAGCACTGGCTGCAGCTGTGGCCCCACCCCCCATGCCAGCCTGTCCTGTCTCACCCTCCCGTGTTGCCTTGTACCCTCCAGAGTCCCCTAGATCCTCGCTGCTGGAGAAAGGCTCTGCCCTGAGTATGGGCAAGACTGGGTGGGCTAGGGTACTAGACATCCCCTAGAACTTCACCCAGCTTCTAGTGCAGGGCTTCAGGTGGGCTGGGTCATCAGGCAGGGCTTCATGTCTGCCCCTTGGCCTGGCTGCCCCATGGTGGGACAGCCAGGATAGGTGCCAAGGCAAGAAGTGTTCCCTGCCCCCCTCCATCTTGCCCATCACCACCTACTGGACTTCTCTGGTCTCCTCTCCTAGTGCTCAGGCAGGCGCTGCGACAGAAGCACCAGGAAGCCCAGCAGGCCTGCCGACCCCACAACTTGCCCGTGCTCCAGGCAGCTCAGCAGCGTGAGCTGGAGGTGAGGGTGTGGGCTGGGTGGGTACCACTTGGGCTCTGCTGACTAGGCTGCGGTGAAGAGGGCTTAGGGCGCTTTGGGAGCTGCTGGTTGCTCTGGGCCTCAGCTTGGGTGGGTCATTGGAAGCCTGAAGAGTCCCCAAATGTGGCTCTTTACTGTGGGATTTGGGATGTGGCAGGACCAAGTGGAGAGTGTGTGACCCCCCCGCCCCCCCCTTGCTTCCCAGGACTGTAGCTCCTCAAAGGGCTGGGCCTGTTCAGGGCAATGGTGGGATGAGGGGACCAGCCAGCAGAGGTCCATCCTGTTCCCAGGATGCTCAGGACCACCAGGAGACCCGTATGTAACCAAGAAGCCATGGGTGGTGGGGGGTGCATGGAAAGACTTCTGCAGGGTCCCAAGCAGCCCAGGGCCAGGGTGCACAAGGAAGAGGTACTTAGCTGGGATCAGCTGGCAGCTCCAGGGGGAGGGAATATATACAAAGGCCCAGAGACGGTTGGCAACTTGATAGTAAACGGAAGTAGACCTGGCATCTGGCCAGCTCATGTGGCCCCAAGCAGTCCTTTCTGGGCAAGGTCTGGACAGCAAAGGGAGGACACCTGGCTGGAGGTCCAGATGGGAGAGCATCCCCATGGGGCAGCTGAGGCTTTCTGCAGGGCTCAGTGTGGCAGAGAAGGGAGCAGTCTGGGTGCAGTAAGGGCACCGTCAGTGATCTTGGAATGGGGACCAGGCTGGAGGAAGTGGCAGCCCACCAATGTGTGTGAGGCAGTGTGTGATGAGCAGGGGGCTGAGCCCTGAGCCGCCCTCCCCGTACAGGCTGTGGAGCACCGAATCCGTGAGGAGCAGCGGGCAATGGACCAGAAGATTGTCCTAGAGCTGGACCGGAAGGTAGCAGACCAGCAGAGCACACTGGAGAAGGCAGGGGTTGCTGGCTTCTATGTGACCACCAACCCACAGGTCAGTGCCTCAGTCCTGCCCTGGCACAGCCCAGGGGATGCTGGTTCCCAAAGGCCCAATTCCCTTTGGGGTTTTATCCATGAGGGGGGACCGCGCGGGGGGAGGAATTAGTAAGGCAGGTCCCACTGCCTCCGCCCACAGGAGGGCGAGCCAGCTGGCTGTGGGAGCATCGTTCACTTTCTCCAGGCCTGCTGCTCACAGGGCCCTCACTGGTCCTCCCTGTGCGCTGAGCCAGGGCAGTGGCAGGCCTTGGTGCGGGGTGATGTCCCTGCTTCTGTCCCTTTCTGGCCAGCTGTGGCCAGGATTCACTGGAAGTCAGTCCCATGGGTTCCTTGCCTGGCACTCTCGGGAAACGGGGCTCCTGCCAGGACAGGAGAGACCGGTGTCATTCTGGTCTCACAGCAGCCCTTCTGCATTCCAGGAGCTGACACTGCAGATGAACCTGTTGGAACTCATCAGGAAGCTGCAACAGAGGGGCTGCCAGGCGGGCAAGACAGCCTTGTGATCAGCTGGGGTCTCTGCCAGTTACCCGCTGCCCGTCACACCTGAGAGACACCTCTGTCTCTCTGTCACCGCAAGCAGCAGGAAGCTGAGTGGAACTTGTCCTCCTGACACCTGGCCACCACCTTCCCAGCTGCCTGCAGGAGAGGTCGACCCTCTGCGGAGAGGCCAAGTGGACCCTGGCGGTCAGTACCTGCCACCCACCTTTGTCTGAAGCTAGGATGGTGGTAAAGGGAAGAGCGGGTCTGCTCTGCTGGCTGTCCACCTCAGACCTCAGGGGACAGTGGAGTTGGAGGTCCTAGCACCTTCTCACTCCACTGGGCACATCCTCACCTCTGCCATGCCCCAGATTTCATGCTTGTTCTGGTGTCAGCCCCTCCCTTGGCAGGTGCAGCCCCCTAAATAAGTGGGAGACAGTCCAAGGCCCAAGGCCTGTGTGGCCCAGAGAAATAAAGGTACCTCAGTGTAGCCTGCATGTGGCTTGTGTGATAGCTCTGTGGTACCTGCCATGACAGGGCCCTCACCTGGTAGCTCCACGGCCTACGGAGGAACCAGCAGATGTCCCCAGGCACTAGGACCACATCTAGGCCGCTCGGGGAGCCTGGAAGTGCGTGGGCAGCCAGGAGTCTGCTCCTGTCAGAGCAGCAGAAAGGCTCTGGGGTGGAGAAGCGCCAGGCCCACCCCTAGGAACATCCTGCACTGGTCTGAGCCCAGGGACCCTGCTGTCATCCTGGGGTGCGAGTTTCCAGCACCCCGCGTAGCCTAATCTGTGATACAGCCTGAAGGGAGGTATGGGTGGGTCTGCCCCACCCATGGTGGGCCAGGCCCCAGGGACACATGGTGCCAGAGGGGCAGAGCCATCAGGGCCACTCCATCTTTGATGCTGATCCCACGGGAAGGCACGAGAGAGCACTGCAGGCATGAAGCTGAGGGCTGCAGCAGTACTGGTTTATTGACCTGGTCAGCTTCCTAGCCTGGCAGCTGCCCACCTGTGGGGCTTAGGGTGTGGGCTGGGTGAACCCTGGCTTACAGGGTGGTCCTTGGGGTCCAGGTTCATGGGAGCAGGCAGAGAGAAGGGTCATGCTCACTGTGGAAAGGCACTCCTTCCTGACAGTTCGCAGTAGCTCTGGCAGGCACCAGAACCCCCCTGCGTGCCCACATCCCGAGCAAGAGCATGGAGGCCACTTCCAGCAGGTCTCACAGTCTTGGGCATAAAAAGGTGAATCCACGTGAGGCTGGGGTTGGGCTAAGGCTATGGCATTGGGCTGGGGGCCCTGGGAAGGGCTGGAGGTCAAGTCTGAAGGTGGGTGACGCCAGTTGCCCACGAACGCTAGGCTGGACGGTGGAAGAGGCTGCCTGTGCGGATCCTCCGCTTGAGCTCCTGCCACAGCAGCTGCCGCTCCCGCCAGGCGCCCTTCATGACGCTGCTGTTCTCCAGGGCACGCCGGGATAGGTAGGGCAGCACATCCATCACAGGGCCATAAGGCACATACTTGTACACAGGAAACCCGGCCTGGCCTGGACACAGGCAGGAGCAGTGAGTCCCAGCCCTGGACACCCCCACCCTGTTCCCTGTTCCCCAGAGGCCTGGCTCACCTAGTGGGAAGCTGATCTGGTCACACATGCCCAGTAGCTGTCCAAAGTACACCTGGCGATCGGCAGGGTACAGGCCAAGCTCCTCCATCCTATAGACAGATGAGGTGGCAGGTGAGCCCCTGCCCCAGTGCCACTCCCAGATTCTCAAGCATACAATTTAACCTCCATCCCTTGCTGTCTGGGGCACAGGTGTAGGCTCTGTGCCGCCCAAACCCCTGCCCTGCTGGTTCCCACCTCAGCCTGTGGCCACCAAGTTCTCCTCCCCCTCCCTCCTCTCCACCCTGACCTCTGTTCTGGTGCCCTGCCCAGCAAGGCAAGCCTACCCCAAGGTGTGGCCTGGGGAGGCTCTCAGAGGGCCCCCCCCCCCCCCGGCCCTTCCTGAGCCCCTCTGCTTCAGGGACACATCCCCAGTGTCTCCCTCCCACCGGGTCTCTTGTCCTCCCCTTGCTGGCTGCTCCGCCCTGTAGAGCAGCACCAGCCCCTGGAGGCTATGGATTCTTTACAATAGTCAGCTGGTCTACACTGAGATGGGCTGCAGGTACTGAACACACATGGAATTTTGAATTCCATATCAAACTGGAAAAAAGAATGCATTTTTCCGAAATACTGAATACAGGTAATATTTTGGGTGTTCTTTGTGTGGCTAATGGAACATTGCTATAGTGCTCAGATGTTGGGGTGGGTGGCCCACCCAACTCTGTCGGGCATCCTTTCCTGTCCTCATACCTCCCCACTCACAGGATCTTACCAAAATTCCCAGGGTTTGAAATGTCTACTGGCTGAGGATTCCCACATTTTTACCTCCAGCTTCCTATATCCACGTGTCTGCACCAGCGCTCTGAAACCTCCCCTTGTCCTTCCACCTCCAGGCATGTTCAGCCTGAGTCCTTCTCATCCCTACGCAGGCTGCCGGCCCAGGAGTGTGCACCCCTGGCTCTCAGAGCATTGAGGACACCTCGCCCTGGCATGAGGGTCATCCCACTGGCCCTTTCCCTCCTTCCCTCAGAGTCTGGCTCCAATGTGGGGGCCACACAGTCTAAAGCAGGCCACAGTCTCTACCATGTTGCTCTGGTCTCCAGTATCTCCGTCCCCCGCTGGAACACGAACCCTATTAAAGCAGGGCTGCCACACTACTGCTGCCCTTCTGACCTCTGGTGGTGGGACATTCCAGTGGCTCCTGCAATGACCGCTGCTGACCACTCTCCACACCCTCTGCCCTGTGACTGCAACTTTGTCCAGCACATGGGGCCCTCCACCTGCCATCTGGGCTAGGCCTCCGGACTTCTTTGGCCATAAGGACAAGAGCAAATATGATGTGGGCAGAGGCTTGCCCTCTCCAGGGCTTCTGGAAGCCCGAGACCACCATGTGGCAAAGCCCGGCCTGTCAGAAATTGGACATGTGATGCGGTCCCCTTTGCTGCCCCTGCCAATGAATGAAGCCATTTAGGGCCAGTCAGGCTTTAGCTGACCACAGATGCAAGACAAACCCACAGAATATACTGCGGTTCAGGTCTCTGAGTTGTGAGTTGGTTTGCCACTCGGCCAAAGCTGACATAGGCTATCAGACTGAGATCCCTGGTGTGGCGTTAGAGACCCGTGCTGCTTCCTCGGGGAAGGCGAGCCCCAGCCGCTGCGGGCTCCCCGGCCCCCTGAGCAGGAGCAGGGAGCTGTGCGGGCTGAGCCTTTGCTGTGACATCCGTGGAGCGGTACTTGGGAGCCTGGCACGGCCCCCGGGGGCGATGAGAGCGCTCGGCTGGCACTCGAGCCGGGGGAAAGCTGTGTCCAGGGCTGGGGGCCGCCCCTGCTAAGATGGTGAAGATACACAGCTCTTGGTGGGAAGGTTCAGAAGACAGGAGAAAGGAAGCCCTTCTGAGGGCAGGTTCTGACTTAGTTGCACTGCTCTCCGCGTGACTGGTGTCTGAGTGGACTACCTGTGATCCCCGCTGGCGGCCCACCGAAGCTGCTGAGTTCGTAACTGAGACCCGGGAAGTGGGCACCGTCCACACCGCTGACCCCCACGGGGGCCTGCACTGTGCAGGGGCGCAGCTTCCCAGCTGCTCTGCCAGGGGCAGGGGAGGCTCTTGGTGTACACCGTCTAGTGGTAGTGGAGGACCCTGGTGCCCGAGGGGTTCAAGCTTTGATCAAATCTCCATCACAGAGTAGTATTTTTAAGTCTAAGGGAAAACCAGGTTTTAGGATTTGCAACTTAATCAGGTATCTGTTTTAAAAGTCAGGCTACAACTAATTTTTTTGTTTCTGCACTGAACACAGAAGGTGCTCCTGACCCTGTGACATCCGGTGACAAGGACAGGGCATCCGAGGCAGGAAATGAGCACCTGGGAAGTCCCTAGGGATGGAGGAAAACAGAACAGTCCTGTCCAGCTGGGATGCCACTCGGCCCCCCAGCCGTCCCAGGGAAACAGCCACACCACCCTGGCGGGGACTCTTGCAAGGGAGCCTCGCCAGTCTGCATTCGGCCTAGGTGGCACTGGTGGCCTTGGTGCTCCTGTCCTCACCCTGATGGCCGTGGCCACTGTGCATTAGAAATCATGCTTGTCAGCTATAGTTTCAGGCTGTGAAAAAGCTGTGCGGTCACAAGTGGAGAGTAAGTGCCGCGTCCCCGAACAAGTGTGGAGCGACCAGTGTCAGCTCATCAGGAGGCACCCTGAAGGCACCCAGTCTGGCTGCGCCCCGCTCCGGCTGCACCCTGCCCCGGCTGCTCCATCGCCCCTTCCCGAAGCCTGGCTCAGCCCCAAGCCTTGAGCACCCTGCTCTGCTCCTGGGAGAGGCAAGGGCCGGGAAGGCCGCTGCCGCTATGCTGGGGGCTTCAAGCCCAGGAAGGTGGCAACCGGGGTAGACAGAATTGCCCCCACGTGGTGCTGCCTGGGTTAGGACAGAAAACACAACAGGGGGATGACACTGAGGTATTCGTGAATTTACCTCACCTTATTCCTCTATCTGACTTGTCTGGATTCTACCAAAGTTTTGCTCCACAGGGCAGGCATTTAAAGAGAAAACAGACTATATTAAATTCTAAATGCAGTTTAAAGCATTGAAAGAAATTCTTATGAGTCAGGTGACGTGCCAGCCACCTCCTGAGGGTGGCCCACATTACGCTGCACTTGGGCATGGCAGTAAGCTATTTAAATCACCTAATGAAACCTGGTTTTCGAATTCACAACTTCAATAAAGCAGGTACTAATTTTAAAAACCAAAGTAACTGCCGGCAGCCTTTTCTACTGCAGCGCCAAGGCCACTCGGGCCTGGGAGGCAGGGGCCCGCAGGACACCAAAGCTGCCGCTCCAGGTCGCCGCCCAAGGTTACCCTGCGAATACCACCACGTCTGGCAGGTCGCGGCACGTGCTTCCACGGCACTCATCCCGAGCCCCTCCCCGGCTGGAGAGCACCAGACTGCTAGAGGGGGTGCCTACCTGCGCAGCGTGAAGTGAACCGTGTCTTCATTGTGGGAGGCCACCATCACTTTGGCCTTGCTGTTGTGCTTCAGCTCCTCCAGGACATAGTTGAGGCACCTGAGGAGAGTGCCACATAAGCCCCCACCTGCAGAGGCCACAGACAGGCCCAGGGCCATCCAGCAGGCCCATTCCTCCCAAGCATGGCCACAGCGGTGGGACCAGGACTACACCTGTCACTCCTCAGCACCTCTTAGACAGGAAAGCAAACAGCAGCTCCTGGGCTAGATGTGCAGCAGGGGACCAGCTGGGGCAAGTCCCAGTGCCCCAGGCACCCGTGACTCCTGCGACTTCACTTCTGGGAAGCGGTCCCCAAGGAAGTAAAAGGCCTGGGGGGCGGTGTGAGGATGCTACCGTTTGGCAGTGACGGTGTATGTCCTCGGACCCAGCGACTCCGCGGCCCGGAACGTGCCACAACTGTGTCCTTGCCCGTGAGTGCACGGGGGCAAGGTAGGTGCCGAGCCACTGCTAGAATGACCTGACGGCGAACCACCCAGAGCTCACAGAGATGGGCACCCTGCTGGCTGTTGGGTTCACGCCTCAGGCCTGCACGTGACACAGGAGAATCCAGATGGGTGTCACGTGGAGAAGGGCACAAGGGGTGCATGATGCCAGGGCTGGCGTGAGTACACACCTGGCACACCGGGGAGCTCTGGGAAAGCAGCAGGGCGCTGCCGGCAGGGGGCAGGAGCCAGGGCGGGCAGACACCCACGGCCTCCTGGAGAGAAAGCACGGGCTCTGCATGTGCTGCTGCACGAGCGTCAGCAAGGCCAACAGACCAGAAGCAGGTGCACAAGAGCTGACGACTGTACCACGAAAGGCAGGAGGGCTGCTCGGGGCATGTCCCTGGTCCTGGGTGTGCACGGGAGCTGGCGGGGGACCTGGGCCAGTTTAGATTTATTCAGTAGACTTTTCTGTACTAAAAATGCACCTTAATAGTTCTGGGAAAGGGTAGACCAAAAGCAGAGGAGATCATCAGTTCCGGCCCCAAGCATTATGTTGGTCCTACGGAGGCTTCTGACTCGCAGGGCTGCCCCGTCTTCAGATGGGGGTCACATGGGGTGGGTTCCAGCAGCCCTGCCCAGGAAGCCACGAAGCCCTGAGGGCCCAGGAGGGCTGGCGCACCTGTGGTACATGGCATTAGTGGCCTCGTACGTAGGGTTGATGGGGTCCTCGTAGCCGATCTCTGCGGCACGGGTACGTTCCTGGGCCATGTAGGCACCACGCACTAGCTTGGCCCCAAAGCACCAGCCTTCACGGCGAGCCAGCTCCACGTCCAGGGTGACGTTGTCATAGGCGTCCTGTGGGACCAGGGCCGCAAGTTGACGATGACCAGGATGATGCCCCCCCTGGCCTGTGTCCCCTAAGACCCAGGTGCCCCCAGGGTACAGTCAACCGTGAGACCCCAGGGCCAGCAGGAGCTGCCTAGCCTGCAGGGGCTTAGCGGGGCTGAGAGACAAGCACAGGTAAGGAAGGCCTGTTGACCTGTCTCTAAGAAACGAGGATTCCTCTGTGTGGCCTGGGACAACCTGGGGACAACCTGCCAGGGGCCAGTCTAGGTTGCCAGCAGCCACGGCAGGCTCCAGGGTCTCCTCAGACTGACTGGGGGGCAGGGGTCCTGCATGCTCGGGACACCGGCCCGGATACACGCCGTGTCCTCCAAATACCTGCCTGATCCCGGAACAGCCCAGCCCAGGTCTGTGCTCGCCAATCCCACCCTGAAGGACCCCAGGCTCCCTGAGGTACATGCCAAATTCTGAGCAAGTCTTTGGGGGGGGGGTACCAGTGCATTCATCGGATCCTCAGAGGGACCCGAATTAAAAAGTGGCTGGAAAAACCCGTGACCTGTGAGGCCTTCGGCATGCGGGGATTACAGCACATGCAGCGGACTGTACAAAGGCCCCCCCGCCTCCCTCCTACCCCTTCTACACCCCAGCTGGGACCGGAGGCCCACAGAAGGGGCCGGCACACAGCTGGTGACAGGGTCCTGGGCCTTTCTTCCTGCTCGAGGCCTCCTCCCCAGCACCAGCAGGCCTCGGGGGAGGCCGGCAGCAGGCAGCAGGCAGGGCCGGTACCTTGAGGTAGCACTGGTACGTGTTGAATATGAGCGGCTTCTCCACGTTGAACTTGCGCTGCATTTCCAGCGTCAGGCGGCTGATGGCCGGCTGGAAGTACGTCTGCTCGGCGTCCACCATCAGCCGCACGCCCATCTCGGCAGCTTTCTAAGAGGTGCAGGGGGGGACGGGGGTTCGACTGGGGTCCGGTAAGCCAGGCACCCCCCTCTCTGGGCACGCTCAGGGTCCTCGACCTTGGCCAGGATGTCCATCCTCTGCAGCATCCTCGTCATCTGCAGCTCTTCCTCCTCAGTAAACCGTGACAGCAGAGGCTCCAGCTGTCCTGTCTGGGGCGGCGTGTGGTCAGGCTGCAGCCGGGCTTCAAGACCGTACCTGCCCGAAGGGCAGCCCCCTGCCCCGTGTGCAGGGCCCACCAACACCCAGGGCATGGTCCCCAGGACCAGCAAGGCCACCTCATCCCCACCGCCCCCCTTCCCTGTTTTTTAGTAAAGATCAGTGCCCTGCCCCGAGGCCACATGGTACCCCAGAACGTCACTGCCAGCCACCACCCTCTGACTCACAGGGCTAGCCGCCGCAGGTCAGGCCTGCACCGAGGTTTCTGCTCCCACAGCCTCCCCAGGACCCTTGCAGGACATCCCCCTCCTGCCCCCAGACAATGGTAAGGAAGTAACCCTTGACCCGTCCAATCACCCAGGACTCAGCTCCCAGCAAGGAGAGGGCTCAGAGGAAGAACTGCGTCTACAGGCAGGTGGGGACAGCTCGCAGCAGGGACAGAGGCACCATCCCCAGACGGTGGCCTTCCCCTGAAGGCTCGTACAGCACCGGGCCCCATGCCCATGCTAGCGCCACATGCCCACTAACACCTGCCCAGGGCATTCCTGGAGGGGCCTTAAGCTTGCCCCTCTGCTGGCCCTGTGTCTCAGTTGGGGGATGGGCCCTCAGTCCACTGGGGCCAGATGCTTGTGGAAGGCACGGTTGGCGGGATGTTTCCCCAAGGTGCTTCTGCTGCTGCTTTACAGCCCAGCCTGAGGGGGGTTTTCAAACAGGGTGCAGAGTCCTGGCACCTCCCACAGGCAAGAGGGGCAGCGGGGAGGGGGCTCATTCCTCTCCCCTTGAACACAGGCTGGCCTGGCGATTTGCTTTTCACACACACAACTGGGCCCAGGTGACGCTATGGGACACGTGAGGCTAGGCTGGAAAAGGTGCTTCCGCCTGGCTTGGGCGGGGTGGGCACGACACTCACCCTGGGAACCCAGGCGCCGCATGGTGAGGAAGCCCTGCCCCACAGTCAGCACCACCCGCCGGCTGTGTAAGCAGGGCCCCTGCACAATGACCCTAGGCCCCGCCACCCTCCGAGAACCGCAAGGGAACCAGAGCTACCACCACCAGCTGGGCCCCGGCAGTCCCGAACCGCGCCGGCGATAATAGGATTACTGCCATTTCAGGCCACCGAGGTTTGGGATGGCCCAGCATGCACAGGTAGATGACATGGGTCTCTGTGCCCCTCTGTGGGGCACTCGGGGATCTGTCCTCTTCCCCCCGGACCATAGGGTGCTGTGCGGCCAGGAAGGACAGTGCTCCCTGCCAGCCGTGGCCCCAGGGTAAGGGACAGGGAACATTCCCTTCTCAGCCCTGCACCCCGATGAGACAGGGCTCAGGGGCGAGGGGTGCCACCTGCATGTTAGGAACCACCAGGTGCTTGGAGAGCTCGGTCCTGCTGTCGATGAGGCTGTTCCAGTCCAGCAGGTCCAGGGTGCTGCGGGAGAAGCTGCATGAGCACAGGGGCGCTAGGGTCTATGGAGGGGGGCAGTCCCCACACCAGCCCACACCTTAAAAGGGCACCCCAAGCCCAACTCCCACAGAGCCCGCCTCGGTGTTCAGTTCCGAAAAACAAATAAAATGTTCACGTTGTCCTCTGTTTACAAAATGGAAATCTAAACCACAACATTCTTGCAGTGGGGTGGCGGGGGCTGTTACAAACCCAGGGTAAACAGCAAGAACAGCGTGGGCCATGGCAGGCCTGGGAAAGAGCCAAACGTGGGAGGCCCCGCGTGTGAAGGGGCAGCTTCTGCAGCCCAGGGGCCCTGGTGACCTCAGTCCCCTCGGGACCTCAGCTGCCATGACCCTCCTGCCTGCCACACGGGTCCCAGGAAGGGCTGAGTGTGGCACACTTACTCCAGGACCCAAATAATTCTGTGAGCAGCGCTGCCAGCCCAGGGGCGCTCCCACCCAGCTGTAGTCCTGCCTGGCCCTGGCCTAGCCGCAGCCCCGGCCGTGCAGACCCCGGCACCCTGTCAACTCCCGCTGTGTGTCAGGGAAAAGGCCCTTCGGCACTGTCACCCCAGGCCCATGCTCTCCAGGAGGGCACCCAGGACTGGGAGAAGCCCGGGGGCTCTGCAGGAACCAGAGCTGAATCGGGGTAGATGCTCCTGAATTCCCAGCTCGGGGCCACGCTTACCCAGACACGCCCAGGGTCTCCGCAGTGAACCAGTTCTCAATCTCCGTCCTGGAGGCGATGCCCATCTTTGCCACACTTTCCTTGAGAAGTGAGAAGGTGCCAGTCCTGGGGACCTGCCCTAGTCCCGTTCACTAACACTCCCTGTTCCCCCGGAACGTCCGTGTTGCTCTTTTGGCCTTATTACAGCATTAGGGCGAACGGGATACAGTTCGGGTTTGTGTTTCTGCTTCACAGACAGGTCTATTCCTTCCTGTCCCTAATGCCGCTTCCCAGACCCAGAGCTCTGCAGCACCCTGTCACCTGCAGGGCAAGCCTTCCCCTTCCCCAACCCCCCCCCAGCGTGTCCTTCCCAACGGACCCCAGCCGCCACAGGGGGTGCTGGGAGCCTCTGGGAACCCACCCCAAACACTACCTGGCCAGTCCTCCCCGAGCCCCTCGGTGCCCACCCACTCACACCCACCGGGGCAAGGCTGTCCCACCTGTAGCACAGCCACCTCCAACTTGGTATCCATGGCAGCCAGACCAGTCTTCCCTTGCTCTGCAGCCATTTGGTGAAAGAATCGTCTCCACTTGGTCAGCACGTCTGAGAACTGCAGCTGCAAGTGCAGGCCTGAGCCACCGTCTGGTGCGTGCCCAGCTTCCCACCCCTGCAGAGACTCTGGGGCCCCCCCGGGTCCACCTAGTACCCAGCTCCCAACACCAAGGTGCCAACACAGGAGCTTTCACTTCATGCTCACTGCATGAGGCTCAGCCAAGTTCTTACAAACTCTCTGCAGGCAGAAGGTTCTGGCACTTACCAGAAACTGAGGTCTCCCCAGCGCAGTGAGCTTGATGGCTGAGAAGCCATCATCACTGGCTCCGCCTGTCGGAAGCCACAGGAAGAACCATTAGGGCTCCAGACGGGAACGGGGAGGACCAGGAGCCTGTGCCCAGAATCTGTACTCGAGGCAGACACGTCTCGCCAGATGTGGGACGGACTGCAAAGGGCCGGCAGGGACCCTCTTCTACCGATGGCCGACAGCACACAAGGTCCCAGCTCTTCCTTTCAGATGGGCCCGAGCCCTCCGGGGAGCCCTGAATGACCCGCTGCCACCTGCTGCCGTATCTCCTCCCTTCCCCACCGGCCCTCCCAGGGGCCGCAGGGGCGCTACCCCCCACCCCCACCCCCACCCCCGCAGGCCTTCTGCTCCCAGCTCCCTCCCTCCCTGGGGGCAGCTCTAAGTGGCAGCTCGCAATCTCGGGCTCAGGTGGGTGGCCCCAGGAGCCCCTGCCAGCTCCCCCGCCGCCCGCCCTGAACAGGAGGGGAGAGCCCACCAAGGAGCCATATATCCTGGCCGGTGGCTAACCACAGCGTCCCTCCTACGGAGCCCATAAGCACACACGCTCAGGGCGGCTTGGGACACCCCAAGGGGCGGGAACAGGCAGCTTGGCGGGGCTCGTTAGCATGGATCCAGGAGGGTGGTGGCCAGAGAAGCCGACGGACGGCCCTTCTATCCCTGCCTCGTGTCCTTTCCCATGCCACCCACCAGCACCCCAGGCTGCCCAAGGCGAGGGCAGGGGCGGGGGGATAGGGCTCACAGAACACAGAGACTCCCAACACGGCAGAAGGTGGAGCACAGAAGGCCCCAACCGCCCCCCGCTCCTCCCCCCCAGAAACCCACGACCTGTCTTCAGGTCTGTGACCTTCACTCCGGGCACAGCAGGCCCGGAGGCGGGGAGGCGGCCCTTTCTCTGGCCCCCCAAGGCCAAGTGTCCCCCTGACCACCTGCTGTCTCCCCAGCACGGCTCTCAGAAGGCAGCTTCTGAGCACCACCCACTCCCACCCCTTCCAGGGTTCAGAAGGTACAAAGTTCCCTATTGGAAGGCTGCTGGGGCCCCATGGGGAGGGGTGGGGGCTGCACTGTGGCTGGGGAGGCCCCGGAGACTCCAGGGCACAGAGGCCCACCTGAGTCGCCTCCCCCGGCGGGCACTCCACCCGGAGGCAGCTGGGTGGGGAGGCCTCCGTGGCACCGGCTCCCGGAGCGGCACAGCCACGGGCAAGGCGAGGGCCCAGCGTGGCTAGGCTCGAGCCCCGGATCCTGGCGGGGGGCCGCTCAGCCTGCGGACGGCCTTCCTGAGGTTCACGTCTGGGCACTGGTGTCCAGGAGGAGGCGCCCGGCTCCTTCGGCAGGGACTGGACTCAGGCGTGACCCCGGGGTGACCCGAGCCCACGTGTGGCTCCGCGTCACTCGCGGTCAACCCCATGGCTGTCTGGGCCACCCGGAGAGCCTGGACTCACTTCCGCCGTGAGCACGTCTGCGCACAGGGCTCAGCCCCCACCCCAGCCCCGCCGGCAGGCGCACAGCCAGCAAGGAGCCGGGCCCCACCTGAGGCCTCGATGCAGCGCAGGAACGTCTCCATGTGGCTGTCACACTTGGCTTCACTGGCATAGAAGTAGGTGCGGGCACTGATGACACCGTCCCTGCGGTCTCCGAAGGCCGGGTGGGCCTGGTACTGCCTCTCCCTCTTACTCGTACCTAGAGGCGCAGGCACGTGGCCTGAGCACGCAGGCTCCCGCCCAACGCTGGGCAAGCGCGGGGCCTCCCGGGCGGCAGCGGGCCTGCTCCCGCCCCGTGCTGCCCACCGCTCCCCGCCCTCCCCTGGCTGAGCCCTCGTCACAGGCCGGGCCCACGAGGGCCAGGGCACCAGGCCCCCGACAGGGCCCCGCGGATGCCAGCCGACCTGGAGCAACGGCCTGGAGGCTTCCAGGGAGAAGCCATGTGGGCACAAGTCTGGGCCCCCGAACCCGGGTCTCCCTGAGCAGGGGTGGGGGGACGAGCGCAGAGAGCGTTCGTTCCCGGGGGGCCTCCTCTTAACTCACCACTGCCCTCCCTCTCGACAGCCGATGTACAGGACCTGCAGGAAGGAAGGAACGGTGACGGCCTGCAGGTGACAGGCAGGTGACAGGCAGGTTCCCTCTCGCAGTCAGGGGCGGAGGAAGCCAGGGGCTGAGCCTGAGGGCCGGCCAGGGTGCCTCCCGCGCCCCCTCCCTCGGCACCCACCCCGCCTGCAGGGTCACCGCCCCTCACACCCCACCTGGCCCAGCGGCCCTGGCCCCCAGGCCCGGGGGGAGCGCGAGGAGTGAGTCCACCCAGGCGGCAGCCCCAGGCACGGAGCAGGTGCCCCTTCCGAGGGGAAGTCGGAGCCCGGGCCAGGCGGGGCCCACAAGGCGAGGACCCGGGCGGCCACACGCACAAAATGCCCAGAGTTGAGGAGCAAGGGCCCTGCCCTGTTCTGTGCCCCCTACATGCAGGCGCCTCCCACCGCCAGGAGCCCCAGGTCGGGCTCCGGGCTCCTGCCAGGTGCAGCTAGCTCCACCCCTAGCCACCGCCCCCAGCGTCAGGCCCCATTCCTACCCCAGAGGCGAATCTTCCAAGAAACAACCAGCATTTTTCTTTAAAATGCAAGCTCAAAAAAAAATAAAAAAAATAAAAAAAAAAATAAAAAAAATAAAATAAAATGCAAGCTCCCCCTCCCCGCCCCGCCCGGTCTCCCATTACACCGAAATAATAGCCTCCCAAGCCTCAGGAGAAGCCGGTGAGGCCGCCTGAGGCCACGGTGGCCTCTGCCCCGCCCTCAGGCTCAGCCCAGCCACCCCCGCCTCCCCGCAGTCCCCCGGCTGGGCCCTCGCCACCTGCCGCCCCGCCACCCGGACCTGCTAGAATCGCAGCAGCCCCCACCCCCGAGTGCGCCTGCCGTCTAGGACAGCACCCTATCACGCACCCTATCACGGCTAAGCCTGCCCAGACGAAGGGCCCTGGCCACACTCCCCGGCCTGGGGGTGGCAGTCCAGCGGCTTCCCGACCCAGCTACCACAGAAAGAGCTCAGCCAAAGCCCCACAGCTATCCTGTGAGCTCCCAAACGCTTGGGCCCCTTGGGGCTCCTGAGGCTCCACTCACATTTCGCAAAAGGACAGCAATTTCCCCAACCCCCCCACCCCCCAGGGCGCCTGAGGCAGAGATGAAGCCGGTGACACTGCTGGGAGGTAACCCCACCTGGTGGCCTCAAGCCGAGTCAAAGAGCCACACCGGCTTTCATCCCCGGCTCCTCCAACAAGTCTGGGGCTGCGGGCCACCCTCCAGGAGTCCCTCCTTTGGGCCCTAGCTCTTGTGCCACCCCAGGGCCTGTATCTGGCAACTCTGAGCCAGGATGCCCAGGTCAGGACCTGGACGGCCCAGTAGTCAGGCCAGTCCACAGAGGCTGGGGCTCCATCCACATAGTGCTGCCCAGCCCACAAGGCCCCATCCTGGGGACAGGGGACAGGAGCCACGTCATGGCCACTAGACATGTGTGCTCGATGTACAGAAGAGGGTGTCACAGTGCGACAATATCTGACTCTGTAACATGAAGGAGGGGTTAGCCCTACACACGGCGTCCCCACTGGGAACCAGGAGCTGCCTCAGGCTGGGGCCCAGGTACAACCAGGCAAAAGCAACACTCAGGCCTCACCATCCGCAACAAGGTGCCGATGAGACCCCTCGGTCACCTGCAGCCCACCTCTCATCGGCAAGGAGAGTGGCTCCTGGGGACTCGGGCCTGCCTTGTAACCACACAGCCGTGGCTCAGAGTGACAGAGTATCCACCTCCAAGGTGCCCGCCGTCCGGGCAGGCCGCATTCCATTCACAGGGGAAATCATTATCTAAAAGGCCCCCTGGGGCCCAGCACGGTGTAAGGTGGCTCAACATTTCCACGGCCGGCCTGTCCACCCTGTCCACCCTCCGGGCCCCAGCTGGGCTCCACAGGTGAAGGCAGCACAGGCCACCCCTTCCTGGCTGCCAGCAGGCCCAGCGGCAGGACGCAGGGGCTGTGGCTACTTCCATCCCTGAGCCTCCTGGGCACAGAGCAGACAGGAGCCCTGTAGCAGTGACTAAGCGGAGGAACCGGGTGGGCCGCGCCGCCGCGTGCTCAGGGCCCAGCGGCCTCCAAGCAGACGGCAGCACGAGGGCCGAGGCTCACACTCAACCAGGCCTGGCGGGTGGGTCACGAGAGACAAAGACGGCAGCTGCCAGGTGCAGTGGAGCAGCGTCATCGGTGGGGAAAGGAAGGGAGTGCCCTGTGCGCACACACGTGCACAGCCCCGGACCTGGAAGGGCGAAGAGAGTGTGCCCCGGGGGCAGAGGGCAGAAGCACGTGAGCACTAGGGCTGCCGAGGCGGCAGGAAGCCCCAACCATCCCCTAGGCCGCCTCCAAACTCAGCTCGCTGCTCCGGAGGATGTGTTGACTGGACGCCTTTTAGGAAAAAGCAGAAAGTGAGGGGAGCCCTGGCCGGCCCTGCCCTGGGGGCAATGCGGGAAGCCCAGTGGAGCTCACTCCCATCTGCACACCCACCTCCCTGGCGCCCCAGGCAGCACCCGGCCGGCTGCCAGCACCCCGGGCTCCACCTCCAGCCGTCCCTGTGTCTGCATAGTCGAGACACCTACCTGCCGTACGCACTGTCCCTGGGTGTTCTCATCACAGCCCACCATTGGGAGGTGCCCTAGCCCCCTATCTCACAGCTCTCAGACTGCTGGGGAGACCCCATTGGGCTCCTCTCCTAGAAGCCCCAGCTTCTGCCTTCCATCAGGTATTGCGGGACACACGGTCCCACCCAGCCCTCTCCCTCCAGCACCTATAGCCTCCCATCTCCTGCTTGCTACCCCAGGGAACCCTTCCTGGGCCCCCTCCTCAGACCCTTGGGAGGCCTGCTGGCAGCCCCGTGCATTCGGACGTCTCCATCCTTTCTGTCCTCATATGGTTATGCCAGGGCAGGCTCGGCACTACCTGTACCCTCCCTTGCCCAACTCGTGTGACCTTAGGGGCAGTGGCCCCTGTACCACTCCCCAGAGCAGGGTCCGTGGGCCTCGTGACAAGATTAGCGAGACAGACTTCTGCCCCCTGCCCCCAGGACGCAGAAGCAGTCTCTGCAGGGCGGTGGGGTGCGTGGGGGCTGCATATTGGAGCCTTCCCTGAGCAAGAACACCCGGTAAGCCGGGCAGGCAATTTGACAGCGTAGATGTTCAACCAGCACCTGCAAGCCTGGCTCTGCCCCCTCAGCCCAGGCCTCTCCAAAGGCACTGGGCCACGGGGCAGCAGAGCCAGCCACGAGGCTTTGACACCTGCCACTGACATCGGCTGGAGTCCCCATGTTAGGATGGGAGGGACCACCACTCACATGCCAAAGCCCACCAAGCAGAGCTCCTCACAGCATCAGGGTGGCCCTGGGGCACGGCTCCTCGGCACCAGGCACCATGCCCGGGCAAGGCCGGCCCACCTCCCAGGGTTCCCCCTGCAGGACAGGCGGGAAGCCAGCCAGATCACCCTGGGAAAGGAATCTTCCTGCCAGAGGGAGAAAATCTCATTGTGAAACCACTCAGCCCTCAACCCAGCAGGGCCACAGAGCCCATTAGTCATTCAACAGGCAGCCCCACTGAGGGCCGCCCCACGAGGACTACACAGAGGGGTGCCAAGCTGGAGGACCCCGCCTTTCAGACAGCAAATGGCCGGGCAGGGGCTGGGCTCCGCAGGCCAATCCGCTGCTGCTGCTGCTGCTGCTGCTTGGCTTGGACATTCCGTTCCCAAGGCAGGAGCCTCGGGTCATGCCTTTCCTCCTCCCCTCCCCTCCCCTCTCGTTGGCAGGCCAGAGCAAACACCCCAGTCTCAGACAGGGCGGGCTACTCAGCAGGCCTGTCCCCACTAAGGGTCCCAGATGCAAGCAAGGGTGCAGCTACCAGCGTGAGAACGAGGCATTCTGCACAGAAAGGGCTGGTGTTGCCTGCATCTCCTGTGCGGTTACCTCCCCAGGAAGCAGAGGGTGACCTTGTTGTCTAATTTTGTTCCATGGCCCAGAAGGGTGAGTCAGGGAGGTGCCCATCTGTCCCAGAGAACAGGCCCTGCAGCAAGTTGGTGACCTCGGGAGGAGACCCCAGGCCAGCCTGCCACACTGACCCCTGGACTCACCAGAGCCCACCTGCTGATTTGAAAACCCTCCCAGAAGGGGTAGCTGTTGGGTCGGCGTCTGTCTGCGGCTCAGGTCATGACCCCGGGGTCCTGGGATTGAGCCCCCTCATCGGGCTCCCTGCTCAGCGGGGCATCTGCTTCTCCCTCTCCCTCGGTCCCTCCCCCACCCTGCTCATTCTCTCTCTCTCTCTCTCTCTCTAATAAAGTCTTTTTTAAAAAAAGAAGAGAAAACCTTCCAGGAGCGAGGCAAGGTGGGGCAGGTTAGCGATCCCCCAGATGAGATGCTCTGGAACAGGAAGCCAGAGCACCTCCTACACCAGGCGCAGCAAACATTGTTCGTGGACACTCAGGTAGCATCATCGGCCTCCAGCTTCGTGGCCCGTACGGCACCTGCCGTAGCTGTCAACTCTGCCCCCCCCAACCCCGAGCAAAAAGTGATTTGACTTTCACGTACTTTTCCGTGTCACACAGTATCATTCTCGTTTTGTTTCAACCAGTTATAAAAAAGTCCCAGCCACTCTCAGCCTGCAGAGCACACAAAACCTGGCAGGCGGGCCACACTGGGCTGTGGACCACAGTGGCCATCCCCGATCCCGGCCCCTCCTCCGGCCTGGCGCACACAGGGAGCCCGGACGTGCCCTTCGCACAGAGCAAAAGTGCAAGCACCCCAGAGAGAGCCCGGGGAGCAGGCTGACCAAGCTCCCCCAGCCCGGGGCCTCGGCCCAGCCCCGCCCCGCTGGCCCAGGACGCTCTGGGGTTCCGGGCAGATGCCCAGGGAGGCCTTACTCCATCTCCTTGCGCTCGGCCTCCTCGGGGCTCAGATCCTCCTCCACCCCATAGTCCAAGATGGAGCCCACTCCGAATGCCCTGTTGTGCTGGATCACGGGCCGGATGGACTCCTGGTCCTCGCCGGCCACAAACTGCCCGTAGAAGGTCATCTTCATCAGCTTTTCAAACAGCCTTTGCCCCAGAAGCCTCCTGGTGAGATGGAGCAGCTGAAAGGCAGAAGGAAAGGGTTGTCCCGGCCACCCCGGCTCCCCTGTCCCCAGCAGGACACCCCTGCTCCCCCGCCCCCTTCGCTCCAACCGTAGAGCCTTGACACTGTCCCCAGGGCCAACCCCGACTCTGGCCTTGGTTTACCAGTGGGCACCACCAGCAGCAGCTGGTTTCTCAGCTCGTAGCTACTGTGACTCCACTCCTCACGTAGGGCAGAGGTCCACAGAGGTCCCAGTGCCCCCATTGCCCCCCTGCCCCCAACACCACTCACCTCCCTGCCCTGCATGCTCACGGGTGACCCCAGAGGCACAGAGCGGGTGCCTGACCACCACTCGGTGGATACAGAAATGAACAGCAAGTCTCTCTGGGAACAGCAGCGGGTGAGTTCATCGTAACATTCTCTGTATCCATACTTGCTGGGTTATGCCAGGTAGGAGGAGGATTTGGTACAACTTTCTAGCAGGCGAGCACCCAGATTTTTCAATGTTTTGTTCACTGCTTATTCCAAGTCCCTAAAACAGTGCCTGGCAAGGGGCCGGCCCTCCAGTGGTTGCCGAGCAGATGAACACACGCGGAAATTCAGATGGAGTCTGACTTCAGCTACAGTAAACCTTAGGCTAACAATAAGCCAGGTGACCATCTTCAAGGTCTGGGAGATGAGAGCCCATCGTGGGACCAGTGGATTTAGGACAGTCCATCCGGGGCCTTAGCAGACCTACAGCTCAAGTGGACGTGCCCCTGAGGAAGACAGCTGCCTATAAACCACTCAGCTTTCTCCTCCAACCACACTGCCACATACCCAATTTCTGCCATCATTCGTCCCCAAAGTCCTGAGCCTCTGCTTTGGGCCTGGTACAATTCTAGGATAAGAACGAGTTCACAGCTGGGGATCCCTGGGTGGCTCAGCGGTTTAGCTTCTGCCTTTGGCCCAGCGCGTGATCCTGGGGTCCCGGGATCGAGTCCCACATCGGGGTCCCTGCAGGAAGCCTGCTTCTCCCTCTGCCTGTGTCTCTGCCCCTCTCTCTCTCTCTCTGTGTCTCTCAGGAATAAATCAATAAAATCTTAAAAAAAAAAAAAAAAGAAGGAGTTCACATCCTATAGGGGAGACCTCGAAGGAGCAAGCCACCTCCATGGAGTGGTTCAGAACAGGGTGAGGGAGTGACAGGTGGGAGATGTTTGCTAACTCAGATCCAGAGAGGGGGGCTTGCCAGGGCATGGGGGTGGCACAGAGCTCCTGCAGCAGGAAAGGCCAGGCCAGGAAGGAATGAGGACAGCAGAGTCCCCTGGGGCTGCAAGGGATGGCTGCTGGGGGGGCACATCTGCCATCTGTGTAGGAATTCCTGTGTCCACTGTCCCCGGCACTCAGCTCCAAGACAGAAAAAGCCTGAGGTCTGTCAAGCCTAATGGATAACAGAACCCTTTTCTGAGGAACATCTCTTGGGATCAGGCCTTCAGGGAACAATCCCTAGTCTAAGCAGAAGTATGAGCAAATCAAACACCTGCATCCCCAAACCAACCCTGAGCAGCCCCACACTGGCCTAAAGGCAGACCCGCCCATAATCGCAGGCTGGGACTTGGCAGAGATGCCTCAGGAGCCCACCTGAGGTCACCGGGGGGCATCCCAAGGCCACGGGTCTCCGGGCCATCCCCTCTGCCTTGCCACTGCCTCTCTGCAGCACCTGGCTTCATGGCATCTCACTGTTTTTATAAAGTGGATGAGAAATGGAAAATAAAAGGCCAACTCAGGAGAACGGGACAGGCTGCCTTGGCCCTACGCAGCCCAGGCCAGAAGTCAGGGAATCCATGGGCCAGAGCACCCCTGCCAGAGGAAAAGCTGGATCTTGATTATATCAAAGATTTCAGGGATCCCTGGGTGGTGCAGCGGTTTTAGCGCCTGCCTTTGGCCCAGGGCGCGATCCTGGAGACCCAGGATCAAATCCCACGTCAGGCTTCCAGTGCATGGAGCCTGCTTCTCCCTCTGCCTGTGTCTCTGCCTCTCTCTCTCTCACTGTGTGCCTATCATAAATAAATAAGAATTAAAAAAAAATTTAAAAAAAAAAAAAAAAGATTTCACCCCACTGGTAGGTGGAGCAGAATCGGACTCCTGAAAACCATTATCTGGCTCTGGACAACCCCTGCCGTCGTACATGTCAGTTCTGGGAACTCAGAAATCCCCACATGTGGAAACAGGCCCGTCATCTACTCTCGGGCCAGCAAATTTTCCTGTGCAGGGCCACATGGTAAATCATGCAGGCTGTGTGGGCCACACGGTCGCAGTCGTAACCACTCAACCTGCTGGTGAAGCATGAAAGCAGCCACAGCCAATGCTAATCAAAGAAGCAGGAGCAAGGCAAACACTGGAATTTGGCCCAGGGCATCCCTGGGCTGGTAACCTCCAGTACACCCGGCATTTCACAGGAACCACCTCCCCAAGGAGAGGCGGGGCTCGGAGGGAATGGCAGGGAAGGCCACTCAGGTCACCGAGCCAGTCACTCACCCTCTCACTCTGGCAAAGGGAAGCCAGCCCATCAAGAGGGCTATGGAAGCACATGGGGCAGGGCTGGCCGATCTGAAGCTAACTGCAGAGCAAAGCCACCCCTTGAAAAACACCCCTGGCATCAGGTGTACCCCTGGGTGGCACAGCCTGAAATGAGGGCAGGCCCCACTCTGCCCCAGGTGGGGGCATTCTCAGTGGGTTTGGAAACTTGCACCAGGAACACATATACTGGTTTTCACTGTAAAAGACTCAAACAGATGTGTGCAGAGCAAGGAGGGGTGAGGCCAGTTCCCTGTCCTCCCTGTCCCCCAAGGTCACCATCCTGTCCCCGTCCTCATTACCCCCTTCTGCACTGGCTTACACCCAAGCACAGAAGCCTTTCTCGTGGAACACGTGGGCTTCCTAAACCCTTGTCTTCTGGCAAGGAAGGGATCCCACTGGGTCCCAAACCAGTACAGCAGCTCAAACAGGACTGCTTCAGGCGGACACTCCCTAGGAACAGGTTTGACGATCGCCGCTGCCACCAGGTGCTGCTCAGACCCGCACTGTTGAGCAGAAGGAATTTTCACAACAGGCCAGAGAACAAAGTGAGTAAGTACTGGTCCTGCTGAGCAGCCCACAGCCCTGCAGCCTGGCCTCCGCCCCGTCTCCTCCAGGGCCAGGCACTGAGGCCCCTGACCCCAGTGTAACCACTAGTAATGCTGTGGCCTAACAAGCCCCACAGGGAGCACACGTCAGTGGGCTCCTGGCGGCATCCCCGGGGCCAAGCCTCCCCACACCTCCAGGTACCCACGGTGGTCCCCGCACTGCAGTGCTTTCTGGCATTGGGCAGTGGTCACCTACAGGACCCCACGGTCCCCAGGTCTGCTGGCTCCTCCCCTGGCTTTGCTCTCAGGGCTGAGACCAGACAAACATGGCCTGGATGGCTCCAAGCCTTCACTCCTCCCTTCCAGCCGCATGGCTGCACCAGTCCTGCCCTGACATCCCAGTCCCACACAGCCGACCCGTGAGGCCCCAGCTGCCCGAGCCAGGACCCTGTCCGTGTCCTCCACAGAGACCTTGCGGCAGCTACTCCCTCCTGGGTCATCCCCATGCCCCAGCTGGCTCCTCCCTCCTGACCCCTGCTCCTCCAGGATGTGCTGCTCCTTTCAGGCTGCCCCTCAGACACTGGTGCTTCCCAGCCTTCACCCCCCACCAGGTGCCCTGACCCCTGAGGGTCCCTTTCCACCGTCCTCTCCAGTTGGCCTGGGCGCTCCAGAGCCACAAATTTACCACAGGGCATCCGCGTCTACCACAAACACAGATGGCTTCCCAGAAGCTTCCACATCGCCAGCTCTGCCCCTCCTCCTCCTCATTTCCTTTTCACTCCTGCCACTATCAGTGCCAGGGTGCATCTGAGTAGAACCCGTGGAGAGAGCCCCCGTGCAACACTCCGCTGGCCTCACAGTGCCCTCACTCACCGAGTCCGGCCTGGTGGGCCTGCACCCTCAGCTGCCAGCACCGTGGTCTCGCCTTCACCTAGGGCTGCAGGTGCCTTGGTCCAGCCCCCCAGCCCCCCAGCTCCCCCAGCGCCCAAGGGAGGCGGCACCACCCGCTCAGCGCAGTCTCACTCGAGCAATGAACACCTCCGGCATGAAAAGCCTTCCAGACCCTCAGCACCAGCAGCTGCACCCTGCAAGCTGTTCCCAGGATCACCCCGAAACAGCCGTCTTCTCTGTACGTCCAGACTGACACTGGCTAAGACACTGTTCTGCTTTTTACTTCCCCAGAGCCCTCAAGGCGTTTCACAAGTTACTATGTTGGACTAATACAAGTAACTCGCGTGGCTTCCCATTTTCCCCAACATCCAGGGGCCGTGCCCAGCGAGCTCCCTCCTAAGCCGCCACTTCGGAGAACTCCGGGTTCCCAGGCCATGACCCTCCAACACCTCCAAGGCATCCCTCCAGGCAGCACTGGGAAGCGCTCCGTTTAGACTTCAGGTGACAACGTCGCATGGCTGCGGGCGGCCGTAGCTTAAACATTCAGAAGCCGGTCTTGATCTTTAGTCGGCCACGCCCCGGCTGCAAGCGATGCTCAAGTGGCCCCCGCTTTCCAGTAACGCTTCCCGGAGCCCACGGAGCCCACGGAGGGGCCCACGGAGGGGCCCGCGCCCCGCCCCGCCGCGCCCCCGCCCCCCGCCGCCCGCCGCCCGCCGCCCGCACACCTGCTCGTGGTGCGCCAGCAGCCAGGGCGAGGCGCACAGGCGCAGCACCAGCCAGCCGCGCACCAGCTCCCCGCTGCGCCGGCTGCGGTACGCCTCCCGGGGGCTCCCGAAGTCCACGACCGGCCGCGGCGGCCGCGCGGCCTCGGCCGCCCCGCAGCCCGGCGCCGGACGCCGCTCCGCCGCCGCCCAAGTACCCGCCGCGCGCCCCGCCCCGGGACGCGCCCCCAGGGCTCCCGCCCCCCGACGCCCCGCCCCGCCGCGCCCCTCCTCGGGAGCCCCGCCCCGGGACGCGCCCCCAACGGCTCCCGCCCCCCGAGGCCCCGCCCCGCCCCACCCCGCCCCGCCGCGCCCCGGGACGCGCCCCCAGGGCTCCCGCCCCCCGACGCCCCGCCCCGCCGCGCCCCTCCTCGGGAGCCCCGCCCCGGGACGCGCCCCCAACGGCTCCCGCCCCCCGAGGCCCCGCCCCGCCGCGCCCCGCCCCCTCCTCGGGAGCCCCCCCACCGCCCCAGGGCGCGCGCCCCCAGCGGTCCCCTCCCTCCCCGCCAGCGGCTCCCTCCCTTCCCCCGAGGCCCCGCCCCGCCCCTCCCCTCCTCGGGAATCCCCCGCCCCGGGACGCGCTCCCCCAGCGGCCCCCTCCCTCCCCTCCAGCGGCCCCTCCCTCACCCCGAGGCCCCGCCCCGCCCCTCCCCTCCTCGGGAGCCCCCCGCCCCAGGACACGCGCCCCCAGCGGCCCCCTCCCTCCCCTCCAGCGGCCCCTCCCTCACCCCGAGGCCCCGCCCCGCCCCTCCCCTCCTCGGGAGCCCCCCGCTCCAGGACACGCGCCCCCAGCGGCCCCCTCCCTCCCCCAGCGACCTCCTCCCTCCCCCCCGAGGCCCCGCCCCACCGCGCCCCCCCCCCAGGAGGCCCGACCCCTGCGAGTCCCTGAAGGGGGCGCTTCTGCCGCGAACCCCCGAGCCTGTGCCTGTCCCCGGAGAGACCGTGCGGCCGAGGCTGCCTGGCCCCAGGCCCACCTTCCCTCCCGGGGCCGATCGACAGCCCCCCCACCCGTGCATGCCCCCCCCAGCCCCCCCCCCGGTCTCCCAGGCCCCAGGCTGGCCCCGTGGGTGCCGCGGTCCCTCCTCGTCCCTAGGCCTACGGCGCGAGCCTGGGAGGGAGACTCCTGAGGGGCTTTTGCCCAATTCTGTTCGGTCTTCCGGGTCCCACCGCCCACCCAGGGGACAGGCACGGACCTCAGGCCCCCAGTGCGCTGCCCTCTGCTTTGCCACCTCCCTCGGGCTTCCCTTCCCACCCTCTGCCCCTCTGCCCCTGAGGCCCTTCCTGGCCTGCCGGGAGCCCCAGGTATCCTCCCCTGGGAGGGACCTGCCTTGACTGCCCACCAGGGCACCCTCTTCCCCATCACTCACCCCTCGGCCCCTCCTCCGCCCCGCGGGGACCTTCAGGCCCCCCTGCGGGTGGCAGCCTCCCTCAGCCTCACTCACCTGGCTGGCCTGGCTCACTGATGTGCTTCGGTGTTGGAGCTTCGGAGGCCCTGTTCCAGGCCCGTTGGGCGCTGTTGACAGTAGGGGCTGAGTAAATTCTCTGTCGTGGGGCAGATCTGTGCATTGGAAGATGTTTCGCAGCCTCCTTGACCGCTGCCCACCCCGCGCCTGTAGCATCCTCCCCCCAGACCTTACTCATGTCCCCGGGGGACGCCATCGCCTCTGCCTTGCATCGAGGGAGCCTTCCCGAAGCAGTCACGTATTTCTGTCTGCTTTTGCTCTTGCTGGGGTTGAAGAGAAAAAAGAAACAAGAGACAGGTGAGTCAAGGCCTAGAGCCAGGAACTCAGGGGCCCCTTCAGCCGCTTGAAACTTAGCTCACCAAGGGCAGGTCGGTTCCATGAATGATCTTCCCTCCTCCTGAAAACCCTTCAGGGCTCCCTGGTGCCATCATGACAAAGCTGCATGGCTCAGTCTGGCTCATCCACCATCAGCCGCCGGCCCCTGCCCACACAGGGGCACCCACCCTACCTCCCTCACCCGTGCGGCTCATTTGCCAGCCCTCGCTCTGCCCTCCGGCCCGCTGCTACCGTCCCTCCAGTACCTGTCCATCCCCCTGCACCCCACACCCCTTCCTTCTACTCCTCAGGGTCAGCTTGGCAGACATGTCCCTGGCTGGGCACCAACTTGGCCACGACTCCTTCTTCCACTTGTTGCTGGCTTTGCTTTGAGCCTCAAAAATAAAGGTTTCAGGGGCACCTGGGTGGTTCGGTGGTTGAGCATCTACCTTTGGCTCAGGTGGTGATCCCGGGGTCCTGGGATCAAGTCCCGCATCGAGCTCCCCACAGGGAGCCTGCTTCTCCCTCTGCCTGTGTCTCGGCCTCTCTCTACGTGTCTCTCATGAATAAATAAGATCTTAAATTAAATAAATACCTAAAGCTTTCAGTTATTTCACCAACAAAAATGGGTTTATTCGGAAATAGCAGAGAACTGCAATTCGGGACAGGGGAGATGTAGCAAAACCATAGGGCAAGTCTGGGGAACGAAGGAAAGGGAATGCTCCTTTACAGAGGTGAGGGGGGGATTTGGAAGGAATGGTTATAAACGAAAAGGTCCATTGGAGTAAACAGGGAATCCTAAGTAGAGTGGCTTTTCATTGGCTGCGTTGTGACGGTCTCATTAGCTGGGCCCTTGCTGGAGGAGGAGAAAAAAACTTTCTCCTGCCTGGGTAGTAGAGCAGCAGCAGGATGGACTTGCTGCGAGCTGCTCTTCCTGTAGGGCGAGAGCGCTCCCCCTGCCGGCTCCCTGACTCCACGTTAAACCACTTCCCTTTTTATGAATTTTCACTCTGCAGAGTCCCAGCCACCCACCGTGTTCCCCCCACTGCCCCCTTACTGTGTCTTTATTAAATGAAGGAGGAAAGGAGCATGTGTGATGTGGGAACTTTGACCCCAGGCTCTAGGCTGCAGGCTGTGGCTTTAAGACTTGCCTTCTGGGCCCTGCCCTGACCCCTGAGTCACCTTGGATCACACCCAGCCCTTGCCTAGCATCCTGGCTCCTGCTTTTTGTGCAGATGCCCCTTTGATGCCACATCCTGTCCTCTGTTGTGCACACCAACTGCCCAGGTTGCAGTGTCCCCCAAGGGCATCTGGGCCAGATACCACTATTGGACCCAGGTTCCCAGCACTCAGCCTCCCCAGGCATTGTGCGTCAGGAGAAACAGTCTCACCTCCTGGGCAGGTGCACCCACCATCAACACCAGCAAACACAGGGCTAGAGACCCTAACCCTAACCCTCCCCACCGGGAGCCCATACTGTGCTCAGCTGGGGGATAATCCTGTTGATTTTATATGCTGCTGCCCGGTGACCTCCCTCTAATACACTCATACGAGAGGCAGGGAGAGGGAAGTCCCTTGGCACCACTGGCTGTGTCACCTGTCACCACTCTGATAATGGAGAAGGTTCTTAGCTATCCATATCACATAGACTTTTGGCAAAATGATGGGGCACATGAAATGCCAGGTCAGCCCACAGTCCAACAGTCTCGTGCGCCTCTCCCCCAACATGCCAGGCACCTCCATTCCTGCTCTAACTCGGAAATACCAGAGTGCAGTCTAAGCCAAAACACAGCTGACAAGGTCAAGGCTAGGTCCAGGTAAAGCTCACGGAGGAGGTGGTCACGCGGTGGTCAGTGACGGGGCCCGTCCTGGCACCAGCACCCAGGCACCCGGGACAGTCCGTGGAGCTACTCAGTCCAGCCTCATGCAGGTGGAAGGTCACTTTGGGTTTACCACTGCACGTCTTACAGCAAAACATTCACTGTAGCCTGTGGCTCAAAGGCAAAGGATTCGAGGATGGTGGCAGTGGACACAGAGGAGTAGGAAGCTGCAGGAAGTCATCTCACCACGGAATGAACAACTGAACTGTGTTAGGCAACTATTCCCGGACTCTGGAGCCTAGTAGACCATGCAGTCTCCAGGGGAAGCTGGATGAAGAAACTCCAGTCCATTTTAGTCCATTTAGCCCCCACCAAATAGTGGGGATGTTTGCTCAACCTTGCAAATTATATTAATAAACCATTCAGTTGTGCCCTCGAAATGGGTGAGTCGTACAGTGTGCGAATTGTATCCCAATAAGCTGTCACGTTATCAAAAGCAAAGGGTTCACAGTCAGGGCATCTGCTTTAGGGCAGCGTATGACCTGGGCGGGGGGTGGGGGGGGACAGAGAAGCAGGGCCACACAGTGTTCGCTGAGATGGTCCGCTCACCTCCAGACTGAGGCAGCGTCACAGGCCACCAGGTCCCCAGCGACCATGATCTACCTGGGAGCGTCCCCGCAGAGACCAGGCCGGCCTGCAAGAAGTCTGCTGAATAGGAACATAAATAAAACAAGTGACTTTTTCACCGGTGCTGGGTCAATGCTACGAAGCCGGTTCTGCTGGGAATGGCTGCTGGCACATTTTGAAAGAAGGACGGGCCCGGGGCCAGAGATCATGGTAGGAGTTTGTGGAGGGGCGGGGGTCCCCAGGAGGTGAGCGCAGGGGGCAGAGGGCTGGGCCCCTGTCCTCCAGCTCAGAAGGCTGAGGTCGACCCAAGGGGGCCACGCCTCAGTGGGTTCGGTCACGCGGCAGTCACCTGCTGGTCACCCCGGCCCCACAAGGTCGGGCGGGTCAGCAGGGCCAGGCGTTCCCAAGAGAAGCAGGGGACAGGCCTCAGCAGGCAGCCTGCCCTGCCATCTCAGGGCCCCGAGAGACCCCTCTCGCTGTGGTCACATGCCCCGGCTCTTCCCAGCCGGCCCTCCCTCCGAGTCCCTCCCGTGTCCTGTCTCATCCGGACACTCGGTGAAATATTTGTTTGCACTCCAGCCATGAACTTGACATTGGAACTCGGTCAAAGTTATTATTTTGCTGTGTGTCTCTTAGCCATATTTCCCGAAATATCTGTCTACCTGAATCATAGCCGCCACCGCCCCCGCCCCCCACCCCCCACGCGAGGATTCATTCTGATTTATTGCATTTTTGCCACTTGCTCTGTACCCATTTTTACTGATATATTTGTTCTGGCTGCTTGCAGAGGAATCCATTCACATTTGTTTAATTCGAGGCTTGTTTTCCGTTATCGGCCTGCACCAAACACCAGCCAGTATTTGCTCCCCTGTCATGTAAATTCCCGCATGGGCACATCATCCCCTTAGCCACGCCACGCCAGCATTCACAGATTCCGCTCGAGCTCTATTTAGCTAAGGGATGTTATTCATTGTTTTCAGAGCTGGTAAAACATGATTGTGTTTCCTGAAGGTAAGATTGTCCACTAGATCCTTTGTACCATGTTTACGTGGGGACAGTCACACTGTGCCACACCAGCCACTCTGTATGGTCACGTTCCACTCATGTGAGAGAAAAGGCGCTCAGACCCCTCTCCCCACCAGGTTCCTCCTAAAATCAGGGTGCACTCCGTATGCTGAGTGTGGCAATCACCACCTTCCCCTACAGGAGCTACAGTGACTGCCCCGTTTTATGCGGGGCGAACCGAGGTTCACAGAGCAGGGGCCACATGCCCTAGGGCCCACAGCTGGACTGGAAGCTGTGGTGGCTGTCCCCAGAGCCTTCTTCCACCTTTTCCACCTGTCAGGTGTGCGCTAGGTCCACAGAGCCCGCCTCCTCCCACCAGATCCCTGGCCGGGGGTGGCTTGGGGAAGCAGAAACGCGGGAGCCCAGCACAGGCACAGGTTGGAGGGACCTTCAGCCCCTGGCAACAGTAAGGAAGGAAAGACGACAGGGTTAAGCTGGCTAAACGTGTGCGTCTTCGTGGTGAGTGAATTGGACTTCCATACGGTGAAGAGGATGGGGCGCTCGGGGCTCAAGATGCCTTTTTTTTTTTTAATTTTATTTATTTATGATAGTCATCATAGAGAGAGAGAGAGAGAGGCAGAGACACAGGCAGAGGGAGAACCAGGCTCCATGCACCGGGAGCCCGACGTGGGATTCGATCCCGGGTCTCCAGGATCGCGCCCTGGGCCAAAGGCAGGCACCAAACCGCTGCGCCACCCAGGGATCCCAAGATGCCTTTAATAGGATCAAGAGGGTGGGTGCCAGTGAAGACTGGGATAACACAATTATGCCAGTGGCCACTCTCCTTCCCATCATGTCCTGGGCACGGCCCTGTACCAGGAGCAAGTGGAAGGCAGAGCCAGGCCGCAGACAGCCGTGTAGGACCAGAGAGAGTCTGGGACTTCTATGGAGAAGCGAGAAGGGTAACAATACCCATCCCATGGGGTCATTGCCAAGGTTCAACCGGCCCCAGAGGGGTTTAGTGCAGGCCTGGCACCCACCAAGCACCTGATGAAGCAAAGCTGTGCCTTTGCCACCTGTGTGGGGTGCCCGAGAGGTACAGGGAGGCCTCAGGAGACAGAGTCCCCCAGAAGCTGGGCGGAGCTCAGGAGAAGGCTGGCTGCTGTCTTGGAGAGGTCAAGGCAGGGCTTGAAGATGAGCAGGCCACAGACTGGGGGCCCCCGCATGGAAGGATAGTCCTGAGGGTACAGATGTGGTGGTGCCCCCACAGCTTTTCTGTATGGTGGCTGGTGGACTGAGGGGTGCTGGTAGGTCACCAAGGACACAGACCTTTGCAGGGCTGACAGGTGCTGGGCCAAGTCTTGGAGACAAAGCCATCCCGAGAAGCTTGACTTTGGCCTCCCCACAGCCCTTTCTGAGGGGCCCCACGCAGAGAGAGAGACCTCAGATCTGGGCAGGATGTCACAGACATGCACCTGGGGCCTGCAGGGTTGACCAGGAGCCAGGATGTTTGGTGATGCTGGGCCAGCCACACCCTCTCTGCTCCAGCCTGGTGATGGTGACCCCAGCCTGAGTGGGGACGTCCCCAGAGAGCAGAGTCCAGGGGACTCACCAGGGGATTCAGGCCTCTCCCCAGAGCTATGGAGCAGGACACAGGAAGACGCCTGCGACAAGCTGCTCTGATGGCCTCAGCACATGCCGCAGGCCCCGTAGGGTCTCCTGGGTAGAGCATGGGAGGGCAGAAACAGCCACTTGTGACTTTACACGACTCAGTCTATTTTTTTAAATATTTTTTAGATTTTATTTATTTATTTATTTATTTATTTATTTATTTATTTATTCATGAAAGACACACACAGAGAGAAAGACACAGGCAGAGGGAGAAGCAGGCTCCATGCAGGGAGCCCGACATGGGACTCGATCCTGGGACTCCAGGGTTGCACCCCGGGCTGCAGGCAGCACTAAACCACTGCATCACCAGGGCTGCCCAACTCTGTCTACTTTGAGCTTTTTTATCCCAACAAGCAAATGTGACTTTTGTGATAAAATACATATATTATATATATACATTTTAAGTGCTTAAATAACAGCCATAGAAAAGACAAAGCAGTGGCTTCTGGTTCAAGTACTAGACACTTGTGACCAGCCTTTCATAGCTTTGGACACTAGTGGAAATGGCCCTCGTCCAGCCAGCTGCCTTGTATAAGTAGACCCTCCTGCCCCCTGTCCTCCTGCCCCCTGTACTCCCAAGGCAGGTGGCCCTGGTGTACAGGGGATATGCTTGTCCAGTGTCCCCAGGGCTCAGTCTGGCTGTGTGTGCCAAACTGGCTGGCAGCAAGGGCCTCAGGCCTGGCTGTGTTTCTTGGGTACCCATGCAGGGACTGGAGGGCTTCCCAGAGGAAGTGACAGCTGAATTATGACAAGGAGGACTCAGGCTTGGTGAGGAAGAGCTGGGGCCTCAGGGGGTCACAGTGAAACTCAGAGATGGAGAAGCTGGTGCCCCTCCTCCATCAGCCAAACTCAACTTGAGCTGCCCCTCTAGCCAGCAGAGTGCCCTGGGGGTGGCTCACAGTCTCTGCTTCTGATTTCTGACCCTATGCCGTGGGACCCCATGCCTTCAATTCCCTCCAGCCAGGCAGGGTGAACCCACCCCCAGCAGTCATCGCTGGTCCCGGCTCCCAAACCACAGCCGCTCATGGTGCTTCAGGCATAGGGAGAGGTTGGGGGCTCCCTACTCTGCCTCTCCCCAGTAGACACATCAGAACTTTCACCAAAGTCACTGATGTGGGCCCCCCGGCTAGAGCAGGGATGGAAAGGAGCTGCACCCAGCATGGCTGAGTGCCTCCCAGGGGCCTCATGCCTCCTTGGGCTGCACGGGAGGCATTTCAGCCCAGATCTTCTGGGTCTGAGGGTCACTCAGAGGCAGGGGCAGAGCTGGTCTGGCCCACTGGTTCCAGGGGGCGGTGGGGGTCTTGGACTGTGATCTCTCCCTGTACCCCCTGATAAAGATGGTTCAGGACATCCTTAAATGTCACCACTGGGGCTGACGGACTGGGAGTACCGTGGGCATCCTCATGATGATAACGTGAGCCTCTGTTTAAGTGTTAGCCACGTGGGTGTGAATCACTGATACACAAGGAAGGGAACCCCCTTGGAGGTGAAGTCGTGTGCCCACAAGGGCAGGGGGAAGGGGGCAAGAACCCACGAACAAAGGCAGGCAAGGCTAGGGATGACCCTGTTTTCTATGATAATGTTTGTATTGATTGCTTTTTTTTTTTTAAGATTTTATTTATCCACTCATAGACAGAGAGAGAGGCAGAGACACAGGCAGAGGGAGAAGCAGGCTCCATGCAGGGAGCCTGATGTGGGACTTGATCCCGGGTCTCCAGGATCATGCCCTGGACTGCAGGCGGCGCTAAACCGCTGTGCCACCGGGGCTGCCCTGATTGCTTTTTATTTTTTATTTATTTTTTATTTTTAAAGATTTATTTATTTATTTATTCAGGGAGAGTGAAAGAGAGGCTGAGACACAGGCAGAGGGAGAAGCAGGCTCCATGCAGGATGTGGGACTCGATCTTGGGTCTCCAGGATCACGCTCCGGGCTGCAGGCGGCGCTAAACCTCTGCGCCACTGGGGCTGCCCCCTGATTGCTTTTTAAAAAAGAATAACATGTTTTACAAAAGTAATAACACCATAAAATAACCCTGCGGCTTTGGTTTTTAATGTGTGATCATTTGGACAGGATGGAGACGTGAGGCACCAGGCTGACCCCTAGCCGGTGCCCTTCAACCCAGGCTCTCCGGAACTTACCTAGTGATGGGCTGGCACCGTCCAGGGTGTCCATGGGCGCTGTTCAGGGCCTCTGGCTCCTGTCTGGGAAACGCCCCAGTGCACGGTCAGCACTTCTGCTCCATGTGGCCCAGGAGCCTGGCCCCCCTCCAGGCTGTTCCCTGGCTGCCCTTCCGCAGGTGCCAGGGTAGGTGGAAAGCTTCTCAGGGCACGTGGAGCCAGCTGGTCTAGAGCCCCCTCCCCCCGCCCCTCCCCATCCCCCTCCCTCCCGGCTCCGCCCCTGCACCCGGCCTCTGAAGGCTTGGGAGTCTCAGCCCAACATTGATTTTCACTCCGGCCACGCTTTGATGTTGGTACACACTGTGCCTCCAGGTGCGGGGGGATGATGCTGACCTTGGCCTCCTTGGCCTCCTTGGCCTGGGCAGAGCACACGGCTGACGTCCACCTGTGCATCCCGCCACTCTCCTAAAGGGGCTGCAACCAGCACCAAGGCCGTGTTAGACTCTGTTATCACAGAAAGCAGTGCAGGTGGGCCTCCCCCTCCTCTGATTAATGTTTAAACACACATGGGGTGGGGGGAGGCAGCAGGGCCGGGGCGGGGGGGGGGGGGATTGTGTCCCCTGCCAGCCCAGAGGCTGCCAGCTGGTGAGGCCGAGGGGAAGTAGGAAACCACGGACACGGGGGTCCTGTGTCCTCTTGAGAGGCTGAGCCTGGGGGGTGACGGTCCCACCCCAAGGAAGCCCCAGGGGCGGGGGGGGGATGCCTTTGGCAGAGTGGGGCTGTGAGGCACGGTGGGAAGTCCCACCTCGGGGCCATAGGAGGTCAGCCAGGAGCAGCCCTGGCAGGGACTGGCAGCCCAGAGGTGCTGGGGTAGCTGGTAGAGAAATGAAACACACGAACTCGGGGTTGGAAGTCAGAGCCCTGCGGGGTCCCCCCACCCTCTGTGCCACCCCGCTTCTGCCTGAATCTCCATCCCAGTTTCCAGGAACCTGGCTCTGGGTCACCCAGGCCTCACTCTCAGACTCTCAGAGGCCTTGGCTTGCTTTGAACACCGCCTGATGTTTTGGAAAAGCTCATTTCCTTTCTGATTATAGAGCCGGCAGGTAGCTCTTTGTAGACGTCTTGATAAATACACGGAAAGGCGGTGAACACCACAGCGTCATCTGAGATCCCAGGACCCGGGCTGGGAAGCCAGAGCTGAAATTCAGGTATAGCTCTCGCCAGGCTCTTTTCTTTGCAGGTGTGACACGCATGTGTGCACGCACGGATAGATCCATGCACACCCGCTCATGTGCCCACTCAGCATGCTCGCCCCCTACCATGCATGAGTTCGTGTGTGCACGCACACCTTCTTTTCTGGGACTTCCCGCCCTTCCTGAGTCCCAGCTCCTGTGCTCCTGGAGCTTTCACGGCATCCTTGTCCTCACGGGGGCCTGTCTGCTGTCCAGGACGAGCCATATGGGAGGGCTGCCTCAGGGTGAGTTCTCAAGAGACCAGACGACCCTGTGCCAGCTCATGGTAGCTTGGTGGGTGCAGAGGCCCCAGGAGACTTGAGAGACCCTTTCAGCGGTGCCCTCCTCTGCAGCCTCCTGGAGAAGTGGTCTGCACCCAACAAGGGTGGATGGGGTCGGGAGCAGTGGCAATGGGGGACCTATGGCACACCACCTCTCAAAGTGCAGGGTGATGTCCTAGAAGAGCAGGAGCCTTGGGGGCGCCAAGGGAGGTTGGGAGGGGGGGGTCCTGAGGCACCAAGAGCTTCTCAACAAATGGGTTCTGAGTCACGGAGCTTTCACCCGGAGCCCATCATGAGCCCAGCACCGTGCTCCCAGCCTCAGCTCAGCCCCTGCTGCCGAGAGCCAGCACGCCCCACAGACACAGGTGGACAACAGTGGCGGCTACCTTGGGACAGCAGCTTCCACTTACTGAGTGTGCACTAGATCTGGGCACGGGCGTCAGCATCGAAGCCACTGCACATCTGGAACAGCCTGCAGGCCTTTTAAAACCATGAGCCAGCCACCATTAAGATTGACAGGACTCCTTGTGTCATACGTAGAGCCCCGGGCATGTAGAGGGAGGGCCACCATACAGGTACACTCCCCCCCCCCATATCCTGCGCTTCGCACAGTGGGTCTGGCTGGTGACCCCTGCGGTAGGAGGGGGCTGGAGGGGCTGGGCCCCAGTCCAGGGTGCAAATTGGGGGCAGAAGGTAGAAGGCCCTGACCTTAGCCTCCCTTAGACACCCCAGCTCGAGGGCCAAGAATGGGGAGCAGTAGTGCAGGGCACACGAGGTGATGTTTCCTGTCATCGCCCCCACCACCTGGGCTGTGGCCCCAAAGAGGCCCTCCTGCTGCTGCCCCTCTTCGGAGGCCACGTGCCAGGCTGACCCCTGCTGTCCGCCAGAGAGAATCCAGCAGGAGCTCTGCGGGGGGGGCTGGGTGCAGAGCTTAGCACGGGCTCCCAGCCCCTCAGACCTCATGGGTGGGACCCTACACCCGCACCCGCACCGCCAGGCCCTGGTCTGGGATCCCAGGATGCGGGCCCACGGCGACAGAGCTGGCCAGCAGAGGGCAGCAGAGGGCTACCGAGCCTCCCTGATGGAGCCCGCCCCTGCCCCCGCCCCTGGGACCTTGTCCCTCCTCCAGGACCCTGAGACCCTGACCCGTGGCTGCAGGGGATGTCAAGGCTCACCCTTCCCTCTCCCCGCCCCGAAGAGCTGCTAGCCTGAGGAGTGCCTGCCCTTTAGGCCCTTCTGCGGGCCCCAACACAGGGCCCCTGGCATCCCTCCCCGTCTCACACACACACACACACACACACACACACACACACACGCACACATCACCCTCCTGGACACTGTCCTGGCCAAACCTGGAGCCTCCCTCAGGGTCTCCCTCCTGCACTCCTGAGCCCCCAGAGGCTGGGGTGAGGCTCTAGAGTGTTCCAGGTTGTGCTCATGATGAACACACCCCAGGGCCCCTACAGCACACCGATGTCGCCACTGCACCACACCTCCTGGAGAAGGTAACTTCTGGAAGCACAGAGACCTCTGCTTGGCAGGTGGGCCGGGGGCAGGGTCCTGCTCCGCAGGCAGGGGAGCAACTTCACGGAGCAAGACAGCCTCCATGGTCCTATCCCTAGCCTGGCCGCTCGAAGGGCCCAGCCCTGGGCCCAGTCGGCCCCACACCTGACTCTTCTCGCACATGCCCTGGCCCTGTCCTCCCCAGACACTACACAGCACTCCTGGCCCTAGAGATACTGCCCCTATTCTCCTCCAATCGCCCCCTCTCCTACCCCCTCCCCCTCTGTCCTCACCCCACTTGCTTGGCCTCTGTTCTGGACAGAAGCTTCTAACTGCCCTCCTGCCCCACCGATGCCTGAGAAACCATCCAGGGCCACCTCCTGCGCTTAGACTGAACCTCGGCTGCCCCATCCCCACATCAGCACCTCTCCTACCCTGCCTACGGCAGTTGGGACATGACTGGGACTGACCCTTTCCTGCTGTGAGGACGAGGGCCTGGCTGACTCAGCTCATCAGAACAGGCTTGTCCCTGCCACAGCGGCTGGTCCGAATCAGCCTAGGCTGGTCCCAGGCTAGCCCAGTCACTGTGTCCTGCCCGGGATATGGTGACGGTCCAGGTTGGTGATGGCAGTGGGGCCCAGGTGGCTACTGGATGGCTAGCTGAGATGAACAGACCGTGAGCTACTGAGATGGCAAGTTGGGCCCGCAGAGCCACACTGCTGAGGGAACCCCAAGGAGCAGAGCTGAGCCCTGATCAAGCATCACCTGAAGCCTACCCTGCTGCAAATCCTCCCAGTTACATAAACCCGCAAGTTCCTTTCACCATCCCACTCAGTTTGCAGTGAGTTATCTGTTCCTTGAAGCCAAAGGCTCACTGTGGGTGTATCACCCCCATCCACCTCCACCTCACTTCACCCCCGGCCAAAGCTTCTTCCCTCTGCGGCGTGCCACGTGAGCTCCAACAGCAATATCTTTACCCTTATTGCCTCCATCTGGACTGGTCCCAAAGACCCAACAGGCTCCATGCCCCCTCTCCCCCCTACTCTGACCAGGTCTTTGCAGAGCGCTGGTCACTCATTACTTACCTCTGACACCCGTCTCAAGTCCGAAGTGACTGGATTTGCCCTGGGAGAGCCATGCCCCCTAGGAGGTAGAGCGAAGCGAGGCCCTGCACCCCCAGCCTGAAGCCCCGGGGGTTTGCAGTCAGAGGTAGTTGCCCTACCCATGCTGGGGTTCACCATGCTGGTCTCTCTTCTTGGGGGCAGGGGGGTGTTGTGACAATCCAGGGGAGTCACGTCAGGGGCAGGGGATGAAGGTTCCACCTGTTGTAGTAGGAAACTCGTGTTTTGGTTTTTCCCTTTCTGCTTCCCAGTTAGGAGTGAGGCGGCCTAGGAGGAGAGTGGCTGGTGGCCCCACGGTCTGCGGAATGAAATGCAAATATCCTCTCCACAGATGACAGGCTGTTCTAGGCCACGGTGAGCTCTGGTTCAAGGGCCGCTGTGGTTCTCTGAGAAAGAACAGAGGCTTCTGGGAGGTAGAAAGGGGTGTGGGGGTACCAACTTCAGTTCCAGGGTCCCCAGGCATCTCCTCTGCCACACCTCAGTCACCAGGAAAATGCCACCTCCCTAGGGCCACAGCGGTACCCCAGGGCTCCCAATTAGCCGTGGGCACAGCCAGCCACTGAGTCCCCGAGTCCCGGTTGGGGAGGACGCACCCCTGCGCTCCGTGCTGCGGGCCCGCCTCGTTGAAAGCCTGTCTTCCCAATTATCTGCAGCCGGCTTGCCTCGGGGATAATTGGCTCCCTGCAGCTCTTTGCAAGGTCCTCCGCCTCCAGGGAAAGCAGGCGAGGGGCAGGCGGGTGGTGCCCACCCCAAAAAACAATCCCATTGGCCCACAGCAAGCCCCAGAGGTGCCCCTTGGCCCCCAAGGGCCCAGCGCCAACCAACAGGGATGTCCATCTGGAAGTCATTGCATAGAAGAGGAGAATGCCCTCAACCCAGACTCTGGAGGGACCCCCTACCGCCCCCCGATCCTGCTCCATCCCCCAGGGAAGGCTGCCCCTCCATGCCCCCTGGCCCTGCCCACTGCCCCACCTGGGTCCACACCTCGTCCTCAGGGGCCCGCAGCCCCACAGCATGCTTTGTCCACCCTCCTGCACCCACACCAGGCGTCTGCAGCCCCCTATCCCACATGGGGAGCACCAGGAAGACAGGCCAGGCCTGATGTGTCCTGCGTGTGACGCCGGGTCTGTGGCAGGGCAGGTGGCCAGAGCAGTGGCCTTGGCTGGGTCTCTGATGAGCTTGAGAAGCTGGCAAAACCTGTGCGCTCCCTCTAGGAATGGGTACGAACTCCGAAGCCTGCCTCCCCTCCCAGGGTGTGGGGCGGTTACCCACCCAGGGCACCCGCGTGGGGCCCCTCGGCACACGTGTGCAGACCAAGCGGCAGCCCGAATTGGCAAGTGAGCCCTGAGGGGCAGCTCGGGCCCAGCCCAGGCCCCTGATGCTGGTGACGCGGGGCCTTCCGTGAGCCCCGTACAGTGAGGGCTCGGCCCGGCGGCCGCTCAAGCCTTCTCCACGGGGAACGGACCGAACCCGGCTTCCCTGGCTCCTTCCAAAGCGCAATATTTTCAAGGACAAGGGCATTTTGTAATGAAAGGGTTTGATGAGTAACAGAAACAACTTCCCACTTACAAAAAACTGCGGAGAGCCACTGCTACAGGCTCTGCACGCAAACGGAGGCCTCCTACCCGGCTCTGCTCCCGACAGGCGGAAGGTCACCCTGCTGTCCCCTCTGCCCCTGGTGCCAGCCTTGGGCCTCTTACCCCGTCCCTGGCCCCAGCAGTGGCCCTCACCAGGTCCCTCACTTCGCCCCTGCCGAGGACTCTAGCTGGTGCAGCCTCGTGCCTCCTCCCATCGAGGTGCGGGGCGGTGGCCACAGTCTCCCAGCAGTTGACAGTGTCTCCAGGCAGGTGGCTTCAGGCGGCTGGGGAGAAGGCAGGACCGGCCACCCTGGCGGCCGTGAGCAGCACCACAGGGAGAGGAGGTCTGTGGGGGCCTGTGGCTGTCCGAGGGAGAGTCCGGCCACACAGAGCCAGCCAGGGTGTGGCAGTGACGCTTCCCACCATACCTGGGGATGGGCAGGGTCCCAGGCACATCGCAGGCTGGGCAAGGGGAGGCCCTCAGTGGGGATCAGAGAAGGGTGGAGGGGAACTGGGGACAAGCACTTGGTAGCCGCAAGCCTTTCTTTTTTTTTCTGAGCATCCAGCAGAGTCGGGCTCGTCTGGCCTGGAGCCCTGCGGCGGTGGGCTGTGGCTAGAGCTCAGACACGATAGTTGCTGCCAGTGTGGTTTGGGGAACGTCCTCCAGGCTCCCAGGGCGGGAGGGTCCCATCTTTGGAACGGAGGGGCCGGGGGTGCTCTTCCAGACACAGCACCCGTGGGGAGAACAGGCTCTGGGTTGGCTGCCCACCGCACTTTGGCCACCTTCCCCCCACTGTGTGCTCGCCGAGCCCGTGTCCCCTGGCCTGTCTGCTAGCTTGTCCCCTCCCTCCCCATCCTGGCTGGTCCCCTGGAGCTCTCCCTCCCAGCCTCATGGTTCAGATCCCAAAGTCCAGCGCATGAGAGACCACACCGACCCACAGGAAGGGAGGCACCTCGCTCAGGGCAGAGGTGGGAGTGGGAGCTGCTGTCTGCAGAGGTGACAGGAGGAACCAGCTCCGAGTGCCCCAACCAGCCCTGGGGCCCGCGGGGCCACGCTCTGGGCTCCCCAAAGGCCTTGCAGCTTCCTAAGAGCCCTGAGGCCAGGTCCCAGCTGGAAGGGGCGCAGCCTTTCCTACAAGCCCCTCGTAAGCCGCAGGATTTGGCTTCTCGGGCAACTCTGAAGACCACGAGGGTGGGCGCCCCGCTACCTCCCTCGCTCGGCTCAAACCAGAAAACGTGCGCTGGCCACTGTACGGTTGGTTCTGAATTCCCAGTGCGGTTCCTCCAGTTTCACAAAATACTGCCCCAGTCTAGACATCGACAAGGAAAGGAGGTGGGGCTGTGGCGGGTGGGTATGGGGGAGCAACCACGGACACTCATCGCTCGCCCTCTCCCTCTCCCTCTTGCTCACTCGCTTTCTCTCTCTGTCTTCAATCTGGCTCCGATATTTTTTTAAGTAAAAATCTCTGCTCCACGGTGGTGGCTCCTGCACTGCGGCCCCGGGGCCTCTGGGGTCAGAATTCCCCCTCGTGGCACCCCATGCGCAGTTTCCTGCACTTGGGGGGCTCAGAAGAACTGTGGAGAAGGTGGGGCTGGGACCTCGACACCGGGAGTGGGTGGCAGGTGCACACGAAGTAGTCAGACCCAAGGCGCCCGGCGCCCAGGGCCTCTACTGCCCGAGGCGTGGAGCCTGCGGCCCGGTGTGGGGGAAGGACGGCTCGGGGGGGGGGGGGGGGGGGTGCGGATCTGCCCTTCTCGCCCCTGGCTTTCCTGCCGGTCCTCATCCCCCCGCAGCTGTCCTGAGGCAGGACCCTTGCACTACTGGTTCTTTTGCTCTTGTCTGGCTCCTTCTGATCTCCTCTTCTGAGACACCCTTCTTCAGGACCTAGTAAGGCAGCCCCTGGCCCCACCCCAAGTTCTGTTTCTGCAGCACCCCATTGTGTTGTACCTCCTCACTGCCTGCACCCGCCCTGGCACGTGTGCCCTAAGGAGACCGGGGTGCAGTGGAGAACGGGGCTGCCATGGCCCCCGGGGGACCCTCTGGGGTCATTTCTCAGGTTGGGCGCACGCTGGCTCTTGCCCCGGCTCTGCCCTCCATCCACCTTCCATCCTCTCCTACCAGGCCGGGCATCTCGGTGCCAGGAGGGCGTCGGGACAGGGGCCTGGCTATGGGGCCGAAAGCACAGCCTCAAGATCTTGGCCTGGCTACGGGTGTGGGCGCAGCCCGGCTCCCCGACGCTCCCTCCCCATAAATAAAAGATTCCCTTCCTCCTCCCGCTTTGCGCAGCCGCTGCCTGCTTGTTGGCCCAGCCCTTTGTGCCCACGCGTTGCCATGGAGACAGCGATTCAAAGGCCTGGCACTTCAAGGCTCCCCTCCTCTGGGGCGGGTGGGGCGAGGGAGCTGGGCTGGTGCACAGGCTGCTGCCCTCTTGCCGCCTAGAGGCGCGGCCCTGACCGTCCAGGCCCCGCCACCTCTCGCTCTAGTGCCGTGGCGACCGTGGTGACCGGCCCCCCCAGAACCGCTGTGCTCTTACAGGCACCTTGTTCAAAGTTGGCCGTAATGGGGCCCCTGAAGCATGCTGAGCCCTGGTGAGACCTTGCTCCCCTCCGTCTCTCTGCGGCTCGGCCTCGTGCTTGGCGCAAGGAGGGGACGGCGGCGTGGGATCTGGATGCACCCCGCCACCCCCACCCCCAGCCCAATTTACCATCTGTCTGCCTGGACTCCTGAAGAGTCCCCAAGGCTGTGGGACACAGGCCTGGGGAGAGGCTGGCCCTCCCTCCCTGCCCCCAGCACAGGCCTGGGGCCAGCAGGGGGGCTAGCCCCATGGGGCCCCTGATCCAGGACCAAGGCCGCCCCTCCGCGCCTCCACGTTCCCTGTGTGAAGCCTGTCTCTGAGTCACCCCATCGAGAGCACAGCAGGGTCTTTGAGGCTCTCTCACTTTCTCCTCGTCTTGTGCATCACTCACACTTTTTATCTCCCCTCAATCCACCTTTAATCATCTCCTCTGACTCCTGCAACTAGAAAAATCTACAGCAGAATTTGCTGGTTGCAGCCACTCCCTCCCACCCACTCTGGTGTGGCAGACAGAGAGGCGGCCATTCGGGATTCAGTGCCACTCGGTGCAGCATTCAGGCACGTCTGGGACCACTTCAAGCCTCAGTTTCCTCTCCTGCAGATGGAAGTGGCCATCTAGCCTTTAACAAATACCCACAGATGTGCGGGGCCAGGAACAGGATGCCCCATTTATTTGGGGAGACTCTGGCCCTTTGCTCCAATCCTGGAACTCTGGCGACGGTGGCCAGTCACAGACCTTCCCCTTGCCCCCATCCCCAGGCAGACCAGACCAAGCTGGCCCTTCCCTGGGAGTTCACAGATGGAGAGAAGGAAGTCAGAGAAAAGCAGGAGAGCTGGCTGCACCCTGGGCTAGCTCCCCCGGGCTTGGGCTTTGCACCCACCTTCCTTGACAAAGGGTGTGGACACCAACAAACCTGATTGTGCAGGTTTGTGACAGGAGACAGCAGAAGCCGGGCAGCTTTGCTGGGTGCTGTCCCAGCACAGCAGCCAGGTGACCCTCCATGGTTTACCTTAACCTCCTGGGAGCAAGTTCTCACTTCTGGAAGGAACTGGGGATAGTCAGATGTCCACTGTCAGTACAGAGTTCCCTCATGACCAGTGTCCAAAACGCAAGCTCAAGGTGTCCAATGACACCACTGAGCCCAATCCTAGCAGACAGAGGACCACAGCAGCCTCCAAGCACTGCCTGCTAGTGTCTCGGGTCCAAACATCGGCGTTTGAGTGGACACATGTGCCTCAGGGCAGGCGTGCCCCAGCTGAGGCCTCCAGGCTTCATAAAGAGAAAGAACGTGTCAGTGGCCCCACTTCGCGACCTGAGGCTGAGTCAGCTGGGCTGACTGATGCTTGGAGCCCCTGCCCATCAGGCTCTGCTGCAGCCTGGATGTGTACCCTCCAGATTCATATGTTGAGATCTTTTTTAAAAAAGATTTTATTTATTTATTCATGAGAGACACATTGAGAGAGAGAGAGAGAGAGAGAGAGAGGCAGAGGGAGAAGCAGGCTCCATGAAGGGAGCCCAATGTGGGACTCGATCCCGGGACTCCAGGATCACGCCCTGGGTCGAAGGCAGGTGCTAAACTGCTGAGCCACCCAGGCGTCGACATATGTCGAAATCTTAACCCGAAAGACGATGGTACCAGGAGGTGGGGCCCCTGGGGGTGCTTAAGCAGAGGGTGGAGCCCCCATAGTTGGGATTAGTGACCTTATAAAAGAAACTCCAGAGAGGGCTCTTGTGCCTTCTGCCCTCTGAGGACACAAGAAGCCTATGACCCAGAAGAGGGCCCTCACCCGACAGTGCTAGCACCTGACTGGAGACTCCAGCCTCCAGAACTGGGATCAATAACTTTATGCTGTTTATAAACCACCCAGCTGGTGGTATCTTGTTATAGGAGCCCTGACAAACTGAGACACCGCATGAGCCTCCGGTGGGCCTGACCTGGGCCCCAGGATGTGCCTGGAAGGGAGGAGGCTCGGCCTGACTCTAGGGGCCTCTCCAGCATGGTCTTTCCTCAGGCCTGGAACAGAGCAGATCACTAAGAGAGCTGGGCCCTTCCCCAGGCCCAGCCCTGATTGCTCAGGCGCCCCCATATATGAGCTCACACATATCACCAGGGCTAATGGGGGCTCCTGGGCCCAATGAGCAGAACCCCTCCTGGCCCCTCCTTGGGTAGGCACAGTTGGCTGGGCACCATGAGCCTCCTCCCCTAATGCTTCAAGAGAGCTAAATGGCGCCTGTTCTGCCAAGGTCACCCAGCCAGGAACGGGTAAGGCTCTAGTGTGGAGTTTTGAAGCCAGCCTGTCTGACCCTCAGGCCTGGGGGTCCCCCTACACATGCTACTTTCCATAGAAGAAATGGAAGGAGGCCGGACAGGCTGTGAGACACCACACAGCCTCGCAGGGGAGAGCCCCGCTGGGTCTGAGCCCACTGCCCCCACCTCCTGGGAGCTCAGATGGGGCCACCCCCTCCTTCTGCCATCTGCACATGGGGTCACTCACAGAGGAGGGGCTGACCTCAGCCCACCGGAAAAGGGGCCTGGGCAGGGTCCTAGGTACAGAGATACCCTCTGCAGAGTAAGAGCCAGACTAAAATACTAACTCAGAACTCAGCCCCACATCCAGCAGTGTGCAATGGATGGATGGATGGATGGATGGATGGATTGTACCCAGGGGCCTCCACTGCCAGGAAGAGAAATCCAGAGCATGTTCCGGGCGGGGCAGGTGTCAGTGAGGGGAACAGAGGAGGGTGCTGTGGGACTAGGCCCCAGAGGGTGAAAACTGGGCACATGCAAACCGCCTGAGCCAGAGTCTGGGTCACCACTGGAGGGAGTGTGATCCCAGTGCTCAATTCTGTATATCCCAGATTTTTGCTAACAGACCTATCTTTTTATTTTTTTTTATAAACTTTTTATTTTAGAACGGCTTTATATTTATAGAAAAATCGAGACGATCGTACGGGAGTTCCCATATATCACACACCCAGTTCACATCTCACGTTAGGATCTGCAGCTGATGGACCCATGTTCATATATGATTATCAGCCAAAGCCCACACTTTATTCCTATTTCCTTAGCTCTTACCTGATGTCCTTTTTCTGCACCAGGATCTGATTTTTAGTCACTGAAACCCCCCAAGCACAAAGGAACATAGAAGAGTGGTTGGCTGGCTGAGCCTCCAGCGGCTGCGTCCCCCAGCACCGTGAGGGCCCGGGCTCAGGCATCTCGGGGGCTTCCTCAGGAGGCAGGCCTGGGCAGAGGAGACAAAGGGACCCACCACACATCTGGCTTCTTGCTCTTCCCCACTCCTTGCTCCCAGCGAGACCTTCCTGGGCCTCAGTTTCTTCATCTGTGACATGGGCCCAGGCTGCTGCCTCATCCACACCCCTGCTCAGGCATGTAGCCGAGCCTTCCTCCTGATTTCAGTTGTGGCCAGATGCTTTTGGTGGCCGGACCCCCTGCTCCCAGAAGTCTGGGCCCCCCAGACAGGGTGTCCCTGTCCTGGGGCCTGGGGGGAGGAGGGAGCACACAGCCTGTGGTTTCCTGACCTGGCAAGTGGAGTCACTCATGGACATGCCTCCCCGGTTCTTACTCCCCACAACTGGTGCTGCCATCCTCCCACCTCCAGCTCCGCCTCCACTGAAAAGGTGACCTTTTCCCCAGAAAGCTCTGCCAGGACAAGACAAGCTGGTGAGTTATGGGGCAGGGGAGAGCCACATGCTCTGCTTCACTGAGAGCTGCTCTCAAATCAGTCTGGTCCCTGAAGCTCAGCCCGAGGACTGCCCAGAGCACCAGCTTGTCAGGCATCCCCTCCTCGGACATGAGTAGATGAGGTCCGGGCAGGCAGAGGTAGGCAGGTGAGTCCCTGCACAAAGGGCACTCAGCCTTGGCCACCCTGACTCAGCACCTAGGAAGCAGCAATCTGGCTCCTCCAGGCAGCCCTCCTGGATCACTTTTCCCTTCTCCCAACTGACCGGCTCTCTGCACCTCCCAGACCATTGTCCCTAGGTAGGCCCTGAAAACTCAGGGATCCTTGACCTGTCCTGGGATCCCTCTCAGGGGTGCTGTTCCCCCTACATTCCACTCCTCTTGTCCTCCCTGTTCCTGTTAATTCTCCCTCCTGTGCAGTAGATCTCACCCCATTTTGCCATCAGGCAAACTGAGGCTGGGAGTTCCAGCGTGTGGGAAGCCTGGGATTTGCTGGCCACCTGTGACACGTGGGGACGGCTGGGGCTGATAATGTGACATGGGTGAAGCTGACTAGACACAATGAGGAGGGGCACGGAGGGCTGGGAGCCCGCCAGGGCAGTCCCGCTTGCATCTGGCACGGCTCCCCAGATGCAAGAGGAGAGACTAAAGAAAGCAGGCCTCGGCCAGCAGGGTGCCAAATGAAGACAAAGGGGGAGCAGGTGCTTACAGGTGCTCTTCTGCAGCTCCACACAGGTGGGACAGCCCGGCGAGCCCCCACCTGCCGCCTTGTCTGTGGTGGCAGGCTGGATGAGAAGGTGTCATTTGCTTTATTTTAAAATAATGCTTTATTTCCTATTTTGGATCTCCCAGCCTGTAATGTGGAATAAAAAGGGGCACGAAGAATCGTCTCCCTCCCTCCCCATCTCCAGCCACTTGACACCCTCAGACTATCTTCAGGTATCCCCTCCCCCCCCAAGCAATACATGTGGGTGTCCCCCTCATCACTCCCCAAGCCCTACCTACAGATGTCCCCTCCCTCACTCCCCACAGCCATACCTGGGGATGCCCCCTGCCCTCACCCCCAGACACACATGCAGTTGTCTCTCCCCCCCCCCCCCAGTAACTGCAGGTGCCTCCTCTCTCACCAAAGCGAGTCCCCTACCTTGATGAGCTCTGCTGCCTCATGGGGGGTGGGGGGCTGGGGGAGCTGCATTTCACTGTAATTTAAATGTACATCTTTCTCATTTCAAGCGAAGTTGAACCTGTTTTTATGGGTTCACTTCAGGTCTTGGTCCATTTTTCTCTTGGGTTGTAGGTCTTTTTCTTAGGTCTATTCTTTGTAAGAATTACTTGCGTTATAACAAGCAGCGGCCCTCTGTGAAATGAGTCACCTATATTCCTGGTTTCTTATTTATCTTTTTACTCTGTGCCCCCCACCATGCATCTGCCTTTTATTTTCATGAGAGTGAATATATCCACCCTTTGTTTTATGGCTTCTAGGTTTTGTGTAATTCTTAGAATGATTCAAAATTACAGATTTTTTTTTTATCCTTCCTAGTAGTTTTACAGTTTCGTCTTTCCTTTTTAAAGCTTTGATCCATTTGGAACTTATTTTGGTGTCAAGGAGTGAGGTAGGTATCCAAACGTTTCCTCCAAATGTCTGTTTAGTTGTCCCAAGACCGTATATTTATTCCATATTTTGAATTACTTATTGAAAAATCCATTTATCCCTCCTGGACTTCACCTGCTCGCTTCTCCTACTTGCACTGGAGTCTTTTGCTGGATTTTCCTTCCCGTCATCTGACTGTCCATGGGCTGTGTTAATTATTGTGGTTCTAGAACATATTTTAGGATCCCACATGGCTGGTCTACCTCGGTTAGCTTATTTTTAAAATTTTTTCCTGGGTTTCTTTGCTCACATATTCTTTCATGTGAACTTCAGAATTGCTTTGGCAGGGCCTCTCGATTTATTCAGAGAACAAGCAGTTAGAACTTCAGCAGGGCCAGAGAAGACGCAGCGCCGGGGCGGGGTTGGGTTCTTCTAGGTGCCCTGGGCGCCCCCCACCCCCCCCCCGCCCCCGCCCCCACCCCCAAGGAGTGCGCAGGCGCAGTGCTGTCCAGGGTGCTGGGCTGGGGCCTGGCCCCGGCCTTGGAAGGACAGTGTCTCCAGGGACTGGAGGAGGGAGAGGACCTACCATCTGGGTGTCCTCACTTGCCTGCGGAAAGGGAGGCAGCCATGGGGTTCTTTGGGCCCAAATGTGGGTCGTTCTATCACATGCCCCTGAGCAGAGCGAGCCTGGCCCAGTGGCCAGAGCAGCACTGGGCAGGGATGTCAGGCAGAGGATCCAGGCCCTGGGAAGGCGGCTGTGGTCACTGTGCCGGGCGCGCATTCCAGAAACTGCCTACGGGCAGGCGGAAGGCAGCAGCCAGTAGACCTTGTGCGTGCTCAGCCCAAAGCCTGGGGCCTGGGGCCTGGGAGCTGATTGGAACCTTCAAGAAACCTGACCCCCCAGGCTGCCCAAGAGTGGTGGCTGAGAGACTCGCACCCAGGATATGGGCTGCCCATGATTCTGCGCCCAGGCCTCCCTTGCCCGGTGGCACCCCTGGAGCCCAGGCCCAGCTTCCACGGTGGCTGACCCGAGAGAGCTTTACCTGGAGAAACCAGCCACTTGGGTGGGCTGGTAAGGCAAGGGTACTGAGGAGAGGGGCCAGGCTGAGGTGGGCAGACCCCAGATGTCCTGATGCAGGCTGGGAGAAGCGCCTCTGTGGCTGGCAACAAACCTCGGCCAGCCTGGACCGTCAGCAGGAATCCTGGCTAAAAATACCCCACTCTCAGAGGCCCGCCTGCTGCCACTGTCTCAGAGCCCCTCCTCACACCAGGCACCAAAATCGTGCCCTTCAACTCCCGTGCAAGGCACTGGGTGACAGCCCATTGAACAGATGAGAAAACTTGGGTCCTGTGCACAGGGAGTCCCAGCCCGGGGCCCCAGTCTCCAAGACCAGCCAGAGAGAACTCTGTCTCACCTCAAGACCATGTCTTAGCCACCGCCCTTCTCCTTGCCTGTGATCCTGGGCAGAGGTCAGGGAAAAGCTCAGTCCAGAATAGGCCAGGGCATGGGGTGAAAGCTCTGCTATCCTTACCCAGAACAACTCTCTGTCCTGTGGCTCTTGAGGTGCAGAGCCACTTGATGGGGGCCAAAGCCCGGAGAGCTTGAGCTGAGTCACCCAGCAGAATGTGGGGTGCCAGGGACACTCTGTCCCAATTGCCTACTCCATTGGTGCATCAGTCCCTGTGGGCTTCTGGGTGACCAAGCAGCATAGATATACCCTTTATTTTGAGCTTACTAGCTGAGTGATCCAGGACAAAGCTGTGCCCCCTGGGGCTCAGTTTCCCTCACTGGATATGGTGAGATACAGTGGGAGGAATAGGAATCTAGCTGAGCTATGAGGGTATCTGGGATTGGCCTCCCGGCATGTTTGCTCAATGACTAAAATGACTGAGCAAGAGAGCAGATGAAGGCACTGAAGGGAAGAAGGCGAAGGGGTCCTCCACAGTGTCCTTTGGGTGGGAGCTCTGAGCTCCAAGCAGGGTGGGGGGCTGGCCCTTCTCTGCCCTCAACCTCTCCCTCTGGGAAATGGAGCACATTTGCATCCCTGTGGTCATGGCAGCCCAGAGGAGGGGCTCAGGGGCCCAGGGAGCCGTAGGTAGAGCAAGACTGGACACTGAGTCGGAGCCCAGTGGAAGACCCCTCACTGTGGCCCCAGAATGGGCCTGTGATTTCTGCCCTGCCCTCCACTCACGTCCACTCCAGCAGCTGTGGCCATGCCTACTCCTGCCTTCCCTAGCCCATTGGGTGCTCCCAGGTCCCCTCACCAGGTGCCTCCCCGACCCGGTTTTGACTGCCCTCTGGGCTCCTAGTGTGAACAGCGCATCCCAATTTAGCTGTCACTGCTGGGTGGGTGGCTCTAGAAGGATGCACATTCCTTGCAGGGGTGGAGGAGGGGCAAGAATCAAGCGCTGACGCCTTGGGCACAGCCTGGGGACCCCACCTTCCAGAGCTCTGCCCCTGTACCAGATTTTGGGCCCTGAGGGACCAGAAGTATCTTACTCATCCCTAGCTGAGAGACCACCAACCTACTGCACCTACTAGAAGACTCTGAGCTCCCCCCTCGGTGACCACCAGGGAGCCCTGGGGTCTCATGCCTCTCTTTGGAAGCCTGGAGAAGGGGCAGATCTAACCTTGGGGACCAGGTGCCAGCAATGCATGTCCCACTCAGCCTGCGTCTCCTCCCCTCTCCAGGCTCAGGCTGTCATCCTGGGGCCTGTCACAGGGGCTCCAGGTCAGCAGCAAGGGGGCTGGGGAGAAGGGAAAGGCGGTGCGGCGAGAGCCACCGCTGTGCAATGGATATGCTTCATCCACGGTCCTCAGCAGCCTCTTGGAGGTGGAAGGTGCACATGGCCTGAAGGACACATCTAGCATTCCAGGATCCGGGGCTCTGTCCTGTGGGAGGAGGCCCCTGTTCAGTGCAGAGGTCGGAGGCATTTGGAGATGAGCAGACCGGTGGGATTCCTCAGGATGCAGCCAGGGGTCAGCCTTCCCTGTAATGGTTCCAGTTGCTGCTGTGTGTGGCTTTAATAAATAAGAGATGAGGAAGCTGATGAATTATGGCTTAATATGCACCAAAGTTGGGCAGAAGGACTCCTGGGGGGGGGGGGTGTAAGGCTGATGACACAAGACCAAGACGCCCTCTGAAGCCGTGAGATCGGGGATGATGAGAGGCTTGTAGGGGAAGCAGTGGCTGTGGGCAGAGGTGGCCCTCAGATGGGCTTCTAAGAGGTGGGTGGGTCCACCTCTGTTTTCCCGTCTGTAAAATGGGTAGTGGTGGCGGTGTCTACACCACAGGACAGAATGGAACGATGCACTCAGCACGCCTGGCACAGAGTCGTCGCAGGCCTCGGGCAGGCAGCCACCCTCTGCGGTGTGGGCAGATGGCAGGCCGGCGCCCCCCAGCTCCCTGGCACTAGGACCACATTCCCTGCCACCCACTCAGAGGGCTGGGGAAGGGTCACATTGGAGCAGCGCCTGGGTGGCAGGCGAAGGTTTGCCGCAGGAACTTTGAGCTTCCTTCCAGGTCTCTCCTTGCACTGCCCTGGAGGGGTCCAGAATGTATGCAACAGAGACCATTCTCTTGCTTCCCCACACCTCCCCGGGAAGGCCCTGGGGCTACTGCATGCCTGTGGGTACCCCTCTGGGCTGCCCAAGCAAAGCCACCACAAGCCTGTCTCTCCAGGACAGGAGCCCGCGCAAGCAGCGGCTTTCTAAGGAGGTTGAGCTGTGTCCCTATCAGCCCAGGACCAGCCACAGCAGAAGGGTCCCCTTAGTTAAACGTGGAGGGTTTTTTTTTAATTAATTAATTAATTTATTCATGATAGACACAGAGAGAGAGAGAGAGGCAGAGACACAGGTGGAGGGAGAAGCAGGCTCCAGGCCAGGACTCGATCCCGGGACTCCAGGATCGCGCCCTGGGCCGAAGGCAGGCGCTAAACCGCTGAGCCACCCAGGGATCCCCTAAACGTGGAGGTTTGAGTGAAAATTCCACCCTGCCCGTGAGGGCCCCGACTGGCCCTCTCAAGGGATAGGAGAGGTGGACAAAGGAGAAACAGTGACCAGCTGACCTAGCCCAGGAATCATCAGCATCTGGCTTGTCTACAGGCTGCACTGAGCCCAGAGAGGCCAAGGGGCTGGGCCAAGGTCACGCAGCTGGGAGAGCCTTCTCATGCCTGACATGCTGACTGTGAGCGCTGGTCCCCAGGGTGGGGGTGAGGGTGGGGGTGAGGCAGCCCCGCAGCGGTGCCATCCCTGGAGGAGCGTGGTGGGCTGCCTGAGCTCGAAGAAGGCCATATCCTATGAGTGGCGTGTCTGAGGAGGGCGATGCAAGCAGAAGCCAGCCCGGGGGTGCGGTGAGGGGGTGACAGATCTGTTTAGCCTCGAGAGCAGACCATGCCTACTCTCCATCTCCAGAAAGCCTGAGGGAGCTCAGATCAGTGGGGCTCAAATGGCCTATCCTGTCTGCACCCCTGCTGGGCCCCCCGGAACTGGCTGGTGGAGAGCATGAGAGGAGGACAGTGTGTGACCAAGCTCTTCCCACATGGTCTCTGGCTTCCCCCCCAGAGGTCGGCCCCCAGGGCTGGCTGCCCTCCCCACTGACCCCTCACCAACTGTCATGAGCCCTCCCTCTCTCACCCTTTGGGCCCTGGGTGGAAATGGCTCATACCTGCCCTCCTGGGAGACGCACTGTCCCGCACACTGTCCCGCACACTGTCCTGCACCTGCCCACATCCTGATAAATGTGCCTCACCAAACCCCCTGTCTCCAGCCTGAGGAGTGAGCCGCATCCTGCTGGGCGGACCCGCCTGCCGCTTAGCCCCAGTCTCCGCCTGTCCTGAGCCCCCTCAGCCCTGGCCCACCCCGCCCCGCCCCAGCCAACGCCCGGAGCCGTCCCACAGGCTGGGTGGCCCACGAGGAGGGTGCTGGCCCAGGTACTGACTGGGAGCGCACGTATCCTGCCTGTGGCCCAGAGCGGGGGGGCTCTCAACGCCCAAACCTGTGGGCAGGTGGGAGGCCCAGGTGCCAGCCCAGAGCAGCCAGAAACATCCGAGCTGGCAGCTGGAGAGGATCCTGGCGCCAGAATCCTCCACATGGCAATACCAGCTCCCTGTTCCCTCCTATGTGCATTTGTGCCCCAGAATGACTGTCCCCAACTGCCCTCAGGAGGGGACTTTGATCCTACAGGAAAATGGGGTCACAATCGTCAGCAGGTTGGTCAGCCTGCTGTCCCGGATCATTATAGCCACCCAGGAGCATGAGATCCTAGCTCAGACCTCAGACCAATGGCCAGTGCCACATGACTCGCCGTTTGATGTGAGGTGGCCCTGTGGAGGGAACTCTTCCTGGTCTGGGAGCTGCTGCATGCAAGGACTCTGGAGGAAGGGTGCGAGCATGGTGACGAGCCTCAGCCCCTGCTGGCTCTCAGTCTGGCCTCAGGTTCCCCACTTGTACAATGGAGGACACACCTCCTGTGTCGCTGTGGCAAGGATTCACCGGTGGCACTCAGCAAGCAGCACCCACTGGAGAGGTGCCTGCGGGCATGTGGCTGGGGGCAGGAGCAAGTGCACAGGTACCGGAGTGCTCTGGGCTCCACCTCACCTCTGTGTGTCTGGGAATTAAATGTACTCTGCTGTGACCTGGTAACGCAAGGCTGGGATGAAAGCAACGGGGCCAGAGCGGGCAAAGTTGTGGTCAGGGCCACAGTGCAGCCTGAGGGATCGGGCATTGCAGCCCCTACACCCGGCCGGAGGGCCAGCCCCCCATGGGCGCCACCGTTGGCTTCCACCCCCCGGGGCTGCCTGCAGCCGGGCTCAGAGAGCTCCTTGCTTTCCCTTGGTGAGGCTGGCGGGCCACAAACCCTGTGCTCTGCTGACCTCTCCCAGCGCCCCCTCTGTGGTTGGGAGGTGTGGTCTGGGGGGGGATGCAGAGTGCACCAGGCTTTCTAGTGACCAGGTCCCTCAGATTCGTATCACCAGGTGACACCGGCTAGGGCTCCCAGGGGGACCACTGAGCCCTTGGCCAGAATGACGATGTAGTCACAAGGAAGGGTCCAGAGCCTGCCCTGGGCACAGGGTCCTACAGATTGGAACCAACTTGGCCAGCCAGGCTCTCATCCCTCTGATCCTGTTACCTGCAGGGTGGGCTCAGGAGGCCCAGGCCAGGCTGATCAGCGTCCAGGGCGCCTCTGGGTGTGGGGGGCAGCAGCAGGGATGCTGGCCTGGCAGCTGGCTGAGGACTCGGATGCCCCCAGGAGCTAATCTGGGGGGCCAGATAGACCCCCCTCCCCCCAGGAGAGGGACAGAGGGCCGTCTGTGCAGGTGTGTGTGGGAAGGGGCAGGGTCAGTGGCTTCTCCCGCCCTTGAGCCTAGGCTGGCTTTGCGGAGGGGGGGGGCATGGGCAGGGAATCTCCTGGGCCTCCCCGTTCCAAAGGAGGGAACCGGTGGGTGCACCCGTGGGTCGGGGCAGGGCTGGGACCGCGGCCCGTCCCTGCGCTGGTGCGGAGGGGGCCACAAGGACGGTCTGGGGGCGTCAGAAACCTGTCCAGCTTGGAGCCTCGGTTTTCTAACTGGCAGACGGAGCGGTCCTGCCCCAGCGGAGGGCTGCTGCGAGCGGGGGCTCCGGGATCTAGGGGGTCGAGTGGGCCGGGCGGAAGCGCCCCCCCTCGGGGCTCCGCACGAGGTCTCCCGGGCGGCTGGACCCCTCGGGGGACCCCCCAAGCCCGGCCCGCCCCGGCCGCCACGCCCTGGGGCCCGCGCCCCCGCCGCTCCCGTGCGCGCCGCCGTCCCCGCCGCCGCCTGCAGGGGCCGCCGCCGCCCCAGCAACGCGCCGCCTTTGTCCGGGGCCGCGCGGCGCCGCTGCACCCGCCGGGCCGCTCCCTCCTGCCGCCGCCCCGCGCCCCGCGCCCCGCGCCCCCCCGCCCGGCCCGCGCAGGTGAGCGCCCCGCCCGCCGCCAGGCCCCGCCCCGCCCCGCCCCCGCCCCGCCCCGGCCCGGCCGGCGGGGGGACCGGGCGGATTCCTCGCGCGGCGAACCACATGATCCCATAAAACATTCATCGGCTCCGGCCCGCGCCGCCAGCGCCCCGCCGCCCGCCGCCCGCCGCCCGCCGCCCGCGCCCCGCGCCCCGCGCCCGCGCCCCCCCGCCCGGCGCAGCGCCCCGAGCGCAACCAGCCTCGTCCCGCGGCCGGGCCGGGGCCGGGCCGGAGCGGCGGCGCCTGGATGCGGACCCGGCCGCGGGGACACGGGCGCCGGCCCCCCAGCGACTTTCGGTCCTCGTCGCGCCCCGCCCGACCCCGACGATGAAGAGGGCGTCCGCCGGAGGTGAGTGCGGGCCGGGCCGGCGGGGCGGGGGCGGGGGCGGGCGCGGGGCGCGGGGGGCGCGGGCGGGGGGCGCCGCAGTGCCGCGCCGGGAGGGGGCCCCGGGCGCCCCGGCCCCGGGAGGGCGGAGCCCGCGGCAGCAGGAAAAGTTGCGGCTTCCCGGGAAAGTTGGCGGCGGCGGCGGGGCCGGGGGCGGCGGGGCCGGGGGCGGCGGGGCCGGGGGCCGGGGTGGGGTCTGCGGGCCGGAAGGGCGCGGCCCGGCCTCGGAGCGCCCCGGCCCCGAAGGGGTTAACGAGCAGGGCTGCAGGAACGCGGGCAGCGAGCAGGCGAGCAGGGGCGAGGGGGCCGGGGCGCCGCCACCCTTGCCCCAGGACTCGGCTCAGGGCGCCCGGCGGCCCGGGGTCAGGCCGCAGCGGGACGAACGGGGGCGTTGGCGGCCGTGGAGGGCGTGGGGGGCGGGGCTGGCCCAGAGCTGCCCCCAGGAGGCTGACGAGGGGAGAAGGCGGGCTCAGACCCCCCACACCCGCAGCCTGAAGGCCCTGGGCGGGGGTGGGGGGCTGGGGGTGCTCAGCTAAGAGGCCCCAGAAGTGGTGGGGCTCACGGCATCCGAGCGGATGCTGGCAGCCCTCATGGGACCCTGGGCTACCCTGGGTGAGGTCCCGAGAGAGGGGTCTGGGGGGGTGACCTCGGGCGAGGCGAGTCGGCACGCCCTGCCTGGAGGGTGCTCCCTTGGCGCCCACCCGGGCTGCCCTGCTGATGTCCGTGGTGCCGCAGGCTGCACACACGTTTCCTTGCACGTGCACGTGTCTACAAGGGCTGCACACTTGTACACCGCGTGTGCCCGTGCATGCCAGGCTGCCCCAGTGTGCACGCACACACACGCCGTGGATGCACATCCATGTCCTCGCCCCCGCCTGCACGCCCACGGCCACACATGCATGCACATAGCATGCCTGCTGTGGTCTCCACGCTTGGCACATGCTGGGGCCCCTTAGTGGGACCTGCTGCCTTGCCTACGTGCACATGTGTTGAGGGGGAGGCTCTGGGCAGCCAGAGCTCACAGATGGAGGGGCGAGAAACGGCTGCAGGACACGGCCCCACCTCTGTCTGCCTACCCCCGGGTCCTGGGAGTCTCCCTTCCACAGCCCGCTGGGTCTTTGTGTGTGTGTGTGTGTGTGTGTGTGACTCAGTATGCTTCTGCACGTGTGTGTCTCCGCACGCGTGACCGTATGCGCCTGTGGCCACATCGGCATGTGTCTCTTTGCCTCCAGCGTGGGTGACCAGGTTTTACCTGTCTGGTGCCCAGACGGGCTGTGACCAGGCTTTACCCAGATCTTCGGCAGAGGCACTGAGGGCGTGTGCCGAGGAGCAAATTCAACACGCCCAGCCTAGGGTGTGAGGCCAAAGCCCCCCCACCCCACCCCTGCCACTATTGCCCCTCCCCCCATGCTGGAGCCACAGTGCCGGGCAGGGAAGGCCCATTTCCAACCTCGAGGTCAACACAGTGACAAACAAACTAGACCCTTCCTCTGTGCTTTCTAGTCGCTGTCCTCGAGCCCAATGGGGTGCAGGTATGTGCCCACACTGAGGCTGACCCGGGGCGACCTCAGGAAGGCCCTGCCCTCGGGCCTGAGTCCCAGCACAGTAGGAGCCTTATTGGTAAGATGTTCTTGGTGTGTCACCTGCCTCAGGTGGGGGGCGGGGACACTGAGGTAGGGGTGCCGGTGTCCCACTCTCGCTGTGGTAAGGAGGACGTCGGGCCGGGGCTTGGAGAGGCGGGGCCGTACTGCCTGGTGCCCATCCCTGTCCTTGTCTGTAGAATGGGGACAAGTGGGTCATCCTTATAGAGCGTGCGGGGGTGAAACAGGGGCGGGCCGGAGGTTGGGGCAGGCGCAAGGGCTGGCCACTTCTCTTCTCTAAGCGGGTCAAGGGAGGGAGAAGCAAGCTCCAGAGGACGAACCGAGCCGGGGGGTGGTCTGCACCCTACCACCGGGCAGAGGGCTGCTCGCAAGCCCTGGTTGCTGGGTGTAGGACGGCAGAACAGCCTGGATCTGGGTCCCCGCGCAGCCAGCCGTCGGTGGAACGACCTTGGGCGTGACAGTCCGCCTCTGTGTGCCTCAGCCTTCTCACCCGTCACTTGGGCCAGCAAGCGGGTCCGCCTTGTGGGTAGTCGGGGGCGCTTCCAGGTCAAGGTCCCCATGGGGTTCTGATGCCGGCGCTTTTGCCTTCAAAATACGCAAAACATCACCCCCCACACACCACCCCAGTCAGTGGTTCCCACAGATGACGTCCTCCCAGCACCCTCGCATTGCTGCTGGACCCCTTTTCTACCTGTTTGCAGATAAGGAAACAAAGGCACACAGAGGTCACAGGGGAGTTGGAAAGGGTGATGGGCAGCTGGGGAGCAGGAGGTGAGAGCCCCGCAGAAGGTGGAGGTGGCCAGCAACCCGCTTCCCCAGCTGTTCTGCCTCTCAGCAGCAGGGAGCCTGCCTCAGTTTCTCTATGTGGAGATTCACAGCCAGCTGGGGGTCCTGCAGTTGGGACGGGCCCTCTCCTGCGGTCACGGATGAAAGGTAGGGGAGAGGGCCAGGGCGTCTCAGGAGGCACGAGGGCTTGTGGGGTGCCTGTGGAGGACTCCCCACCGCCCGCGTGCCGGGCTCTGGGAGGTGGAAGGGGAAGTCTTGCTGTCTGGGGAACCCGAGGGCTGGCTGGAGACCTGTCCCGGGGCCAAGGACTCGTGTGCCGTTACTCATCGTCAGTGACAGACCACGCGGGGCTGGCGGTGTGTGGCCCTGGTTCCCCGTGCTCTCGGGGCCACAGCCTCCCCGCCTGCTGCCCCAGACCCGGGGACCTGTGCTCCCCCACGGCCGGTGCTGCCTCTGGGCTGCAGCCCCCCCTTGTTCCCTGCCCCAGGCCTGAATTCACGGATGCCTGTGGCAGCTGGTGCAGCACCTGGAGGGGCCCGGCTGGCGGAGGCAGAAGGAACCCCTCCCCCGGGGCTGCCTTTCCTGCCCCCCACCCCCCCCGGGCCGGAGGCCAGAGGGACTCCACAGAGCCTCAGTCTGTGTGGCCAGAAGGGGTCAGAACAGGGGCAGCAGGAAGGGGTTCCACGGTGAGCGAGTGAATCGCATCGAATGAGTGAATGGGTATGTGCAAAGGCATGTGTGAGTGTGTCAGGGGAGTGTGTGCGACTGTGACACCCTTGCCCTGGTCCCTGCTGCGGGGCTCCTGAGGGCTCCTGGCTGTGCCCCGCCCTTGGCCTGGTGGGCCCTGACCTCTGACCCCGGGCAGGGTTGCCTGTCCCTTGGTGGCCACCCTGGGCCTGGGCCTCGAGATCCATGGGAGCCAGGCTGGCTGCCCACCCCCACCCCGTCCCTCCAGCGGCGCTGCGGCACTGGCCCCCACGCCCCATTTCCCCTCTCAGGGTAACCCCTCGGCGCCCCTCCGTGTCCCCCACTCTGCGGCCCAGCTGCCCCATCCCAGACTTCGTGTTTGCTCCTGAGACACCCGTTCGTTCGCTCATTCATTTGTCCCTAGCCTGTCAGACCCTATTTGGAGGCGGGCAGGTAAAGGGATGTGGTCCTTGCCCTCCGAGTTTATAGGACTAAATGCTTTAAAGGACAGGTGGTCAAAGAGCCAAAAACAGAAGCCCAGGCAGAGGGTGGGCACGCCGTCCACACCCGCTGCATCTCCCCGAACCGTCACTGGAGCGTGTGGGCCCGGCCGGGTGTTGTGTGCTACCGTTTCTTCTTTTGTCGCTGTATTTTAAACATTTTGCACGTCGGGAACTATTCTTGTGCATCATGGGTTTACTGGTGTGTGTGGAATCCCTTCCTGAGGGTTCGCCATAATTTGTCCGAACTTGCCTCGGCCTCTCACACCAAGCAGGGTCCTGTAGCTGGCCCCCAGGGAGTGTCCCCAGGGCAGGCCCCGCAGGTCCCCAAGGGCGTGGCCACAGGCCCCCCTCCCAGCTCCTCCCAACGTTTTGTGGGTGGGCTCCCCAGGCCTCTCGCTCCCCTGGGGTCCAGTTTCTCCCTGGTAGTGGTGCAATCTGCTGCTGGGCCTTGGTCAGGACTCTGACCCTGGGGATGGCCCTTATGCAGCTGGGCTTCGGGCTGCCCCCCTCCCGCCGCTGCCCTCACCCTGCAGCGTCCTGACGGCCCTGTCTCCACGTGGGCCCTGCTGAGAGAGGATGAGGTTGGCCCACGGGGCACCATCCTACAGCCTCGACCGCCTGTACCCCCAGGACAGGGTCGCCGGGCCCAGGAGGGACAGCTGAAAGGCAGGGCCACGGGCAGGCCTCCCGGAGGGGCCTGTGTGGGCAGAGGCCGGGGACTTGGGTCGCCTGGGCTGGGCGCGGCAGGCTGTGAGCCCCGTCGGGGCCCCGGCGCGTGGGGCTGGGCCGCCCGTGATGCGGGGAGCCCAGGTGGAGGGCCCCAGGTGTCAGGGGCCGCCGGGCTTGGTAGAGGCAGCCCGCCCAGCAGCGGGGGGCGCTCCTCTGCTCCCCAGTCAGCGCCTCGGCGTCCCTGACTGGCCATCACGGTCACACTCCGCGTCATTGAAGTTCCAGAGAACGTTGGTGGGGACTGAACGAGGATTTCGCGGTCAAGCAAATTTGGGACCGGTTGGGTTAAGCGGCGCTGACGGGTCTCACACACGGCAGGGTGTCCCCGGGCCTTGGGTTTGCAAGCAGGTCGGGCAGGGCCTCCGACGGGCACCCCCGGGCTGCCCACTGCAGGGACTGGTGAGCCCAGAAACGGTTTTGGGCAACTGGCTGAGATGCCTCCGAGAGCCTGAGGGAGACCTTTGGGCCCCAGGAAGGGGGAAGGGCCCCCGGATGGGTGGGCCGTCCTACACCCAAGCCGTGCAGCCTCGGCACCTGGTGGGCGGGGGGACCACGCTCCTCCTGGCAGTGTGAGGCAATGTGCAAATTTAACCTTTGGGTTTATGACTCTATTTCTTTGCAGTAAATGTCACGGGAAATGTCAGGCTGAGGCTGAAGCTGGTGAAGGGCCCATCGAGGAAGGGGGTGGAGTGCCGAGGGGCTCAGGCCAAGGCGGGGCTCCGGGCCCCTCACCTCCTCCAGGGAGCCTTCTCGGATTGCCCTTCGCTTGCCTGGGCCCAGCGCCGTGTCCTCCATCTGTCCCAGCTATTGTGACCTTGTTGAGATGTTGCCTTTATTCACCTCCTGCCAGGGCCCAGATGGGGCGGGCTCAGAGGCCTGCCAGAAGCCTCCCCATCCCGAAGTCTGGGCAGGCGTTGGATTAGCCTGTGCAGCGCCGGCTCATGTGTGACCTTGGGCAGCACCCGCCCTTTCCTGGTCACCAGAGGCCTCTTCCGTAATCCTGTTGACCAGAGGTGCTGCTTCCGGTTCAGAGCCTTTGTGGGTGGGAAAACGCTCAAGTCTGAGGTGTGTAGGGTGCTGGGCTCTGGGGGAGAGCCATGGGGGCTGGGGGGCTGGACCCAGCATCGTGTGGCAGCTCCAGGCACACAGTAGGCGCTCCATCAGGGGCAAGGGACAATGAGTACACGTGGAAGGTGGGGAGGCGGGGGCCGCAAGTCCAGCTGGGGACCCAGAGCCCCAGACTCACCTGCCGGCCCACCCACCGCAGCAGGGCCAGCCCTGAGGCCCAGCTTGGCTGTCACTGGGTTCTGCTGTGGCCCTCAGGTCCCGGCCATCACTTAGCAGCCATTTATTACCCCCCTGCTGTACGCCAGGCCTGTGCAGTTGAGCAGGGGTCTCAGGCCCTAGCTGCCCCCACCCAGCAGCTCTGAATCTTTCCCCTGCACGTGCAGCTCTGCTCTCTGGTGTCACAGGTCCCCTGGCTCCAGCCTGTCCGGTGCTGGTTACCCCGGAACCACCTGCCCCTCTGCCCCCAACATCTCCACCCAAGGGCCACAGTCCTGGCTGCCTCCCATCCTCGAAGGCGAGTCCAGTGACAAGTTGGGCTCCGGGGAAGTCTGTCCCCTTTTACCCCTCAGCGAGGGCCGGCCCCCTTCCAAGTCCACGGCCACAGATGCCCTCAGCTGCCTGCCTGCCATCTCGTCCTCCGTTCAGGCTCTGAGATGCTTTCCTAAAACATGTCACCCCAGCCAGGCCTCTCTGCCTAAACTCTCTCAAGTCTACCCCTGGGTGACCCCCATTGTTTTCAGGGCCTGGGCACTTCCTCTTCCACCCTCACTGGAAGGAAGCCTCCAGCTCCCTGGTCTCAGCACCTGACATGCACACCTGTGCCTGTGCCCCCTCTCCATGTCCCCAAGCCTGGCACTGGGGCTCCCTGAACAGTGGGGCGGTCCCCTGCTTAGCTCCCAGGAGACACTGGGGCTGACAGCTTTGGCCCTTGGGGACGGCTGCTGGCTGTCCGGTGCAGGCCAGTTGCCCGAGGTAGCTGCGAGAGGGCAGACCCCTCGGACCCTGAGGAGCAAAGGCACAGGTCTAGAGAGAGCCAGATGCCATCCTATGGTGGATGCCCAAGGCTGGGCAGTTAATGTCTGCATCGGGACCCTCCTGGCTTTAGCCCAGAGCCAGCTGAGCACCTGGGCATGTCACTCACTTTCTGAGTCTTCCTGTCACATGGGACACTCCGAAGGGGAGTCAGTGTTAAATGTCACCCACAGAGCCCAGCCTGTGAGATCCCCTGCCCTAGGCTGGAGCTTCCTGTGGAGATAGAGGCTGGTGATGGGGCTTCCAAGGGCCCTCAGTGGGTCATGGGGCCCCCACCTTCCAGGGACCCCTTGGGTTCCTTCACAGCTGCCCTGTCCTGAGGGGTCTTCGGTGCAACCCAAGCAGCAGGGTAGAGAAGGGCGTGTGGGCGCCCGTGCCCCCCGGAGCGGGAGCCTCTGTTGAGCCACGGGAGCACGGAGGAGGAGCCCCTGTGCGCACCTGCCCCTGCCCACGGATCCTCCTGCCATGAGGGTCCTTGCTACCTGCCCCACGGGGAGTCTTGACTTACCAGTTCCTGCCAAGGGGAGCCAAGTGAGGAGTGGGGCTGGGAGGCCAGGGGGACTGGAGGTGGGACGTGCCGAGCGCAGGCAGGGCCAGCAGCAGGGGGGTCTGGAGGGGCCTCTGGGACCCCCATACGGCAAGGAATCCCCGAATCCCAGCAGGAGTCTGGGCCAGGCAGACACTGGGCCTGGTCACCCCCTGCTGCCTCAGAAGGGGAATTCAAGGCCCCCCTGCCTTCACCATGTGGAGACTTCTGCCCCACAATTCACTTTGCAGCAGCTTTGTGGGGCGGTGGAAGGGGTGCCGCGTGGTCTTCGGCAGGGTGCGGGCGTGCATTCGGAGGGTGGGCCGTCTGCCCCCCGCCCCCCCCGCCCCGAGGCTTCCAGCCCAGCACCACCCACCCCCAGAGACGGGGCTGGAAGCGGGATTACAGGGAAGGGCCAGCCACCGCCATAGCAGTGTTCGGAGGGCTGGGGGGCCCAAGGTCCCCCGGGATGCTCGCACCCAGCTCTCCCACCTCCTTCCACAGGCCTGTACCTGCCTCCGCAGCACACCCCAGCCAGGAACTGAGGGTGGGCCCTGGAGCTCTCCCTGCCCGCACCCTTCCCAGAGCCCCACCACCTTCCTCCCACGGCCCTCCACTGTCCACGGCCCTCAGCCACCCTGCCTGAGGCTCCTGCTCTCCCAGGACACATTTGGCCGGATGACGCTGTGTGAGCCAGTGGCCTAGGAGCCTGGTGGGAACTGGGCTCCCAGGTTTTCTTGCGGGCTGAGCCCCAAGACCGCCCCCTGGGGGGGCCATCTGAGGAAGATGCAGGACCGTCACTGTCTCCCTGCAGTGAGCACTCCTCACCCCAGGGCATGGGGGCCCCCATATGACAGGGGCTGATGGGGGAGCTGAGGGGGGCCCTGGGGTGTGGTTCCAGAGTATGGCCTGGCAGGCAGCCCCCCAGCATCCCCTGGGCAGGACCATTAGCCAGGCACCGAGATGCACACTGGGGGTGGGGTCTGGGAGGGGGGCCCGGGCAGGTCCCTGAGGCTCACTTGTGTCTCCCTCCATTCTCTTGGTTAAGTGTTTTCCAGGCTTTAGTGTCAGGCCACCTGTGTTAGGCAGCAGGGACCCCTGGGTTCTTTGACACGTGCTGCCCCCAAGGCCCCCCAGGTCCCAGGGACATGCCCCAAAGCCCATGAGAGCCCCAGGAGAAAGAAGTGCTAGTAGGGGTGTGGTGAGGCCCCTGAGGCCCGGGCCCCCACCCTGAGGTCACAGTAGCCCCTGGGTCTTAAAGAGGCACTGGAGCTCTTGGCCTGGTGGGGGCTCCCGGGGTGGGGGGGCAGCAGAAGCCAGGAGACGCTGGGGCTGCCGCTGGGGAGGTGGGGGAGATGAGAGTTGGGTGAGGAGCTTGTGAGGGCCAGGAGGGGACCCAGGGGGGCCGGGGGATCTCGGGCAGGGAGGACAGGGTGGAGTGGACGGTGGCATGCCCCACCCCCCCGGCCAGCCCCAGCGCGAGGCCAGCCCGCTGCCCTGTGTGCTCCCGGCCGTGGGACACGTGGCCCCGCACACCGGCCGTGTCCAAGCTGTCTTTCATCTCCCGGCCTCACAGCCCAATTTATGTCAGGCAGAGGCTGACACAGGGACAGGTGTGACAAGTGTCTGGCTTCCTGTTCGAAAATTGGCAAAAGAAAAACTCTCCCCATAAAGATATTCCATCTACATACCTCCTGGATGTCACGGAGAGGACCCGTCACGGCCGAGACAGATGGTGGCCCTAATGGACTCCATTCTTTACCTGCTGCTGGAGCCACGGCCCAGTCCCCAGGGTGGCCCGAGGCGAGTGGTGGCAGTGTGTGTGTGTGAGTGCGTGCATGTGTCTGTGTGCGTGCATGTGTGGGTGTGTGTGCGTGTGTAGTATGTGCACGCACGTACGTCAGTGCCCCTACGGAGCCCTCCCAAGGCCACGGCTGGCTGTCTCCCCACTCCCGATCACGGGGAGCCTGACATAGGCATGACCCTCCTCATCAGTGACAAAGGGACCTGGGGGGGGTGCGGTGTGTTCCTAGAATTAGACAGACCCTCACCTGCAGGCCCTGCCAGGTGGCCAGCACCAGCACCGGTAAGTTCCCTAGACCCCCCACCCCGAGGCCCGGGGGGTCAAGACCTGCTTGGCATGTCACTCCCTCCGGCTGATGCTTTCTTGCTGCCCAGGGCCCCTGAGAGGGAGTCCCCGGGCTGTGACCCTGGCCAGGCTCCAGGGCTCTGCTTGTTCACCTGCTCCCTTCAGTGGCCCCGTGGGAGTCCGGCGCTGGGGGCAGGAGTGAGGATGGACACCGCAGGCGAGGTGTGGGGTGGGGTGGGGGGGACGGGTCGGGAAGGGCCTGGCCTCCAGAGGCTGGCCCAGTGGGGCTCTGAGGAGAAGAGCCCTTCCAAGGAGATGTGTTGGGAATCGGGTAGGCATTCTGGAAAGGGGAACTGGCCAAGCAAAGGCTCATGGGAGCCAGCCACAGGGTCGGGGGCACGTGCCTGGGTGGAGGTGGAGTGAGACTGGGTCAGGCACCAGGATGCCCCTTCTATCTGTGACCGGACCTCCCTTCCGTCAGGTGGGGGTGGTGGGTCCCTGCTGGGGTGACGGGAGGCACTCCTGAGACAATCCCACAGGTGAGCCAGGCATGTCCTGTGTGCTCACGGCGGACCTGCCCTGTGCGGGCCGCATGGTCTCTCCCTGCCCTGCGAGGTCGTTGTCATTATCCTCATCCTCCAGGTGATGGAACAGGGCCCACGAGGTTGGGAGGCCTGTGTGAGGCCCCAGAGAGGCAGATGCAGCGCCAAGGCCGGGCCTTCTCCTGCCCTCCTGCAGGCCCGGCTGTGGTGGGCAGGGACCCCACGGCCTGGGGGTCTTGGAGGAGGTCTCCCTGCCAGAGGACTGCCTCAGTCCACCCTTCTCGGGGCAGGACCCCCCCCCCCCATCCAGTGTTGGCACATGAGACCAAACAAACCAAACTGAAAACGTTTCCGATTTACCAGTTCGTACGTGTTGTAAAAAAAAAAATCTGGGCAAATGTATTCGGAGACGTAAGAGAGAAGTTGTATTAGTCAGCTCAGGCTGTCATAACAAATACCACAGACTGAGTGGCTTAAACAACAGAAATTTATTTTTTCACAGTTCTGGAGGCTGGAAGTCTGGGATCAGGGTGCCAGCAGGGTCCGGTTCTGGTGAGAGCTTTCTTCCTGGCTTGCAGATGGCCACCTTCTCGCCGTGTCCCCACGTGGAGACCATGAAAACAAGCCCTCCAGGACCTCTTCCTAGAAGGGCCCTAATTCCGTCATGGGGGCCCCACCCATGTGACCTCCTCTAGGTCCCCATCTCCCAAGGCTCCTCTTCCAAATTCCATCACACTGGGGCTTAGGGCTTCAACATAGGAATCTGGGGGAGACACAGACGTTTCTGTAATGGGAGTGACGTTGCCTTTGGCCTCGGGGTGCTGTTGTCACGCCCTCATGGGGATGTGAGTACCCCGTGGACTCCTGGGCCTGCACGTCCTCAGGGAGCGCAGAGTCTGCAAGCTGCCTGTAGTGGTGGGCGTTTCTCGCATTCGTGCGTGACAGACATTTATGGTGTGTGCTGGTCACCAGTGTCCTGTCCCTGTGGAGCCCACAGCCCAGGGGGCAACCGACAGAAGCAAGTGACGCGGAGACCGGCTAAGTTGACCAGCGAGGTGTGTGGTGACGTGGGCACCCTGGACGGAGGAGGGGGGTGTCAGGGACCCTGGGTCCCCCGAACTGCCCCTGGCCCTAGGATTTGTCAGGTTCTCAGACCCAATCTGTCCCTTCCACAGACGACCAACCCAGACCTGAGCGGTGAAGTCACCAGTGGAGCCTGAGCCGAGCTGGTGCCCCAGCCTCTCAGGCCTATGACAGCCGTGATGGGAGGCAGGGAGGCAGCTGGGGGGGGCGGGCAGGAGTGGGGCGAGGTGGGCACAGCCTGGTGTCCTGCAGCCCGGTCTGAGGGGAGGCTGTGACTACCTGCCCAGGGGATTGCAGGGTTTTAAGTGTCCACTTCCTGCAAGAGGTGCTGCTCGGGTGCACGGGCCAAAGGCACCCCATTCCCTGATCATCTGCTCCTTTCTCTTCACGGGGCTCCCCCGGCCCTGGGGGGCCCCCAAGGCTGCAGGGCCAATGGGAGGGGGGCCTCTGGGAGTGCAGGCTTCCTCACCTTTGCTGAGCAGTTACTGAGTGCCTGCTGTGTGCTGCCCCTCACACGGACCAACGGGGAAGCAGGCTGAGCCCCTGGGAGTTGGGGGCCACCTGGGGGCACCGCGGGGGGGACCAAGTCTGTCTGAGCTGGGCCTGGGCGTATGCTGGGGGAGGAGGGAATGAGGATGGGGGCGGGGTGTGTGTGAAATCACTAGGAAAACGTTTAGGAAAAAGAAAAATGCCTTTCTAGGCTTAATAAAGTTGAGCCATCCTTGGCCTGGGTAGGGAGGTGGGGGGAGTCCAGCCGGGCACCCGGCACGTCCTCTGCGGGGCGACAGGTCAGGCTGCCCCCAGCCTGAGGGTTACGTGGGGTGGGGGAGAAGGGTGGAACGTGGCCTGCAGATGGCCCCCTGACCCTGATGGTCCAGCCACGTGCCTGCGGTGATCCCCAGCAAGGGCTTCGGCTTTCAGGGGCTCCTCCCCGGGCCCCACCCTTCCTTGGCCCAGGGTGCGTGTGGGTCTTGGGTCTAGTGGGGCAGGCTGGGTCTCTTGGGAGCTTCCAGCAGCTGTTGGAGGTGGGGAGAGGCCATGCTGGAGCACCCGCACTGGCCCGTCTGGGGACCCAGGAGCAAGTGCTGAAGAATAAGGCGGCCCTGCCTAGCCCCTGCCCCCAAGGCAGCCAACCCCCTCCCACATGCCAGCTCCTGGCACAGCAGCCTCAGGAAGTAGCCGAAATACACTGACCTGCTTTTCCAAGAGGCAGCGGCGCCTGGTCCTCCCACCCTCACTGGTGAGAAGCCGCCAACAATTTCCATCCCAAATTGATTTCAAATAAGGAAGAGTTATCACACACAATCATATAGGAATAATTTATCACTCGTTAATAAAAGAGCAATTACTTATTCACGTCGCCCCTGCCTGAGTGCCGCAAGTTCAGTGGCAGAAACGCATTTGGGGCTCTCACTGAAGCCAAGCCTGTTTGTGTTCCGCCAAGGTCAAGGCAAACCCTCCCCAGGGGCCACAGACCCCCCCACTCTGGAGGCCTCATGTGCACCCAACCCCCTGCCAGGTTTACCTGCTGGGCCCCCTGCTCTTGGGGATCGTCAGTCTGGCCTGGAATCTCAGGTCTGTGAACTGGGCAGAGGAGGAGGAGCTGGGATGGGACTTTGTCCAGCTGTGGAAGGTCTGAGCACACAGCTGAATTTTCAGGCCAGAAGCTGTCCCGTCAAGGGTCTGAACTGTAGAGGCCTCTGGAGCCAAGAGCCCGGAGTGTCCCTAGAGATGGGGAACAACCTCGGTGACCCTTGGCTGAGCATGATGCCAAAGAGCTTTGTTCAGGGCCATGGAAATGCTGCTCCAGCAATCACAGGCCCACTTTCTCCTCCTGCACCCTGGAGATGCCTGCTTCGAAACCACATTCATCTCCACCTTCTAGCAGATACACTTTATTTTCTTTTTTATTTATCTCTATTTCTATTTCTGAGGTTTCAGTGCCAAATATACAGTCATTTGGAAAGATAAAATAGTCAGCCATATCTTGCTCAAAGTTAAAACCTGCACCCAGTCCTTTAGAGCTAGTCTGGAGAATTGGCTTGCCCTGCCCCAGCCCCCATTCCTCCTTGAAGGCCACCGCTGTTGCCTTGGTCCCTGTTTTTCCAAGTGGTTGCCTTCACATTTCCATGGCTCCTACCCCAGCCCCCTCTTCCCCAGCATTCTTCCCAGTGTGGTTGTCTCACTACCATCCCTTAAATTCATAACCAGTGTTTCCCAACCCGGGTCACATGAATGCCCTCCCCAGGTTGGAAGAATGTGTGTGGAGGGAGGGTACTTTGGTGACCTTTCTGCTCTTGTGTGGCCTTTGGTTTTCCTGGAGTTTACAGTTGATTTTGTCTTTTCTCTTTCGTCCCATCTACTATCTTCCTATGCTTTCTCTTCTCCACCTCAGATGTTCTACTGGGTGTCTCATTTGACCCCAGGGAGGTCTGGCTCAGGTATGCTCTGGCCCCCTCATAACTGCCCAGGACTTCTGTCATCACCCAATATTTCCTGGGCCCCACTTCTTCCTCTTTCTGGGTTTATATCCTAGCTCTAGCTGAAGCACATCCTTAACTAACTCTCTAAAGAATGCACACTAAAGAATCCTTCATATGTTAGCAAACCTATTCAGGCTGGATTGGCCTGATCTGGAATTCCACGTTGAACATAATGTCCCTCAGAGTTTTGAAGCCATTGCGATTTTGTTATCTTCTTGACATCCAGTGTGCTGTAGAGAGGCCTGATGCCACATTGCTTTTCCCTTGGGAGCTTCAGGCCTCTTTTGAGCCCCAGGGGCCTGAAGTCACATCGTGAATATCATCTCTTATGCTAGGCACTTGCCCAGTGGAGGTCCGGGTCTTCAGCTCTGGGAGATTTTCTGGTATTATTTCTTTAATAACTTTTTTCTCCTCTATTTTCTTCATTTGCTCAGATATTTGACCTATATTTGTCTTCTGAATCTCATCAATTTTTTTTCTTTCTTTCTCTTTTTGTTTTTCTCTCTGGAAGACTTCCTTGACCTTGTTTTCCAACACTCCTATCGATTCTTTTTGGTAATTTTAGTAATTCTATTTTTAACTGCCAGGTACTCTTTTTGTTTTCTGATGGCTCCTTGTTCATAGTACCCTGTTCTTGTTTTAAATCTTCTTCTATCCCTGAGAGGACACTGATTAGATTTTTTCCTAATTTTTATTGATTCCCTGCACTGTCTCTGTTTCCTCTAGAGTTGTTCTCCCTCTTGTCTGCATTAGAGTCTTTTCTAGATGCCTAGTTTTCTGGTCACGTGGTCCTAGGGAAGCACTGTTGAGAGTGGGGCTTATCAACTGGCAGGTTTGGGGTGATCAGGAAGGAGCTACCCTGAGCACCCCCAGAAGCCTATGGTGAAGACCCTTTCCCCGGGTGCTTCTCCAGGGGAGCAGGTCCATCTCCCTGGTCCTTGCCTTTCTTAACACATACTCCATCATCATCACGTTGACTCTCAGGGAGGAGGGATGACCACGAGTCTCTAACACAGGGGGGGTAGGTGGTCAGGGAGGAGAACTACCAAGTGTGCCAGTGTTCTGTGAGAAGCAGCAACAGCTTGAGGCCATGCTGTAGCACAGGCAAGGATCTCTCATGACTCAAGCTGGGCTGCACTGGGCTCCAGGCCTGTCTGTGCACCTCCTCGCTCCACTGAGGCTGAGCCTGACGGCGGGAGTGGGGGAAGTGGCTCTAGGCATGCTTATGGTGCAGCCTGGCTGCTAGGCCCTCCTCCCATACCCTCCTCCTGCCTGAACACAACCTCTCTGGACAAAGCAGGGCCATCAGGCCAGGCAGGAATGGGGCTCATGACTGCTGGAAGCAGAGCAATCGGTATGGCTCCAGGATGCCACCTCTGAGTTGTGGGCCTCACCTCCCTGGGTTCATCAGCTGAGATGGGGCTGACCTAAGGTCTTCTGGGGAGGCAGGACACCAACCCCAGAGCCGGAGGCATCTCAGGGTCCCAGGGAGGCTGGTGCTAGCCTGTGGTCATCCTTACGTCGTGGATGTGGAGACAGACCCAGAGCTGGCCAGCAGCTTCCCCAGCCACTCCACAAAGTGGTATTGGGCCCACATCTGATCCTGGGACTACCAGACCCCAGGGCCTACTAGCCCAGGGAACAATAGGCTTGGGCCAAGGGCGAGGTGCAGGGGGTTCAGGGAGCCCAGGGCATGGGGGTGTGTGCTCAATAGCTGGCCAGCTGTGGGGAGAACAGCTGCCCCTCAGCTGTATCTGTCTCAGGCTTGGGGCCTGCTCTGGTCACCTGGGGCAGTAGCAGGGGTTCTTAGGCCCTGTCCTCTGGCCTCAGCTGGCGGTCATGCTCACCTCCCCTCACTAGGCCCACCCAATGCCCTTGTCTGAGGAGTGAGGCTGATGGTCATCCCCTTGCTGTGCTATTGGATGTCATGTGATCTCAGGAAGTCTTGTGCCTAGAGAAGTCCCGGGAGGCCAAGGGCCCTGTCTCTCCCCTCTCCCTCCCTGTTCTCCCTGGTACAGGCCCAACATGGACTGACAGGGCCTTGATGGGAGACATGCTTGGCCAAGAAGCCCCGCACAGCCTCAAGACACCAGTGCTGAAATGGGCATCCTTGGGCCACGACCCTGCTCAGGGATGTCTGGTGTCCACCTTGCCCTGGCCCTCTGCTCACCCACTTCTGGGGCACCCCACCCTTGTGTGAGGCTGGCTGCGCTTCAGATTGGCCTTAGGTTGGTCCCAGGCTGGTTCTCAGCTGCCTGTGATCTGAGAGCCTCACACATGGCCTATGTGATGATGAGGATGATGATGGTGTTGGTGACAACAATCTGGGCTTCCACAACTCACTTTCCATTCAAGATCCTGGCCAGAGGTCCACAGGGTGGTCTGGGGGGCAGCCTACTCAGTGTTTGACCACCGGCCCCCCAACAGCCTCTTTAGCAAAATCATCGTTTTTCTTTTGACCTACACACCATTTGGGGGTCACCTTCCCTCCAGCCCTCCAAGGGACAGCCACTCTCTGTCCATTCTGGCAGTGTGCTTTCAGCAGGACAGTGGCCTTCTCTGACCCTTGGTTTCCTTTTCGTTAAGTGGGGGTTCAGGTGACCTCTGCAGGGCCACTGTGAGGATGAGGATGGCAATAGTCACACGCAGCAGGTGGCCTGTGTGCTCTGATCACAAGCCGAGCTTGTATTTCTTTAAAGGGCCACATCCTGAATAGTTTCAGCTCTGTGGGCCACACCGTGTGTGGGAACTCCTCTACTCAGCCATTGGAGTGCTAAGCAGCACCATAGACACCCAGGTGTGGCCATATGCTGATAACCCGTTATTTACAAAGACAGGTGGTGGCTGGTGGGCTGGTTTGTCGGATGCCAATGGAACAGGAGCCGTGAGGACCCATTGGTTCAGACGAGGGTTTCACTCTGGTCACCTGGACATGGTGCCCTGGCCGGTGGTGGCCGAAATGGGAGCATCTCATCACTGCCTCTGGAAACCCTCATCCCCTGGAAAGGGCCAGATCTCGTGGCCCTGCCCACTTGTCTCTGTCCAGGGACACTCACCAGCCCTCACTGGGCTTCTCCATGGTCTGAGCACGTGCTGCCCCTCCCTCCCCACCCCAGCTGAGTTACAAAGCCCCTGAGCACCCTTCATTCTTTACACCCTTCCCGAGGCCTGACTGCCCTGGTCAGGAGTGTTCGCGAGAGCTCAGCTGCCCTAGGACAGATGAGGTAGGCTGCAATCCAGCTGCTCCCGCAGGACTAGGGCTGATCTGAGTCAGACCGCCGAGAGGCAGGACTGGCTGAGCCCAGAGGGCAAGGGGACGGGGGCCTCCCGAGACCTGCACTTGTCTTTTCATAGTAGAATAAATCCTACTCCTACAGAAGCCACCTGCCTGCCTTGTCGGTGATGTTTGACAAGTGCCCAGGTCTCCAGAGCACGTGGGGACACGCCCTCCTGTCTTCTCCCATTGCAGTGCAGCCCTGCTTCCTGGCAAGAGCTCTCCATGTCTGTCCAGCCGCATCACAGCAGCCCTCTGCTGTGTGGCCGGCTCACCCACTGTGCCCTGACCCACCCAGGCTCTGGCAGCCGAAGGCCCAACAGTGTACCCCTAGAGTGCGCACCGTGTGTTCCTGTAACACGCACCTGTGTGCTACTATAGCATGCACCCTGAGTGTGCGTTCCCATAGCATGCACCCCAAGGGGTGCATGTTTCCTACAGTGTGTACCCCAAGTGGGTGTTCCTATAACACGCACCCTCAGCGGGTGTTACTATAGCGTGCACCCCAGGTGTGCGCGGAGGAGTGCACTTCTGCACTGTGTCTGCCCTGTTGGAGGCTGATGCTCTGGCCTCGCAGGGATGGTCAGCTTCTGGCAGGTATCAGGTGTAGGGTCCTGGGAGGAGGTGGGATGTGTTGGGGTGGGCAGGACCCAATACTGTTGGTCCTGCCAGCTAGGCGCCCAGTCCTGGATAGGAGCTGGCAATGGGAAAGGGTCAGGGAGGCCAGATGGGCATGGTGGTGGGTGTGTGGCAGTGCAGGCCCCAGGCCCCAGCGCTGGGAGGGCCCCACTTCTGAGCTGTCCCCTTGGGGCAGGGCAGGCCATTTGGCCACCAGCTGATTCCTCCTTAACATCCTCTGGGGACTTGAGCCCGTGCTGGCCGCCAGATTGAATTAGTTGAGGGACCAACTGATGAGCAGTTGTGGAGACAGATTCTCCAGGTAATTAGGCAGTGGATGTTTGTTAGGGGTCTGGTGGAGGGGGGTGGGGGATGCTAGCTGAATCCCTGGAGTCAGGGGGGTGTCCTGCACCCTGGGCAGGTTTTCAGCCGAACAGAGCTTCCAGATGCTGGCATCATCAGCCCTCCGTGTGGGACTCCTTGGGGCGGGGGGGTGGCAGCAAGGGATATGAGCGTCAGGCAGAAACATGGGCTGGGCAGGGTGAGGTTTCAGAGCCCTGTGGTCCAGCCGCTCAGCCTTGACCAAGGATGGATTCCCAAGGCGTGGTCACAGGGCTGAGGATCCCCCCCATCAGGAGGTCTGCTGGGACACTCACCCTGGCAGTGGGCTCTGGTGCTCCTCCCCTGGCAGCTCCTGATGTCTGGGGCCAGGTGGGGATTCCATGGCCCCCTAAATCTCCGCCCCGACATATGGCACATGCCATGCAGCAGGGTGACCACCTAGCCAGCCTGCTCCTTGACCATAAGTGTTAGACGCCGGGGACCGGTCTGCTCACAGTGCTCACAGTGTCCAGCGCTGCCCCTGTTGTGGGGTATCCCCTCAGGAGCACACCCTTAGTGTGAGCTGTGCATCCAGGGCCTCTGGCCCTCAGGTGGGCCAGCCCCTCCTCCAGCAGCCTTGGTTTCTTTGATTTGAAAGGGACCCAGCGCCCTCCCAGGTGCTGTGTTAGCTGAGAAATTCAAGGGGGGACCATAGCTTAGGTTAGGGGGTGGGGGGAATGGTAAAGTGGAGATGGGGGAGCTTTAACTCCACTGCCAAGCAAAGCCTTTTAGCAATTGCTCGCCGTGGGGTTTGGAATCCTACGAGTCCCGGGACTGTGAGCAAATGGCCTCCCTCCTAAACATCATTTCCTCCCTGTAAAATAGGAAAATAAAATAGGCCTCTAGCAGGATTCAGCGTCTACTCTTGGCACTGAGTCCGCTGCGCACTGAGTGCATTCAGGAGGCTGCTGCTGCTCGCTCCGCCTGCGCTGGGCCTCAGTTTCCCCCGCAGCAGGCAGCTTGGCCTGCTGGAAGTGCTCGGCCCCGGGTCCAGTGCTCTCCCTCCCCGGCAGGTGACCTTGCCTGCTATCGACCTGGCCTGCCCCTGCAGCTGCCGCCCCAGAAGATCAATGAGGAGTGGGGCCTCGAGGGCATGGCTGGCAGCAGGAGGTGCAGGCCGTCTTGGGGTGGGCTGCCCCCCGGAGCTGCTGCCGCCCTCCCCCACTGCTGCCCCCACCCCCGGGCGCCAAGGAAGGGGCTGGGAAACTCCAAGGGCGGGCACGCTGCTCCTGCGCATGCCTGTGGGGTGGAGGACAGACGGAAGGGGGTGTGGGAGGGCGGTGGCAGGTGGAGGGGGCGGGCTGGCAGGGGACAGGAAAGGGTGAGTGCGGTGCTGCCGGGGTGCCTGACCCTGTGCGGTGTGTGGACGCCACCAGCCCCCTACCCCCGCCCAAGGCTATTTCTGGCCTTGGTGTGCTGAGCTGTGGCCTCTTGTTCTGCTGTTTAACTGTGGTCTGTGACGTGACCTTTCTGGGGACGTTCTAGGTGATCGAGAGGGTCCTGAGCTAACCAATGTCCTGGCTGTACTACAGCTGCCCAGCCCCTGCCCCCAGCCTACTCACCCCAGTCTCCTGGGGGCGAGGGGGGCAGACAGCCACTCAGAGCCTCCCTGGAGATGCCCCCCCCAACCACAGATGGCACAGGAGGGAGCCAGGTGCCCCTGGTGCCGCCTGCACGCTCGCACCCAGTGGCTGCCCTTCAGGCTTGGGCTTGACATGCCCCCTGGACCATTTCGGATGGGAGCAGGCCAGGGATTAACTGCTCTCTATCTCAGTTTCCTTTTTTTTTTTTTTAAAGATTTTATTTATTTATTCAAGAGAGGAGACACACGGAGAGAGGCAGAGACCCAGGCAGAGGGAGAAGCAGGCTCCACGCAGGGAGCCCGATGCGGGACTCGATCCCAGGACCCCGGGATCACGACCTGAGCCGAAGGCAGATCCTCAACCACTGAGCCACCCAGGCTCCCCTCTACCTCAGTTTCCTAATCTGTAAAATGGGTTTGTGATATTGTAAAGAAAATTGATTCTTAGGCTGCTCCGACTCACGCCTTCTATGCCAACGAGTAGACCCTCGTACCGCCCCATGGCAGCGGGGAGGCCCAAGGGCACTGACCAGGGCTCTGGGCAAGCAAGATGCCAGCCCTGCGCTGTACCTGTGGCCTCACAGCAGTGGGAGAGGGCGGCGGAAGTGCCCCGTAGGACTCGGGGGCTGCACACCTACATCCCTCAGCCCAGGCTAGGGGACCCCGAGAGAAGTAGAGGCCAGGGAGCACACCAAAGGCCCCCTGGGTGCCTACAGCCTCTGGCAATCCCTGCTCCCGAGCTGCTGACCTCAGCAGCTGCCTGCCCGCCCACTGGCTCCTGCGGCTGCTCGTGAGTCCCCAGAAGCCTCCCTCCCTTCTCCTCCCTGTTCCTCCTGCCTCCCCTTCCTCCCCCACACCCTGCAGTGACCATGAAGGAGAACCCGGGCCCTTTGCTGCCCAGAGGGTGGGGCAGGGCAAGCAGTACAGGTGCTGTTTGGGGCCACTCCCAGGCCCATTGGGATTTGGGCTCCAAGGCCTCATCAGCTGTCATTCCTGCCCCATCTGGCTGCCTTAGTGGGAGAGGCCCTGAGCGGAATCCAGTCACTGCTCCCTCCACAGCCTCCCAGGCAGGAGTGGCCTGTCCTCCCCCAACGGTGGCCCTTGGGCCATCTCCACTGCTCCTGAGGCCGACCTGAGCTGAGGAGGGCGCTCCTCCCGTGACCCCATGGACCTCTCCATGGGCGGGGCGCTGGAGAAGACCCCTGCCAGGGCCATTCTGTGCTGAGGCCTAAGGAAAGAAGGGGCAAGAATCTGCCCCAGGGATGGCAGGAGAGGGACTGGTTTGGGTTTGTGGAAGTTCAGGAGGCCAGGCGGCCTGGTGGGGGGGCATGCCTTGCTGTGTGAGCCAGGGCTGCGGCGGGGCTCGCCGCCTCGCCTCGTGTTTGGAGTGGAGTGCTCGCTGAGAGCAGGAACCACTGAGGCTGGGCACGAGTGGGAGGTGGGGCTGAGGGGAGGGGCTAGGAGGACAGATTGGGGGATGGGCCAGGTGGGGACCAGGTGGGGAAGGGTGCTCTTTAGGGTTCAGAGGGGTCAGATGAGTGACTGGGTCCAGCCCCAGGGTGGGGTCAGGGATGGCCATCCTGCAACCTGGCAGGGCCTCCTGTGTCCCTAGGGCCCCTGCTGTGAATATGAACACAGGCTGCAAAGTTGGGTTTGATTATCTCATAAAAAAGATGCCCCCTCTGCTTGCTCAGCGGAGGGGTTGCCATGGAGACCAGCAGGCAGGCCCCAAGGGGGGCCAGGCTGGAGCCAATTACCGTGGCTGCAGCGAGGAGAGAGCCCACCGCTGGCCGCCGCTCTGGCAGCAGGCCTGTGCAGAGGGACCGACCCTCACAAGTTGGTTTCTGAAAAGCAGCTGGCTCAGCGGGAACGGAGCTATGTCTGTGCCTGACGCCCCATTCCCGGCAGGGCCGAGCCACACGGCTGCTCCGCCACTCAGCCCCCTGGCGTGGCTCAGCCCGAGCCCGGCTTGGGCCATCCTTGCAGTGGGTGTAGCCCCAAGCACGTGGCTTACGGCCTCCTGGGGGCTCCGGCTGGGGAGGGCTGGAGGCCGGAGGAGCCGCTGGTTCTGGTGAAGTCGGCTGAACCTGACACCAGCCCAGCTCACGGACCACGGCGGCAGGCCTGGCCGCCACCGGACCACTTGGCCGGTGACCTGGCAGGCGTGGTCACGGTGGGTGGCTGCTGGCATCGCCTGGCTGGCGGGGTGGCCCGGTTTGATGACTTTGGCACGGTTGTGACGCAGCATGATTGGTGACGTGGCCCATCCGTGGTGGTGAGGTCCAGAGCCCGGCCCGGTGAGTACCCGGGGCCCCCATCCCACCCTGCCCCACGTCTTCCTCTCCCGTGAGTCCTCAGGGACAGGAAGTGCTGTGTTCATAGCATAGTTACATCCCATGACAGGTGAGCGCTGGTGACAGCTGGCATAATCAGGCCCGACTTTCCTAAGAAGCCCCATAAGGAGAGAGCCTGGAGAGGATGTCAGCAGTTTAAATGGAACAGCAGGCTGAGGGGGCCCCCTCACAGCCTCCTGTGCGTGGCCACCGGGGAAGGGCGCCCTGGGCTCCCGGAGTTCTGGGCCAGGCCGGCCTCTCTGGACTCCCATCCATGGCCCAGCCTTGGAGGTTGACAGAACAAAAGGGCCACATGAGCCCCCAGGGTACGGGTGCCCATCCTGGGGACCAGAGTCCAGGAGGGCACACTCCTTACAACCATTGCACATGCTGGCCTCACTAGGACTCTGGACTTGGGGTGTGCATCCGCACCGGCCCAGACAGAGGATCCAGTGGGGCGAGGACCCCAGCGTGAGTCGGGGGCGGTGGGGCGGGGGAGGCCAAGGTCACAGCTCTGGGTAGGGGACGCTGCCCATGGTCCTCTCCTTCCTCCCACCTGGCTCCAGCCCCAGCACTCAGCCGGCCTCATGTCTGCAGAATCCTGCTCTTAGCTAACTGCCAAGAAAGGTGTTAGCTGTCAATGCAGGTGTTAGCTGTCAACGAAGGTGTTAGCTGATAACTCCAGTGTTAGCTGATAAGCCATAACCCTCCCAGGGGGATTCACATTTTAATAGACTCACTCCTGAAGGAGGAAAGAACCTTTGGCATTCAAAGAAGGGGCTCGAATGGTGGGATGATAGGCGGTGAGCTTCATATTGGGGTGTGTGGCTCTGCTGGTGAGACCAGGGTGGGTGCAGCACCCCAGAAGTGTAGGTCTTTGGTGAGGGAGGCCCTGTGCGTGTCTGGCCCGGAGACGGTGGGGGCTGGGGATGGAGTATGAGTATGAGGAATTGCGCAGGCATCGATTGCCTGCAAAGGAGTAAGCTCCTCACCCGGGGAGGAGATCAAGCAGAGAATGAGGCCGAGGGGAGGAGGCTGCAGGAGGAGTTCCATGCCAAGTCAGGATGTGTGGAGGAGGGAGCAGCCTGTCTGGAGGGGGCTCGCAGGGCTCACCTGCCTGCCCTGCTGCCCCTGCCCTCAGGCATCCGGCTCCTGATCCCGTGAGAGCAGAGTTACTCGGGAGCCTGCGGTGCCGGTAGTAGTTGCGTGTGCCCTGTTGGTAGGACGCAGGCCCCCCACTACGGGAGGGCTGCGGGGCTTGTGGCTCCCCACTCTAAGGCCCTGTGGTTTCCCCATTAAAGCACAGCTTTCTGCAGTGGTGAGGCCTCCTCAGACTCTGGGCAGGCCTGGGGCCTCAGGGGCTCTGGGAGCCTGGGCAGGGGGGCCTGTGCAGGGCACGGGGTCTGAGCCATAGTGCCTCCCTTCCCGCAGCCTGGGAGGGCCCTCGGAAGAGCCGCTGCAGAAACTGCTGGAGCCCAGCATCTGTGTGAGCTCAGCCGGCCTCTCTCCCAGCCTGGCCTGTGGGCTGGTGAGGCAGGGGACAGGCCAGGGACAGTGCTGGGACTGACAGGGATGGTGGGCAGGCCTGGGGTGGGGGCGAGGGGCTCGCTAGAGTACTGAGAAGGTATCTGCAGGCATGAGTGTCCATCTCGGGAGGGCTTCAGGTGGGCCTTGGTCGTGACCCAGCTAACCTCGAGCGGCTGGTGTGGGCATGTCAGCTTGGACGTCTGAGCGCTGGGCAGGGTGGCCTGGGCATCTGCAGGGGAGCTTTCTCAGTGTGGAGCACGTAACTCCCCCGGCAGGTTTTACTGCAGTCGTCTCCATGTGGCAGATGCAGCAGGGATCACAGCACCTGAGTTTTCAGGAATGACAACGTGTCCTAGGCCCGGCGCAGGCCCTCCCGGGGACTAATCGCAGGGGCCAGCCTGGCTCCAGCCCGAGCCGCAGCCTCGCAGGGCCCTCTGCCTGTTAACCACCTTCTCCTCTGCCCACAGGGAGCCAGCTGCTGGCCTGGGTGCTGTGGCTGCAGGCGTGGCGGGTGGCAGCACCATGCCCAGGCGCCTGCGTCTGCTACAATGAGCCCAAGGTGACGACGAGCTGTCCGCAGCAGGGCCTCCAGGCCGTGCCCACTGACATCCCGGCCTCCAGCCAGCGCGTCTTCCTGCACGGCAACCGCATCGTGCACGTGCCGGCCGCCGGCTTCCGGGCCTGCCGCAACCTCACCATCCTGTGGCTGCATTCGAACGCGCTGGCCCGCATCGACGCTGCTGCCTTCACCGGCCTGGCCCTCCTCGAGCAGCTGGACCTCAGCGACAATGCGCAGCTGCGTGCCGTGGACCCCGCCACGTTCCGGGGTCTGAGCCGCCTGCACACGCTGCACCTGGACCGCTGCGGCCTGCGGGAGCTGGGCCCGGGCCTGTTCCGAGGCCTGGCCGCCCTGCAGTACCTCTACCTACAGGACAACGGGCTGCAGGCGCTGCCCGACGATGCCTTCCGCGACCTGGGCAACCTCACGCACCTCTTCCTGCACGGCAACCGCATCCCCAGCGTGCCCGAGCGCGCCTTCCGCGGCCTGCACAGCCTCGACCGCCTCCTTCTGCACCAGAACCGCGTGGCCCGTGTGCACCCGCATGCCTTCCGTGACCTCGGCCGCCTCATGACGCTCTACCTGTTCGCCAACAACCTGTCGGCGCTGCCTGCGGAGGTGCTGGCGCCCCTGCGTGCCCTGCAGTACCTGCGGCTCAACGACAACCCCTGGGTGTGCGACTGCCGGGCTCGGCCGCTCTGGGCCTGGCTGCGGCAGTTCCGCGGCTCCTCCTCCGAGCTGCCCTGCAGCCTGCCCCCGCGCCTGGCCGGCCGCGACCTCAAGCGCCTGGCGGCCACCGACCTGGAGGGCTGCGCCGCGGCCGCCGGGCCCTCGCGTCCCATCCGGACGGGCGGGCCGGCCGACGACGAGAGCCCGGGCCTCCCCAAGTGCTGCCAGCCGGACGCCGCAGACAAGGCCTCGGTGCTGGAGGCCGGGAGGCCGGCCTCGGCCGGAAATGCGCTCAAGGGACGCGCGCCGCCCGGCGACAGCCCCCCGGGCAACGGCTCTGGCCCCCGGCACATCAACGACTCCCCCTTCGGGACCCTGCCGGGCTCGGCGGAGCCCCCGCTGACCGGGCTGCGGCCCGAGGGCTCCGAGCCCCCGGGGCCACCCCCCACCGGCCCCCGCCGGAAGCCCGGCTGCTCCCGCAAGAACCGCACCCGCAGCCACTGCCGCCTGGGCCAGGCGAGCGGGGCGGGCGGCGGGGCGGGCGACGCCGAGGGCTCGGGCACCCTGCCCCGCCTGGCCCGCGGCCTGGCCCCGCTGGGCCTGGCGCTGCTGCTCTGGACGGTGCTCGGGCCCTGCTGACCCCGCCGCGGCCACGCGTGTACATAGGGGCCCCCCGACGGGCGCCGCCCGCCCGCCCCGTCTCCACCCCGTCATGTTTACAGGGTGCGGCGGCGTTTGTTCCAGAACGCCGCCTCCCACCCGGATCGCGGTATATAGAGATATGCATTTTATTTTACTTGTGTAAAAATATCGGACGACGTGGAATAAAGAGATCTTTTCGTAAGCTGTGGCCTCTCGGGCTGGGTGCTGTGGGCAGCGAGAGGCCCGCGGGCCCCGGGAAGCCCCGCGAGGGGAGGGAGCTGCCTGCCGCTGGGCCCCGTGGCACCCCCGGTGGTTACCGGGGCTGTGTCCTGCCCCTGCCCCCCTCGCCGGCCACGGAGACCCGTGTCATTCGGCAGGGCGCCTTGGCCACCTGTCCTTCCCGCTGGGCTGGTAGCGGCACCTGTCCGGGGAGGGCTGTGTGTCCGGCACAGACACACCGGGCTCACGGGAGCGGGTGGGGGCTGCCTTTGTGGGATGACTGCTCTGCAGTCCCCCGAGCTCCCAGCCTTCCTCTGGAGCCAGCCCACCCCCCAGCTGCTCTCCAGCTCCATGTGGGTTGGGGTGGTCCCAGGAGGACCATGTGTGGGTCGAAGGGTGGCCCTAAAGGAGAGCTGAGTGGGTGAGGCCAGGCTCCTCCCATCCGAGATCTGGAGGGGGTGGTGTGTACCCTCACACTGCGCGAGGTCTCATGCCTGACCTGCAGCCCTGCCTGCGTAGGTGTGTGCCCAGGCATGTGTGTGCTTACACCGTGCCACACCCTGAACACAGGCCACATGGGTCTGTGGACCCCTGCACACACATGTGCACACAGCACGTACACAGGCGGGGCAAGGACCACACGTGTGCACACACATGCATGCACACGTGTGCTTGCCAACACAGCGCACACAGCAGACAAAAATATGCGCGTGCACGTTCTCTCAAGGCCTGCATCCGTGAGGACTCAAGAAACAAAAGGGAAAGAGACCACATGGCCCATGGCTGAACTGAAGCTCCCCCATCCCCTGGGGCAGGGGCCTTGGGGAGCAGGGCGAGGGAGGAAGCACAGAGAGTTGGGGGAGGGAGCGGGGTGGGGGGGAGCGATGCTGGTGGAACCAGATGGCGGTGGGGGCGGCCAGGGCTCCAGAAGCCCAAGGGAGGGAGGAGGAGGTGGGACTCGCTCAGCAACCAGGCTCCTGGCTCCCCTACCCAGCTCCTCAGTGCCCACGCTGTGGGCTCAGGCCCCCCCCACCCTGGGGCTCGGGGCAGAGTCCAGGGCCTCTTCTTGATCCTGGGCCCCCTGGCGCTGCCTGCCCCCCATGTGGGCCCTTGCAGCTTGTCCCTCTGCACAAAGGGTGCACGTCTAAGCTCAAAGACCCAACTGCCTTGCCCCAGGCTCAGAGGGGACAACTCGGGCAGGCCCTACAGGGCCAGGGACGCTACAGGCCCAAAGCTCCTGACCCAGGCCCTCTGGACCCAGGAGACCCTCTGGCTCCCCCTTGAAAGCCCTCACAGAGGCAGCCTGTGGGGTGTGCCTCGGCCCTATGCGTGGGTGCCCGCCATCAGTGCTCCCTGGCCCCTCGTCCCTGGGCCTCGGCGGGCACAGGTGGCATAGGATGAGTTTCTTTATCCGGTTTTCACCTGAGCAGACCCTGCCAGGCCCAAAATGCAGGATCTGGGAAAGAGGCGAGGCTCCGAGCTGAGGCTGAGGGGCTTTGGCACAGTGCGGTGGCCCCTGGGCTCCCACCACCGGCCTGGCAGCCAGGAGATGTAAGATGCCCATTTGCAAAGAGCTCTGCAAAGAGCAGACTGCCCACCTGAGCTCCTCAGCTTGCATGCCTCCAGGGACAAGGCACTCACTACCTATGTTGGGCCTGTTCCTCACTGAAAGACACCTCAAGGTGCCTTTAAGGCTTAACTGTGTCTGTTACCACCTGGTGGCCCTCATGTGGGGGCTGGCACCCACTAGCAGCTCCGGAGACTACAGGGCCCCACGCTGAGATGTGCCTCCTCTGACCCCCCAGACGCCGTCCATGGGCGCTGACTCCACAGCCACATTTTCCTCGTGGCACGGCCAGAGCCTGCAGCCCATCCCTCGGGACTCTGCACCCTCCTTTCCCCCAGGAGGGAGACCTAGGCCGTGGCAAGGAGTGGGGGCAAGGGGCCAAGCAGGTTTCTGAGGGCGAGGCAGGTGGCTGTGTGAGCCCAGGGGGACCTGGAGGGGGAGGGGGCCGCATCCCACAGACCTTGGAGGCTTTGTCCCGAGAGGGGCAAAGGCAGGATCTGATTTCCAGAGAAGGTCCCTCCGGCTGCTGCGTGTGCAGTAGAGGCTCGTGCAGTGGGGAGGGGGGCCAGGCCCAAGCAGGGTGGGGTGGGGGGACCGGGTGGGACAAGGCTGCCTTTCGCATTGGATCTGGCAGGAAGGCGGAGATGGTGGGCAGGGCTCCCGGCGTCTGCCCTGAGCAGCCGGCATGGGGCGCCCATCCCCGAGGTGGGGGTGCGGGAGGAGCGGCCACCGTTGTCGAGGCCCAGGAGACATCTGGGCGGGGGTGTCGCGTGGGCTGTGCGGGCTGAGCTCAGGAGAGGGGCCTGGGCTGGAGGACAATTTGGGAGTCGTGAGCGTTTGGGTGATATTTACAGCCCAGGAAGCGATGAGATCACCGGCCGGCGCTGTGAGGGCCGGGAGCGGTGGGTGCGCGGAGCCTGGGGCGGTGGCTGAGCGCCTGCCTGCCCCCACCCGCCCCGGCCCCTCAGCTGCCCCCTGCTGATTCTCCACGGTGGGGTCCCGGGCCCTGGGTGGGCGGGTGGCTGATGTCCAGCCCCAGTCTCTGGAGCCCCGCGATCTGCACAGGAAGCTAATTAAAACCATGAGAAGTGGTGTTGAGTGTCAGCCTCCCCCCAACACCGGCTGCTGCGTTACAGCGGATGCTCCTGGCCTCCACCCAAAGATGCCAGGCCGGCCAGCCACAGGCCGACCTGTGGACAGAGCATCCCTCACAGCTCCCAGGTCAGCACCGCCCACAGCGATCGCTGGAGGGTGACCCTGGGTGCCGGGCCTCGCTGGGGGTCAGTGGGGCAGGTGAGCAGCCGTCTCAGGGTGCTGGGCTCAGGGTTGGGCGGCTCCTGGGTCACTTCTCTGCCAGCCCTGATTCCAGGGCCCTGGGAGGGCGGGGAGGCCCGACTGCAGGCCCTCTGGAGGCCACGGGGTCCCTGGGGTGGCCCTGTGTGGCCACCTGCCCCAGGGGCTGCAGGGTTAGCGCAGGTCCTGGGATAGAAGCCCCTGCCCTCGTTTACCTGGCTGCCGGGGTTTTGCACAGTAATCGAAAGAATTATTTTTTTTAATGCTTAAATTAATTCTGAAATAATAGAAGCTGCAGAATGTTTAGCAGTTTATGGTAGACCAACGTGCAGGGAGACGGAGAACATGCCGGGGACGTGTTTACAGAGCAGCGAGTGTTTGTTGGACGAGCTGGGGCCTGGGGCAGCGGGGTGGAGGCCCCCACCCCAGCCAGGGCGCCTGCCCTGCTCATGGCCCTGCCTCAGCTCGCACACACCATCCCATTCGTGCGCTCACAGGGAGAGGCTGCTGGCGCTCGCGGCGTGCCAGTGAGGACACGGAGGCCCACAGGCCTGAAGCCATGTGCCCGGGCAGCGGTGCACCTGCCGGAGGCCAGCACACGTGCCCAGGCGCACCCACTGGCAGTGCAGCTCTGCCCCGGTGCCGGGACAGCACACCTCTGTCTAGGGGTGTCAGCCCGGGGGTGTCCCTCGGCCTGAGGGCACCACTCAGCCCTGTATGTAGGCAGATGCACTTGGAGCTGTGGTGGACGTGTGACCCCAGTGCATGACCTGTCCCCCTCCCAACCAGCCTTGTTCTTGGTCCCAGTTTGTCCCACCTCCCTTGTCTGTCCCCTCCCACCCTGCGCTGTGCTCAGGCTGCCCTGGGGCCCTGGACAACAGGCCTGATCGCTGTGGGCAGCACAGCCTGGGAGGGGGGCGGTGGCAAGGCTCCCCACGTGAAGTACGGGCAGCCCCAGGGGGACAGCGGCATTCTGCATGCGGCCCTCCCCCTGTGCCCAAGCTGGGACCCCGAGGGAATCCGGGGGTCCTGCTCATCTCCCGCCGCTACAGATGCCTCAGGATCCTCTTCCCAGTACCCTCCCCTTAGCTTCAACCCTTAGCTCCGATGCAACCCCCTCCTCCAGGAAGTCCTCCACGATCCCCCCGAGCTGACCCTCACCCAGCCAGGCTGTCACAGAATGGATCCATATCACCCAGGCCTCGCCAGGCCAGGACTCAGGGAGGTCCAGAACCAGGTTCTGGCCCAGAGCACGTCGCCACACCTCACTAGCTCTCAGTTTTCCTGCCTGCCGTAAGGAATGAGAGAACCTTATGGCAGGAGTCCCTGCGGCCCACAAAGCTGCTGTGAGAGAGGCCCAGTTCCGAACCAGCACCAGAGAGGCCCGAAGACTGCCAGGAGGGCCGAGGTCCCATGCAGAGGGGCCGCTTGGGGTGCTCCTGCTACACCATCCCAAGGCTGTCCCTCCCTCCAGCTGACCTGCACACGCAGCAGGCTTGTTTTCTTGTCCCTCAGACTCTGTGCAGAACACACACCTGGACTCCCGGGCCCAGGCAAGCCCAGGGAGTCCCCTGAGGCCATGCAGCCGGTGGTGGGGCCGGGCTGGACCACCTGAGCACAATTCACCCTTTGGGACTCCTGGAGCTGGCCTTAGGGTCCCCTCACCCCGCTGTCAGCTGGTGCCCAGCCGGCCTGCTGTCCTGAGCATCACACACACAGCATTTCCCTCCTTCCTGCAGCCGACTGGCGGGCAGGGAGGCTGGCTGCGGACCTGTAGACCATGGGAGGGGGTGACCTGGCCTCCTTGCTGGGCTGAGCTCAGTGGAGGGAGTCTTTATGCTCTGGCCCAGGCTGGGGGCGGGTGGAGCCCATTCAGCCAGAAACCTGCCAGTTCATCATACATTTATGAGGTACCTACTGTGTGCTGGGTAGAACTAGTGGGACTCCTTCCCGGGGACCAGCAGGGGTAGTGCTGGGGCCTCTGCCATCCACCCCCCGGGCCACCAGGGCACACGGGGCCAGCCTGGGACTGGGTATGGGAAAGCCAGCTACATGGTCTGGCGTGTTGAATCACACAGATGGATGCATGAGGGAGGAGCCTTCTGTTGTCCCTGCACGCACCCCAGCCTTGGTCCCCCTAGACAAAGCACAGGGACAGGAAAGGCTCCTTCCCTGGCCCCAGCCCAGCCCGCTCCTCTGCGGGGAGGGCTAATTAAACCCGCCGCCGACAAACACCGGGGAACTGGAGGCCTCCGATCTGTCTTCACAAAGGGCTGTGCAGAGATTTATAGGCAATAAAGGAACATCCATCTCGGGGCAGTCAGAGGAGCGGCAGCGGGGCAGGGGTGGGTGTGGGGAGGCGGCCCCCTCCCAAGGAGCAGGCAGACAGCCGCGTTGTGATGCCGGCAAAGGAGAGGTGGGGGCCGAGGCTTCAAGGGACGCTCACCAAGGAGGGAGAAAAAGTAATGGGAACAATTAAGGGATGATGAAGACCTTGCAGAGAAAACACCTTGACACGCACCTCGCGGCCGGGGAGGGTCTCGGGGATGCAGAGCCAGCCACAGCGGGGTGGGGGTGGGGGCAGCCCGACAGGGAGCGGCTCAGTGACAGCCTGATGCCACACAATTATTTTTGAAAAATGATGGAACAGAGAGAGAGCAGAATTGGAGGGGTGGGGGGCTGCAGCAGCCTCCAGGGTTCCAGAGACGTCTGGGAGGCAGTTGCTATGTCGGGCAGACGGGGGAATCTCTCAATCTCAGGACCACCAGGGCCCTTGAGGACGGAGCAGGGTCCCTTGGCCACCAGGAGCAGCCACAGCCACACCTGCCGCCCTCGACACCCACCTGGTAGTGCTCTCTGGCTCTCCGTCCCAGCCCCTCCGTCCCAGGACCCCTGTCCCGGGACAGAGCCAGGATCTGACTCTCCCTGGGTGCCAAATGCCCTGCCCATGCATCCCATCCTCCCGTCTGCCTTGCTGCCCACCACGTGGTCCCTCGATAACGCCTTCCCTGCTCTGCTCCATACGTCCCACTCTGTCCATCAGATCCTGGTTGGGGGACTAGGGTTTTCCTGCCCCCAGGGTCAATACCATCCAGGACACTCTCCCCTACTCCAACCACAGACCCTTCCGGACCTGCAGAGGGACAAACTGGCGACAAGGCCATGTCCCGGGCCAAGCGGACCTGGAGAGACCACCCAAGCCAGGCCAGTGGTGCTATTGCCCCCATTCCTGCCTTGCCCAGGGAAGCCTGTGCCCCCCACACCCCTACTGCGGGGTCTGGTCCGTTCGAGGGCCTAGGCCAGGAGGGTGTGGATGACTTCAGCCCTGACGTGGCCAAGGGGCAAACACCTCCCAAATCTGTAGGTTAACTGGAGCACAAAGACTTGCAGACTTCCCCACCCCATTAGGCTCATTCTGTAAAAACCAACCCCAATTAACACACCAAATAGAAGCACCCGGCACCGCATTCTAGAAATAGGACATGCGCTGGGGTGAGAACGGTGGTGCAGGCGCAGTGAGGGGGCGCCCGGCATCCACCGTCACCACGGTAGCATCTCGGGAGAGCCTCAGTGTCCTCACCAGCTGACGCGGGCATTCTAGACAGTGAGCACAGAGTCTGGCATCCAACATTCTCCACCCAGTGAGTCCTACAGTTGCTCTAAGACCAGGCTCTAAGGCCACCTCCTCCTGGAAGCCAGGCCTGACTTGCACCCACTCAGCCCTGAAGCCTGAACCCTCACCCAGCGCTCCTCGCACTGCTGACAAGGTCCTGAGTGTATTAGGTATCGACTCAAACCCTCCAAGTGTAACCCGAGGTGCCCCCGTCTCCTATCTGTGACAGGCAAGTGTCAGGCATGTGCTGGATGCTCCTGGAAAGGCTTCCTGGGCTGGAGAGGGGATGAGAAGGTGCAAATGTGACACTTAGAACAGCATCCACCTTCCTGGGACCACAGGACCAGCCTGAGCCAGAGCCAGGTACTGAGGACACATGGCACCACTAAGGGGGGACCTTGGTGTCCACCAGTCCTGAGTCTGCCCCTCCTCCAGCCGGCTGAGACGTGCCCACCCGCCATGCTACCAGTCACCTGTCTCAGTCAGGGTCTCCCTCCTGTGGCCCTCAGGGGCTGGGGACTCACCGTCCCCAGTAGGAGGAAGGGCCTGGAAAGGACAGAGAAGGAAAAGCTGTAGAGGGCGGTGGGGGCCAGTGCAGCTTGGACAGGAGACAGCTCTCATCCAGGGACCCTGCACCAGCAGCCCCTCACCTCCCACCAAAGAACTGCTGAGAGCCAGCAGGGAGCTAAGAGGCGGCTGACCCTCCAGATGAGGGGGGCGTCTCAGCCCTATGGGAGAAACTGGAAGACCAGGCTCTCAGCCCCATGGAGAGCCAGCCTGTGGTAGCCGGCATCGTCCCCAATGTGTGTCACAGCTGCTCGGTCCCTGACGGCCCCACGGAAGGAGAGACTCACTGCCCCCCCAACCTGGCCAAGGAGGTACCATGAAGACCATGCCATCCCAGCAGAAGGAACAACCCATGTGGAGATCAAGAGGCTGATGGCTCACCCTGAGCTTGGGGAGCCTCAGTGGGGCATGGGACAGGGCAAGGACCTGAGCCAGGTGTGCATGGGCTCACCCATCTCCCTTGTACCAGCAGCCCATGAGGGATGGGAGCAGGGGCTCACCAGGGAACCCTGAACAGGGCCGGGGTGAGGTTGAGAACAGACGGAGGTGACCCTGGAGCCCGGTAGAAGCCATAAGGTTCGTCCCACCTGCCTCTGGGGTCCCCAGGCCCCTCTGATGGGTGACTGCCATGCCTGACACAAAGCCCTCCTTGCCCCCAGCCGGCCTCTGGCTTGGCTGGCTGCATACCAAGCTGGAGGTCCGAGGGGACGCTCAATAACGCAGGATTTGACTTGCAAAATTGGCAAAGCAGTGCTAATAAGAGGACAGGCTCATGTGGGAGTGGGGGTAGGGACCTGAAATCCGGGCCCTGAGGGAACACCCCCAGCGTCAGGGGACCCTGGCCCGTCCCACAGCCTTAAGTAGGCAAAGCCACTGGGTGGTGTGGGGTGGGGGGCTGCAGTCCACAGCATGTGGCAACGTTTCCTTCCCTTGTGGAGAAGGGCTGGGTGGCCGGGTGAGGGGGAGCGGTGTCCCACCTGACCTCTCCCTCACGTAGTCTCAGATCTGAGGGCCTCACACACCAGTCCTGCTGCAGCTCACCCCCTCCTCCTGGTCCCCCACAGGGACTCAGGGGCTGGCAGGGTGGGCCAGGCAAGGCCACGGAACCGTGTACCCTCTGCAGGGCTGAGCTCAGCACACAGACGGGGTGGCCTGAGGTGGCATGTGGGGAAAGGTGCTGCATCGAGGTGGGCGTCCCCACGGGACACAGGCACATGGCTGGGGTCCTCAACCCCTCCCTGGGCCGTGTGCAGGTCACGACAGGCCTGGTCTGAGTCGGGGGGCCACAGACCATGAGGAGCTCCTCCACGGGCCCTCTAGCACGTGGGGCCTCTGGGAGGGGGTTGGAGGGAGTGGATGAGGGGCCGGCCCGGGGCCCACTGAGCCCCAGGGTCCCAGCAATGCGTTCTCCTTCCCCTTCTCCACATGTCCCCATCACAACCCTGGCCACACTGAGTTGCGGGCCAGCCCTCGGTGCTGAGGAGGACACAGCCCGGGCTGCACGCCGCGGCCAGCTGTCCAGTTAGCCACGCAATTCCCCAGTTACAGCTCCCCCGCGGAGGCCGGCTGGAGGGCTGGCCGGTGTGGCCACGGCCCAGGAGCGGGGCCGGAGGCACCCGGCACCTGCACCCGACACAGGTTTGCAGCCTTGTGGCATTTTCCCAGCAACGGCAGAGTGGATGGGAGGGGCCCCGGGCGCCCAGGACCCTGCCAAGGACTCTGTGCCCACCCTCCACCGCCCCCTGCACTGGGCTGGAGCCCGTGTGCCCCGTCCCAGGGGGCTGGCAGGTGGGGCACCAAGCAGACACCTGGGGGGAAGGCTCCCTCTCGGGAGCCCAGCACCTGTACCGTCCACCTGCTGCCGCCGGCGCCCAGAGGCGGTGTATGGGCGCCCCGGGGCACACTGGGCCCGGGCCCCCCCGCACTCAGCCTGGCCTGCTGCACGCCCCCACACTTCCCCTTTTAATTGGGCCTTCTCCCTGACACAGTGCCACGCGGGCCTGTTCTGTCAACGTCGGCACAATCTCTGCTCGCTGAAGCCTGGCGGAGCCAGAGGCCGGTGCAGCAGAAATAGCTCCAGGCCCCTGGGAGCCGCGCAGCAGGAGCGGGGAGGGGCTGGGCCCAGGGTGGGGGCGCAGGCCGGTCCGCGCAGGCCGCCTGGGACTCCCCTCCTCGGGCCGCGGCGTGGTCCGGGGCCCAGGCACCTCGAGGGACCCCAGCAGGTTCTGCACCCAGCTCGGGCCCCGGGGGCTCTGGGCCAAGGCAACGCGCACGGCCAGCGCCGGGTGGGGCACCGGGTCGGGCACCAGCCTGGGCAGCCCGAGGCAAGAAGCCCCAGGATCAACTGCCATCCTGCTCCTCCCCGGGGGGCCGCCGTGGGGCCCACGGCCCTCAGCCTTCTTCCTTCAGCGACCACCTGCCCCCCGCCTGCAGACTCAGAACCCCCTCTGGGCCTTGTTACACGTGCGGGTCGGTCCCCTCACTGGAGGACGGGCCGGCGAGTCGGGGGTCCGGAGCCGTGCAAGTGCCCTGGGCGATTCCCGTGACTGGGCACATTTGGGACCCGGGCCCCCAAATGCTGCCCTCCACATGGAGAGACGAAAGCAGGAAGAGGCAGGAATAAACACTGTGATTTTGTAACCAGGGAAACTACAGATAAAGACGCCAAGAGGAGCAGGGGGGGCCAGGGAGGAGATGGAGGGGCCGCCGGCTGGCCCTGCTGCCTCCTGGGGCTGGGGGCGGGGGCCGGGGGCGGCCCAGGGGCCACATCTCCTCAGGCCTCAGTTTCCGGGTCTGTGAAATGGTCATGATGAGACTCGCAGCAGTGCCTTCCGAGAATCACCAAAGGCCCTTGCCTAGCCCCGCTCCGCGCTCAGGCTGGGGTCTCGGAGGACTCCTTCTCTCCTGGGGTTCCTGCGTCTGCCGCTCCCGTCCAGCCTGCGTCCCCTTCACCTAAGGCCTCCTGCCACAGCAGCGGCTGGCAGCAGACACTTGGCCAGCCCAGGAGACCTCGCCAGGGTGCCAGGGGTCTCCCCACAGGTCCCCCTGGGGGGCTCCAGCTCCTAGACCTTGAGCTCTGACCCCAGGGAGCCCCAGGGTGGGTGTCTCTTGAGCAGCCAGGCCTGGGCAGCGCCACTCGTGCCCTGTCACCTGCAGGCGCTCACTGGTGCTCAGCGCCGGGACACAGAGGCAGCAGGGGGCCCATCTTTTAGCCCGGTCACCTGTGGGCTGATCCCAAGCAGCAAACTGTGCTCAACCTACAGTATTGACCTCCTGCCCCGGGCATCGCTCACCTTGACTGTGGGGTCCCTGGGCCCGGTTCAGGGAGGGAAGGTGGCCTGGAAGGACCTGTTCCCTGGAAGCTCCAGGAGCCAAGGCCCCTAAAGCCCCAGCCCTGCTCTGTGTGTTCGCACACTCTTCATTGTTTGCACGGTGTGTTGTTTACAACTCGCTTAACATCAAAACCAGGAACTACTGCTGAAACTCCAGCAAATTCTGGCCCCAAGGGCAGTTGCTTCAATGAGCAGTAGAACAGGGCAGGAGCAGCTGGCTTGACCCGAGCAGGCACCTAGCCATGAGCGTCCACACCAAGGCGAGAGCCAGCCAGGAGCTTCCCGAGAGCTCCAGAACTGGGGGGGGGCGGCGGTGGGGGGAAGCTGCAGCGGCCGCTCTGGCCCCTGCAAAGGAGACACTGAAGCGCCTGACCCAGCCTCAGACCCTGTCGGGGGCCGCGGGCCTGTGGCACCCGACGCCGCCGGGCCTGCCTGCGTCCTGGCGGCCGTTCAGTGATGTGGTCACGCAGTCCAAGGCCTAGCTTCAGTCACCAGATATGCTTCCCAGGCACCTGGCAGGGACTTTCACAGAGGACAGTCCTGTGCTGCTTCTGGCCCCTTGGGGGGCAGGTGTGCCCATGTGCCACCACCCAGGGAGGACACAAAGTCAGGCTGAATGGCCGAGAGCTGACCCCAGAGCCGAGGCTGCCACACCCAGACTGCTTCCACCCCTCCCCACCCTCCCGGGGCTCCCCACCCATACCTCTGGCTTCCCTCTGGCTCAAAGGTGGGCCACAAGGAACCCCCGAGAACCCCAGTCCTCTTGCCCCCGGGTTCACACTCAGCTCCCCCCACCTCAAACCTTTCTTTCCAAGACCCCAGGGTCAGGCCTGGACTTTGAGGGGCCCTAGTGACCTAGAGGAAGCCTTTGGCTTCTCAGCCACCACGGGAGCTGGACCCAGGAGTCCACAGGGCAAGCCTCAGGCCGGAGTCACCACCTTGCCCGGGTCTTCCCGCCGTGCAGTGCTGGGGCCCGCTGACAACCCCCTTCCCGCCCAGTGTCCCTCCAGAGACTGTGCAGACGCCCCCGACCCACCAATCACCCTGTGGGTCTCCTGTCTGCTCAGGAGCTCACTCCTCAGCCTCAGTATGTCTGCAGGGTGAGAGGAGGACAGAGGCCTAAGAGGGAAGTGGAGGGGGCAGTAGGCACCCTGCTCCTTGTCCTGGCAGCGTGGCTGAGGCCTCCAGGCCCCTGGGTACTGGGCTCACCCAGAGAGCGGCCCCGGGCTCCAGGCAGGCAGCGGGAGACCCTGAGCGGGCACAGTCCTGTGCCCCAGAGGCCCCTGATCTGTTTTCAAATTCAGCAAGTATTTGTGAGCACCTGCTGTGCATGCACACAGTTGGAGGCGACTCTCTGTGGCCCTCACGACAAGCACAGGTCTGCAGAGCGGGAGGAGCTTGTGGGTGTCCCAGGAGCCTCCCCTGGGCCTTTGCACTTGCCAGCTCTGCAGCCCCCTCCCTGTCTCCAGGCACACATTTACGCCTGCTCTGGTCTCGTGCTTCTGGCCGACCTTCTCAGCAGGGCATCATGGACTGCCCAACTCTACCCCACGGCCCCCCGGGGTCCCCCTGGCCCCCTCGAGTTCACCGTGTGCAGCCAGGATCAGCCCCACGGAGTGCTGCTTTGTGTGCACTCCCCCAGGCCAGCGTCCAGAGGCCTAAATGAAGGCCTGTGACAGCTGCCAAGGGTCAGAAACATGTCAGGGCCATGGACGTGGCCAGGAAAACGTGGCCAGCCCTCGACGGCATCCCCTGCCATTCTGACCGTAGGCCTGGCATGGCCCGTCCTTGTACAGGAAGCCAACGGGAAGCTGGATCCAACAGAACCACCACCCTGGGGAGTGGCTCAGACACGCTGACTGTAAACAGCTGTTAGTTTCTTGGAGAGCAAAATAAATTGTGTTGATGGCAGAGCAGTTACTCTTCCCCATGCGGCCTGGGGCTGAGGGCCTCGGAAGTTTCGTGTCCTGCTAGTTGGCCCTCACCGTGGACAGCCCAGAGGGCCTTGGGGCAGGGTAAGCCTGTCCAGCAAGTGAGGGATCCTGCCCCGGAGCGGACCCCGAGCTGGGCCTCAGGTCTGACTCCCCATCCTCCACCCAGGACGTGGCTCCTGGCCTACGCTTCTCCCCTCTCACTGCCCCCTCATGCATCTTCACCCCTGTACCCCGAGCACTGCTGTACTGGGGAATCCAGGAACCTGAGGCCCAGCGTCAGGGACCACACGCCACAGCCCCATGTCCCACGGCAGGAGTCCGACAGCTCCTGCACTGTTACAGGGTGAGGGTGGGGGTGTCTGAGCCGCCTCCCGGAGATGGGCTGCAGCCGCCCGTTAGCTCTGGGGAGGGTGAGCCAGGCACGGCTACCCAGGGCCAATTATCACTGCAGCAGCTGGCCCTGCCTGCCCGGGGCCCCTGCCCTCACCACAGGCCGGACAACTCTGAACGTGCGGCGGGGGTGGGAGGGTGGGGGCAGGGGCACGTGTACCTGTGGATATGTGTGTCTGTGTGTGTGTCCACGTGAGTGGACGTGTGTGTCTGCCTGTGGGGTCACAGCGTCTGTCCTGTGCTCCTACCCCTACCCTTGTCTCTACCTGGCGCCTTCCCTTTCCCTACCCAGAGGTCCCCAGGCCAGCCTTCCTGGCCCCAACACCCCACCTGGCACAGTGGGGGGAGGGGATCAGGACCAGAGTGTGCACTTCTCCAGGAGCCCGGCTGCCTGATGCGACTGACTGATGACCCCTCTCTGGATCCGTTGCCGCCCCACTGTCCCCCACATGAGGTCAAATGTGTGCAGAGCTCTGGAATTTTGTCCCAGTCACTCCAGCTGTAGAAAGGGTTTTGAGGCGGTGCTCTGGGCAATGGGCAGAGGGTTCTGGCTGGGGAGAGGCCCGGGCAGGGGACCAAGTGAGGAACCCCCAAGCCACAGGTAGGAGGAGAAGCCGGAGTTCTGGGCGGCTCAGGGCCACTCGGCCCTCCCCTACACACCAGAGAAACATCCCCAGGCCAGCATCCGCTCAGCAACTGCACCGGCCGCCAGCAGCCTTGGCGAAGACAGGAAATCCATACTGAGCTGAGCAATATTTCCAGCGAGGTCAGACCTGTTGGTGGGGGCGAGGCTGGTAGGGGGACTGAGCCAGACTGCCTACCCTCACCCGCTCGCAGGCCGAAAGCAGGCCAAGGCGACCAGGCCAGCTCCCCACATGCCTCCGTGAGCCCAGCCAGGCCATCCCGGGGCCAGGCCACCTCGGGGCCGTCTTCCCTTGGGAGGCATCTGGCTCATGAACCCTGGGGCCGGGTCCTCTCCTACGGGCAGCAGGGTCACAGGCACCGAGCCCCTGCCTGCCCGGAACAGGGGGACCCCCAGAGCAGGGACAGCCTCGCCGACCAGGACGGAGCCCCTGCCCCCTCCCCAGCTCCGGGGGCTGACAGAGCTTCAGGAGGCCCCTGCTCGGTCCCCCTGCACTGCTGCCTGAGGGCCCGGCTAATTCCACAGGCAGCCCTAGTCCTGGAGACCCCCTGCCCCCTACCCACTCATCGAGGCTCCTCTGGGCCCCCAGGCCCCTTGGCCAAGTGGGGTGACCGATGGGATCCGAGTCCTCTGACCCCCGGAGACCCGCCTGCCCAGCGTGAACCCAAGGTGCCTGCCCCGGATGTGGGGCTGGAGCGGTGCCTCCGAGGTGGTTGTGAATGAGTGAAAAACAGGGTCGAGGCCTCAGGCCTCCCTGGGGTTTGCCCCGGATGATGACAGGAGCCAGAAGCTCCAGGTTCCCGTGCGTAGGGGTTTCCATGTAGGACCCTGGGCCCAGCTTTGTTGGAAGCTCCTGTCCGTGCTCGTTGGCTCGTTGGTGCTCCTGGCACCATCATGGTGGGTGGGGTTCGCTGTGTGGCCCTCGGGGAAGTGGGGGCTGGGAGTGGAAGCTCCTGCCACTGCTCCCCAAGGGTTTCCCGGGGGCGCGTTCCTGCCTCAGGAGCCCAGCGCTTCACGCCTGGTGGCGAGTGGCCGGTCCTGGCCAGTGGACTGTGGGCAGGAGTGGGGGAGGCCCGTCCCGGCTGGTTAAAGGCCGACACATTCTCCCTCTCCCTCTGCCCAGAAGCTCGAAACAACATTCCCAACTGGTAGATGGGTCCCTCTCCAAGTGCTGTGGCATCCAGTGCGAGCAGGAAATCCTCCTCTGTGGCTTTAGGATTTGGGACTGTTTCACCAGCACAACTTGCCCAGCCTGACTAATAAAAGGGACAGCCACTGAGCGGGCTCCCCACTCAATACAGAAACAGGCGACAAGCAGGGTCTGAGGCTGCCCCAAGGAGCCAGAGGCGGAAACGTCCCTCCTGGACACATGTCTGAGCTGGTGGGCCAGCCGATCTCTGCAGACTTCAGGCCCATGAACGGGAGCCCAGGAGAGAGGACTTGGTATGCAGCCGCTGTCCCCTGGGCCTTGCCAGGATGGGCGGGGAGCACTCTGTAAGAGGGAGGAGCCTTGAGCTGCATCCCCGGTGTGGTCTCTCCCTCAGAAGCTGTCCCCTGGACCGAATCGTCTCATCAGGATGAACCTACCAGCCTTCCTCCCTCTTGCAAGGGTACCCCCTACCTGATCGCAAAAGCCAGGGATGCGTGTGGACTGGCCCCCAGTAGTGACCAGTCCCCACTGTTCGCTCTTCCAGGCCAGTCTGTATCCTTTGTCCCCCGCTGGATCCCAAGTCCTAGTGCAGCCCTTGCCTGACGCACAACTGAACGGCCTCGAGGGGGTACCATGGTCACCCCATTTTACACAAGGGGACACTGAAGCTCAGAGCCACCAGCCCTGGGCCCACGGAGCCTGCCACACAGAGGCCCAACACCTGAGGCTCCCAACCCCCTACCCTTAGGCCAGACTTATCCAGGAGCCCCAAGACCCCCAAGGGGTGGGGGTGCTGTGTGCCTGCAAAAGCATGTTTTCATTAGCAAGAGATGAATAATTAATGCCACGGTGCCTTTGAAACTGTTTTGGTTTTATTTTAAACCTTTTTTTCTATGTATAGAAACAGCATTTCCATTAGGCACCAAATTTATTTTTTAATAAACACGGCTTTATTTATTCCATCCCTATTGCTCCCAGGGGCCCAGGGGCGTCAAAGACCTGACGGGCACTGCCATCCGCTCCCACTTTGTACCCGCGCAGCCTCCGAGTGAGGACAGAGGGCAGAGGACAGAGGTCATGGGCAAGGGCACAGATCCTGAATGCCCTTCCTGGTTTTTCGCATCTCCTCCATCGCAGGCTTGGGATGAGGTGATGGGTGGGTGGTGGCAGCTCTGAGATGAGGGGGGTGGAGCCTGGGGTAAGATGGGCACCGGGCAGAGTTCCTGGGGAGGCTGGGAGCTCCCCTCGCAGGGATAGCATGTGATGGGGGGGCAGGTCACCTGTCCCGGTAGGTGAGACTGTGAGGCCCAGACCCCAGGAAAGCACCTGCTTCGCACCATCTATGAGGCCTTCCTTCCTTCCGGATTAGAGCCTGGGACCCAGGCTGGGGCCTGGATGGTTCAACTCGGTGATTCTCTGGGTCAAGGGTCTGTGAAACACTGATCCCCTGGCTCTGCAAGTCCATCCTCAAATGGTGCTTTCTCAGAGAGGAAGTCAGAAATACTTATTTTTGAATTACAAGTCAAGGAGCGTGGGGCAGACAATACGTTAACACTCTCCAGTTGCACCTTCCCGGGCCCAAGCTCTGAGCGTCAGCACCTCCCACCTGTCCACGGCCAGGATCATGGAGTGGCAGCTGGACCCCACACTCTTGTCCTACTGTGCAGCCTCATTTCCTTGCCTAAACCGTGACACTAAACAAAAGAATTAGGATATAGACAATTTTTTCTTGCAAGAAATCATCATTAATTTTTTAATGCGCGCAATATTGTCCTCAATGAAATATGTGAAAAATGAGTTGTCTGTTCCTAATAAATATTTTCTAGATTAAGTATTTGTAATGCTATCAATTATTTATCTCCATATATGGAGAATGCACAATTTGTAATAAAATGCAAAAGGGATTTTAATTTTTCTGCACAATATATGAAATCGAGTTTTTGACTAATACACAAATAAATTGACTCTAATCCCATCCTGTCATGGTTGTACGGTATTGTTTTCGGGATAAATCTCTTATTTTATAGATGTTTTCAAAAAATTAATCTCCAATATTTAAAGATCGGAGTAAATCTCCCTAACGGGGTGTTTCAGTGGGTTCCCATTTATAAGACTTGTCACTTCCACAGGCCTCCTCCACCCCCAAATTGTCAACTGCACATGCCGAAATCTTGCCAGGCCTCCACAAACATTTACGAATGTTCATAATTTACAAAATAGATGCTGCGCCGCCTATAATGAGACTCCGGGCCCATTGACAGCAGCACGCACGGGGCCTGGCCCCGTCCTGCAGTTCAGGGTGCCCGCACATGAGAAGGTCCCAGCTGAAAAATCACGTCTGGGCAACACCCTGCTTGTGTGGCCTGGAGACTGAAAGGGATCAATGTGTCAAGGAATCAGCAGGGACCCAGGAGAACAGGCGTATGACCAGGCGAAAGCCGAGGAGAGGCAGAGGAGAGAGCCCAGCCACAACTGTTAGGCCATAACCGTGAACTCCACAGACACCCCGGACATGTGCAGCAAGCCCTTGTCCTATTCTGGACACCAAGAACAGGTGTGTAGTGTGACATCTCGTGTGACCACCCCAGACCCAGCTAGGCCAAGCCACGAAGGCTTCCTGGAAGAGAGGGCGCAGTACATGAGGGGCACCCAGTCGCACTGGGACGTGGCACAGCTTTCTGTGTGACCCCGATGAGTCTGCGCCTGACCTGGACCTCGGTTTCTCCCCCTGGAATCACAGAGCCCAGGTTCAAGGCCCCACAAGCCTGCAGGTTCAGGTTGTCCACTCTCATCTCGGAGCCCGACCCCAAGGGAGGCTGATGGCTCTGCAGGGTCCGTTACTGTTGGGATGGCTGATACCCCAGGCATCAGGGCGGGCCCAAAGCCCGGGCAGGGACCATCTCAGTGCCTCCTCCTCCCCGCCACATCACAGTGGGCGGAAGGAGAGTTATGTGACTCAAGCCAGGCTGCTCAAGACACCTTCCTGGAACTTTTCAAGTGGAAGCAGGGGTGTCGATCCCCTTTCTCCCTGGGAGGAGAGAGGTGCGAGGCAGGCACTACGAGCACAGGTCCGGCCTGGGGATCGGTCGGTCGGGAAGGCTGACCACGGGGGGAAGTGGCAACAGGGGCTGGGAGGGGCCTCCTAGGCACTCTGCGTCCTGAGTTCCCGTGTCCCGGGACCGGCTCATCGCTGTGTTCCTGAGGCCAACCCAGGAGCCCTGAAGTCTCCGCTCACACTGTCCTGAAACAGCTCCCCGGGTCCTGGAGGGTCCTATCAGGCCTGGGTGCTCAGACACTCACCGAGCCAATGCTCCCGTTCTCATAACTCAGGGGCTGGGCTGGAGGCTCACAGAGCCCAGGGGGGCACGTGCACATTAGGGGGTGACAAGCATTGCTTCAACACAAGCAGTCGATAACTGCAGAGCCAGAGGGTAAAGTGTATTTTTGACAACCGGGACTCAAGCCCTGAGAATCAAGAGCAGGACATCCATCCGCCTTACCACCCGTTGCTGCGGAACACAGAAAGCCAGGATGCCAGGCAGCGAAAGCGTATAAAGCAGAGGGGTGAAATAGGCCAGTCACAAAAGGACAAATACTGTAGGATTCCACTTATGTGAGGCCGTGAAGCCACCAGGTTCAGAGACAGAAAGCTGATGGGGGTTGCAGGAGCTGGGGCGGGGACTGGGGGTTGTGTTTAATGGGGACAGAGCTTCCCTTCGGGAAGATGAAGAGCTCTGGAGGTGGCTGGTGGGCATGGCTGCGCAGCAACGCGAATGTGCTTAATGCCACTGAACTGGACACTAAAAAACGATTAAAACAGTAAATTTTATGCTACATATATTTTATCACATGAAAGAAAAAAAAGAATATTTCCCCTCCCAAACTTCCCCTCCCCCAAATTATAAGTCTATATACCATTGAATTTTTTTTTAATATATAAAAATAGGTCTCTGGTTCATTCTAGATTTACTATGCAGAGTAAATGTCCTGAATATGCAATCTTTAACTCAATAAATGGATCATTTTAGTTAAAAAAAAAAGAAGAAGAAGAGGAAGTAAAGAGCATTGAAAACAGGACCATAAACTGGACAACTGAAGCAAGACCCGGCCGCAGCCATGACTGATGTCGGTGTTTTGCATTGTCCTTCTAGAAGGCAGATGCCCTCGGACAGGGAGGAAGCGGCCGAGCCCGTGTGTGCAGCCTCAGCAGAACTGGCAGAGGAGCGCCGTGCGGGGAGCGTGGAGAGGAGCTGGGCTCGAGGTCACTGTGGCTGACGGGGCAGGAGGGACATTCTCGGGGGACACAGACAATGCCCGTGTCTGGGAGGTCCCCTCCAAAAGGGACAGCTCCTCCTTCTCTTACTCTTAAATTTGCCCCAAACAAAAATTGTAATGAAAGGCCACGAGAGCCCTGTGAAGTCGGGCTCCCACAGGGGACCCAGGCCGGGACAGAGGGCCAGTCCTCCTGGGGCTCTCCCCTCCCCCATCCAAGCAGGTGTCCAGACCCCAGGGACTCTGGTGGGTGACAGGCCTGGATGGCCCAGTGGGGCCCTGGGCTCCCCAGCACCTGCCAGGCGCCACCCCCCTTGCCCTGGGCCTTCCCGGCAGCGACAGTGTTAACCATGCCTTTTTTTTCTAGATCGTGGTACTTTGACTTCTGGGGTCCTGGCTGCCCCCCGGGGGGCCCGCCCCTCCAAGGACTAGCCAATCCCTAGGGAGCAAACAACTCACCGTGAGCACACATTTCATAGACAAACCGACCAATCCAGAGTCCCTCCCCACCGCCTCCTGCATGGCTCCCTCACTCTGGGCCACCGCCCCCTATCCCTGATCACCCGGGGCAGACGACCAAGGACACCTCCTGTGCCCCAGAGGGCTGAGAGCCTTCAAACCAGCCGTCCTAAGGCTGCTTCCCCTGCAGGCTCCCCTTGGAAACTACAATAAAGGCTCCGCCCGCGGCTTCCCTCTCCCTCCACCTGCTGACCCACCTTCCCCAGCGGCCCTTGGAGCGGGGCCTACCCCCCCTTAGGATCTGTGGGTAACCACCATCTTCTCAAGGACGATGGTCTCCTCGTCTGCTGGCTTTGCCAGAGCTGAATAATAATAAAACCTGGCTTTAAAAACAGGCAGTTCAGGAGCACAGGGACAGTGGAGGGGTGTGTCACAAGCTGCGGGCAGCCAGCTGGAGGGGAGGGGTACGCAGGGGTGCGGCGGGTCCATCCCCCGGGCCAGCTGCTGCCTCACCTGGGGGTGGGGGGGCTGCTGGGGCCTCTCAGGGACCACCAGCTCGGACCACAGCAATGGGCATGTAGGGGTGCTGGGGGTGCTGGGAGGGTGCTGAGAGCTCTGCCCAGGCAGAGGCGTCTACACCAGGGGTGGGAGGCTGCGGTGGGACCCAGAGCCCCGGGTCACTGTGACTGTGGCCTCACCCTGAGCTGGACTGCCCACCACCCTGGGGGCACCCAGCAGCCCTGCTGGGTTCGGTCCTTCCACCCTGAGCCCTGGCACATCTGTCTCTGAGGGCGTCTCTGAGGCCAAGGACGTGGGAGGCTGAGTAGAGTGGTTACCAGGGAAGCTACACAGCCTCAATTTCCCTGGGGGTCTCCCCATCCTGGGCTTGACAGGCGGGCGACTCCGTCTCCATGACGGTGACAGGCAGGATAGCACAGGAGCGGCTGCTGCGGAGCTCGCAGGTATCAAGCAGAAGTCACGTCACCAGGGGAGCAGTGGGCCAACTGCGGGTTTGGGAAGCGCAGCTCCGGGGCACCCAGGGCGCCGGGGCCGGGGCGCTGAGGGCTGGAGTTCGGGGTGGCAGCTGATCGCTGCAGGGCAGGAGTCACACACCGTCACGCAGAGAGGGCAGGAGTAGATGTGGGGGTGTGTCCCCGCTGCCCTCACCCCAGGCTGTTGGGTGGGAGCTTGAGTTTGCCAGCAAAGGATTCCACACTGCGCCGGGGGGCTCGAAGCCCCAGGGGGCTGACACTGAGGATGTGTGGGACTCCCAGGACCCAGGCCCAGGGACAGGGTGGCCTGTGGACCAGAGCTGGGTGTGAGCCATAGGTTTGAGGTGTGAGTGAGCAGCACAGGCCAGGGAATAGTGAGAGTCAAGCTGCTATTCCCTGCACGTGGCACTGCACCTGCCCCCCGCCCCCGAACCTCTCAGAGCTGTCCCCCCAGTGGTCAGTCCCTGGAGGGGACAGCGACAGCCAGCACAGTGCAGGAAGGCCAGCTGGGAGAGTGGGGCCCAGGTGCCTCTGGCTGCCCGATGGCCCTCAGGGCATGTCTGGGGGCCTGGTGGGCACAGCTGAGGCCCCATTGACTGGCCTCATTACCCACAGGCTGGCTCCTGGGCGAGCAGAGGAGCCTGGAATCACAGTGCAGCTTCCGAAGGGCTTTGGGGATTGACGGGGACCAGGCCTGAGCCTGCCGCCCAGGGCTCGCTGCGGCCAGCAGCACTCAGGCCTCAGACTCTCGGCGTTGCTAGGCATGGGTGCACTCTCACGCACAGGCAAGGCTCACTCACGGACACTGCCGCTCCTGGGCTCCTGGGCCCACGACCGCGGTGCAAGGGAGCAGCCATGGCACTAGCCACAGCATCGCACAGGCCCCACGCACCTCCTCCGTGTCTCCTGCACCCGGGTAGTGGGATCCCCTGTGCCAGGTGAAAGGACTCATTATGTAACGCGCCTGGCCCTGCGCTGGGACTCGAATCCCTGACTCAGACCCAAAAGCTGGCCCTGCCTCCAAAGAGAGCCCCCCTCAGGTACCGGGAGCGTCCAAGGCCCAGCCCAACCTGCCAACAAGCCTGACTTCCCCAGACCCCAGCTGGCCGTTTCTCATCTGGCATCTCCGCCATGAACCCCACCCCTGGGTGTGTGCACAGGCACACGTGTGCATTAGTGTGTAGACACATATACAGACATGTGCATGCACGTGAGCATGTGTGCCCGGGTAGGCAGACACCCGAAGGGTGGCGGCTGCCCCAAGGCCAGTCTCTGGAGGAGCTCTGCCCTCATGTCCTCGTGTCATTACATGTTTGGAACGTGATTGGAACAGATTCCTAGATGGGCTGAAGCCAGCAGAGCCCCCACACCGGCAAGGTACCCATGCCCAGTGCCAGGCTGCAGGGAGATGAAGGCCGGGCAGGGTTCAAGCCCAAGGTGTCAGGGTCAGACGGAGGTAGGCAGGCCCCAGGAAGCATCCAAGGTATGGGCTCTATTACTTAGAAACGGACAGGTACTTCCTGTGTCTGAAGAGAGCACTCCCAAGACGGGCCCCCACCTCGGAGGAAGCAGCCCAGCCCACCAGTGAAGAAGGTCCCAGGTCCCCAGATGAGCCACTTGCCTGCTGGGGACGGAGACACAGACAGGCAGGACCTAGAAGCCTGGAGAGAGTGGAGGAGCACAGTCTCCTCCCCATGTGGAGATTAGATGCTGTTTTATTGGTGGAAACTGAGCCCTGGGGGTTGCAGGCCTTAACCGAGGAGCCAGAAGTTTCTAGGGGGAGCCTCAGAGGGACGCCCAATTCTCAGAACCTCCAACCAAGGCCAGAACCCATGGTGAGGCTCATGATTCAAGACAGAGTCCCTTCCCCGTGAAGACAAGGGTGGCTGGAGGTGGATTTAAGGACAGGAAATCCAGACATTGCAAACACATGACCCCCATGAGATACCCGAGCTGGACCCCAAAGAGCAGGTGCCAGGAGGAAACCAAGACTGGGAGGGCAGCGTGGCCCCCGAGAGCAGGGCTGCTCTCATGGGGGAGGCGGGATTGGTTCCCAGCTGCCCCTGGGCTCGGTTCCCCAGCCACTGTGGACTGCCGGGGAACCCGGGCCGACACCACCCCTTGGGCCCAGCCCCACGTGTGCGGGCCCTCTGCACCCACCTCACTGTGCCTAAGGACGCACAGGTGCTGCTGTGAGCACCGAGACGTGCCTCTTGCCTTACAAATCGATGGCACAGGTCAGGCCCTGTCAGGCCCCCCGGCCAGGCACCACCTGGGATCTGGGCCCCTGGAAGCAACCAAAGCAGGGCCGTCCTGGTCTCCATCGTGCTCTGCAGACAGACAGAAGGTGCAGGGCCCAGTGGGCGACTCCTCATCAGCCAACCCACAGTCTGTGCACAGCCGGGGCCCTCTGTGCCTCAGTTTACCCTCTCCTCGCCTGCAGCCTGTGGAGGCATCCCAGCGATCCGGCAATCCGCCCTGCCTCCCCGTGGGCCAGGCCCCCAGCAGGCCTGCTGATGCCCTCGGGGCTCCGGGGTCAGCAGCGCTCCTTCAGGCCTGCGGTGCTCCCCTGCCCCTGCCACCAGCGTGATGGGCCACACAGGACCCTCTTCTTTGAAGGGGCACAGACAGCTTTGATGACGCAAAGCCAGCTCCTCCTCCTGTTTCCTAAGAAAGCTCATCATCTTGTTTGTACATCACAGAGTGTGCAGTTCGCCCCTTTCTGTCCTTTCCCTTCTAGGCCGCGGGCCCCAGCGGAGTTGCGCTCTGGCTCCTGACACCTTTGGACTCGGAGCGCACAGACCTGCTCTGCCCCAGGCCGCAAACACTTTTTTCTGAGAAAACCTCCCTAAGGGTCCTGGTCGTGCTCCAATGGTTCCTTGGGAGATGGGCCCGAGCAAGGATGGGAAGTGACGGGGGGCGGGGGGGGGGACGGTGTGTCCCTCCCACCCCTGGGGACACTGCCAGAGTGTGCAGGTGACGTTCAGCAACAGAACAGAGTCAAGGAGGGATCCCCGGGTGGCGCAGCCGTTTGGCGCCTGCCTTTGGCCTGGGGCGTGATTCTGGAGACCCTGGATCGACTCCCACGTCGGGCTCCCGGTGCATGGAGCCTGCTTCTGTCTCTGCCTGTGTCTCTGCCTCTCTCTCTCTCTCTCTCTCTCTCTGTGTATGACTATCATAAATAAATAAAAAATTATTAAAAAAAAAAAAAAAAAGAACAGAGTCAAGGATCAGCAGTGACAGCAGAGCCACCTGCAGCCGCCTGGGTCACTCATCACCCGGGACAGGCTGCCGGGGCCGGGAGTGAGGTGGGCGAGAGCGACACCGGGTTCCACCCCCCTGAGCCGACGCGCTGCCCCCGGGGCTGTCGCACACCCCGGACGACGTGTGTCCCGCAGCAAAGCTCCTGCCCCAGAACCACCTGGATCCTCTAGCGCGGCGCTGTCGGCCCGCGGGGACGCAGGGCTGGGTCCCCAGCAGTGGCACCTACCCCGGAGACCGTCCGGGCCCCCCCAGCCTGTGGCGAGAGCCGGCTCCCTGAGTGACAGCAATTAGGGCCGCGGCTGGCGGGGCGGCCAGCTCCCCCCGAAGCACCTGCCGCGGCAGCAGCTCCCCGGGGGCCGCCGCGCTCCGGCTGCGGCTGCGGCACTTGGACTCGCTGCTTTCTGCTGTAAAAATGGAAACATCCCCTACGTGAGACGCAAGCTGGCAAGGAGGACGCCGCTGTGAAATCTCGCACCCCGAGGCGGCGGCGGCCGGGCCCGCCAGGCAGGAGAGGCGGCACGGCGGGGGGGGGGGGGGGGGGCGCCAAGGAGGGGGCGCAGGGCGGGGCGCGGACCCCCCAGCCAGACACCCCTGCTGGGAACATGGGCCAGGCCCTGTGCCTGCAGCCACCGTCTTCCAGAAACGCCAACAGAACCAACCAGCCACGCCCGGCGCCCAGCAGCCCCCCTCCCCGGAGCTGCAGGAGCTGGGGGGAGGTGGGGGGCGGGCACGGTGGGGGGGACATCCGCCCCGAAGACGCAGGGGTTCCCTGGGGCCCGGGGGCAGCGCTGGTCCAGAGTCTAGGGCTCTGCCGCCAGGAGGGGGACGGGCCCTGACAAGGCGTGTCTGTGCCGCGAGGAGGGTCCCTGAGCTAGGACAGCAGGCCTGGGAATTAAACACGCCAGCCGGGCACACACAGGACCTGGCCACGTCCCCCAGACACACTCAGGCTGGCATGGGGACCCCGATGATCCCACCTGGCAGCACTTTCCTGGCCAGGACCCTTCTTCCCAGCACCTCTGGGCACTGCTCAGCCGCAGGCTTGGCAGCTCAGGTCTGAAATGTTCTTCGTGCGAACTAAACTAGTGCCTGCAAACACCCACTGGTGCCAAGAGCCTGTGCTGTGCCTGCAAACCCCCCACCTGGCAGGGCTGCTCTCCCCCCACGTTCACAGACAACACTACATGGTGCCCGTTTGTTCCACTGACAGTGGCCATGGGCCAGTGCAAGCCCCGGGCTGTGAACCCACGTGGCCTGGTGTGGAGCGCAGCCTCCTTTTGCCTCCTGGGGACAAGGGACTCGAGCGGCCACCTCTGCAGGGTGTGGTCAGGGTGCCCCACGGCAGGCCCACCCCGTGCGCACTTGCCCTGTGAGCTGCCCAGTATCCTGAAGAAAAGAGGAGGCCCAGGACCGGGGCCGGACCTCTGGCCTGGGCTCAGCCCAGCCCCAGGCTGCTCATGACCTCCCCGTTAGCACCTCGTGATGCGATGTGAGGGCAGCGGCCACTGTCTGCAGGGCCCTCTGTGCCTCTGGGCACCGGCCCGATGTGACTTTGAAGGTGACAGCAGCTGTCCTAGAGGCCAAGGCCCGATGTGACTTTGAAGGTGACCGCGTGCCGTCCTAGAGGCCAAGGCCCAGCCAGGAGGGTCTCCTCCTCAGCCAGGGGTGGCCCTGCCCGTCCAGGCACCAGGCAGGAGCCGCGTGGCAGCTGTGCCAGCAGGGCTGGTAAGGCGAGGCAGGACACCATGGGAAGGGAGGCTGGGGGGACTTGCCTGTGGCTGCCTGTCTTGGTGCGGCCATGCATCGGGGTTTCGTGGGGGGAGCGAGGGGAGCTGCACAGGGGAGGGGAGCCGAGTGGAGATGAGCACTCAGTGAGCACTGAGCGTGAGCAGCATCCAGCTTGTCTAGCCCCGGGGCAGAGGTCAGCTCTGGTACCCCCAGGGGTTGGACGCTGACTGCAAGCTGCCCTGAAGGTACCCCATGCCCAGGCCTGAGCCCCCTAACCCCTTCCGGCATGCCCAGTTCCTGTCCATACCTAAGCAGCCTCTGAGCGTTTGGTGCGGAGCAAACAGGCTTGTTGACCAAGTTTGCACTAGGTTTGCTCTGTGTTCCGGGCTTCCCACCAAAGACAATCTACGCCCTTGAGCCCTTCCCAGTGCCCGGGCCCCACCCGGCATGGCTGTGCGGCCCGGTCCAAAGTGGCTCTCCGGGGGGCTGCCCCCACCCCCAGACAGAAGGCCGGGTTCCTTCACCCAGTGGGCTCCAGGCAGGACCATCCACCACCAGGAAGTTCCAGCTTTCCAGAAGGAGGATTTGGGGTTCTAGGATAGCACCACGCCTATACTCATGGAGCGGCAAGTGAGGAGAAGCCCACCCAGCTCTGGGGCAGGTGGAGCTTCTGGCTGGCATGACAAGCTGCCCTCTTCACCTGGGGGAGCCCGGACCCCCAAGAGTAGACGGAGCGAGCAAGTAGGAGGCCACTGTGTGCCTCCCCCACAGCGGACAGAGCCGTGCGGTGCTTCGGAACAGAAGGAAGCAAAGCTGGCCGGTGTGACTCAGCCAGCCGTCGCCCTGCAGTGGTGGGAACAGCCAGCGGGTCTCCACTTGCTCTCACTTTCTGACTGTTGCATGACTCCCCGGCCTATCTGGCTGCGAGGAGGGGTGGGCCTGGGCAGAGGGCCCGGGCAGGGGCCATCACAGCTGTGGGTGCTGAGGTCAGGGCCGGGGCGAGGTCTACCCCCCTTCCCGTTGCCTGCAGCTGCTCAGACATCCAGAGCTCAGAGGCCAGAACCTACAGGGATGGGAGTCTTGGGTATAAAGATGTGACCGGCATGACGGGACCTAGTTAGCATCGTGGGCGCTCAGTCTCCCACCTGCCCTGAATACTGGCCCCAGTGTGCAGTGGGCTGCTTTGCCCTGGTTCCCCATCCCTTGCAGATCCTAAGGGCGCCCAGGGAGGCCGGGAGCATGCCCTTTGGTCTCCCAGCTCGGTGTTTCTCCTGTGGTCCGTGGGGCCCCTAGGAAAGGGCAGGGGTCACATTCAGATTGGGACAGCCTGTTAGAGACCACTAGACAGGCAGTGCACACGGCCCTGCCTCACCGTGGGCCGGGTCTGCAGCCTGGGTGTTTGATCAGGGGTCGGGGGGTGCAGCTTTGCTGCTGTATCACACCCATACACCAACCCCTCTGGGCTGAGTTGCCAAATGAGAGGGGAAATTGAGGCTCAGACCCACACTGAATAAGCATCGGGGTCCCCAGTGAGATCCTCAGAGAAGGGGCAGCACAGAAGTTCCTGGGGGGACCAGTCTGGGCCTGGAAATGCCAGCCATTACCCAGACTGGCTCAGTCACCACCACCAGGGTTTATTTGTGCCCTTTTATAGGGAAGGACAGTGTGTACTGGGAGATGTCCAGTGATGGATTTAACGAGGTGACCATGCTGACACTACCCTGCAGCCCCCAAATCACAGGCCCTGGAGAGCCCCTCTCCCAGACCCAGAGAGAGGCAGCCCCTTCTAGGCCCCCTGGAGAAGGCCGACCCACTGCCTTTGGCCTCCTGGGTGCCTCACAGTCTCCCAGGATCAGTCTGGGCTGGGCCCGCACCACCGGCCACGGCTGCCAGGCCCCAGCTAGGGCACAGTGGAGACCACAGGCCAGCTGCTCAGGAGCCCGTCCACAGCCCAGGGCCACCCGAGGTGCTCTCAGCTCCCCAGACATATTCCAGACTCCAGCAGCTGGAACAAAGAGGTTCCCAACCTGCCGATCCTGACTCTGCAGCAGAAGGTGGTGCGAAGGCCGTGGTGGGGACCACAGAGCAGAGGCCACAGGTGACCTCCGCAGGTGGACATGAGTGCGTGTTGGGGAGGCTCCGTACACAGGTCTGGCCTGTCTCCGCTGCCACCGTGTGTCCTGTGGAGGCTCATCGCTCTCCCTCAGCACAGGGCTTGTCAAATACATGAATGATTGAGTGAGAGAGGAGTCACTGTCTCCCCCAGGCTCACACTTAGGCCACAGGACGCAGAGGGACAGGGCCAGTCCATCCACACAGCCGGTGGGGGAAGGGGGTCAGCCTCTGGTCCCTGCCCTGCCAGAGAAGGGACTTCACACAGGGCTCCTCCCAGACACTGGGCTGGAGCCTGACCCCACCTCTGTCCCTGGGCTGCCCTGTCATGCCCACCTCTGTCCCAGGGCCACCTCTGCCCGGGAGTTGATCACCTGATTGAGAGCAGCATTTAAGTGCCCAGGGAGAAAAATCAATTCTCCTGGTTCTACTTTAATCCATCAGTTCCATTTCTGATAAATCTCCTGGTGCCCAGGGTCAGCTTAGAGCTTAGTGCCCAGCAGAGATCAGCTGCCAGGTCAGAACTGCGGGGTGGCAGGGGCTGTCCCGGGGCCTCCGCTCCATCCCACACACGCAGTCTCGGCTCGCTGCGAGACACCCCCAACCCAAAGCCCAGGCCCTGCCAGACAGGGGCCACTCGAACACCTCACCCTCTCTAAGGCCTGGGTGATGGCATCAGCCTCAGCTGAGAAGGCAGGAGGCAGCGCATAGGTGGGCCTGGAGAATGAGAGCCTGAGAAACGAGTGGATGGGGTTTCCTCTACTTGGGGTAGCCAGGGAGGCCTGCAGAGCAGAGCCAGGGGGCTGTTGAGACAGGAGGTGGCTGTGCCTCCTGAGTCTAGCTGACCAGGAACCGACTCCAGGGCCTCTGCAGACCCAGCTCTCCACCGTGCAGTGGCCACAAGCACAAGGCCCGACAGAGGCACGGTGCCCCTGAACCCTCCACTTCTTGGCCCCTCCATGACCCCCAGGCCTCCCCAGGCCTCAACACCATGCAGGTAGAGCAGGGTCTCAGCAAAGTGCATGAGGGGACTGAGTGAAGTTTCTGGATAAAGTCAGGGGAAGCCCCAGAGCAGACAGGAGCTGGCCCAAGGGGGGGCAGGAAGAGGTTGGAGTGCACACTGTGCGCCCCGGGCAGCCGAGCCTGTGCAGCTGCTGGGGAATGGCTTTGTCCCCCGCCATCCGGCCACCAGGCCCCGCTAACATGCCCCACACAAGCACAGACTCAGAGCAGGGGGCCAGGGGAGTCTCCACCCCCTCCCCAGCATGGCCCCAGGCCCACCAGGCACCGTAGAGCCTCAGCACCCTCTTCACCCTCAGGCACAGTCCGTGGCTGTCAGTGGCCTTCCTGGGCGCAGAGCTCAGACACCAGCCCTGGCCACCCATCTGCGGGGGCCCTCCGCAGAGCCGCGGCTCCCTCGCTGTGACCCGGTGACATTGTGGGGGCCCACATTAAATGAGCTGATGCGGTTGCCATGCTGGGAATCTCAGAGGAACGAGCCGGTGCTGGAGGACGAGTGGATTAGACGGTGGTCAATATTTGTGGAATTGAATTGAATCCGTCATCTGGGAGCTGTGCGTGTTCTGGTTAGTTTTGTGGTTTCTGCCCCGAGCAAGCAAAACCCTGTGCGAGGCGCCCTCAAAGGCCCCAGTCGGAGCCCAGTCCTGGGCAAGAGGCCCACGGGAGCCCGTGTCCTCCGGGTGCAGCAGGCTGGGCTGGGTGGGCAGGGGGCTGAGGCCAGAGGGGGCAGCTGGGGACAGGAAGTTCCTGGGAGTGCTGGCACAGGGTGGGGCAGGGGGCCGGCTGGGGCCAGCTGGGGCCAGCAGCCCAGGTCCCACCCCACTGCGGGCTCTCACTGGTCCTTGAGGAAATGGGGTGCATTGGGTCTGGTGTCCCGGTGGCCAGACTGCAGGGCTGCACCGTGTACTGCGCTGGTGGTCAGCCAGGGTGGATAGACGGAGGGATAGCGGGGCGAGGTGGGGCAGCGGCACGCAGCGCCCTCCTCCGAGGCCAGGCCAGGCACGCGGAGCCATGGGGAGGGGACCCGTGACCCTCACAGCCCTAGCGCCCAGCCTCAGCTCCAGCCACGGATCCTCCGAGGATCGTCCACTGGCTGGTGCTACCCCCCTCTAACCCCCAAAACCCAAATTGGATTAGTTGTGTTTAGAAAGCAGCAAAGCTGTTTATATTTGAGCAAGGGCTCAGCAGATTACGCCGGGCCGAGAGGGTGCCTGGCTGCATGAAGGGGGTTTGACAGACGAGGAAGTGCACCAAGCCGCTGCTCACTGAAAACAAACTCCAGGGGATGATCCGCCTCGGCGCGGCTTCCGCCCACCCGGTAAACACCTTCTCGACCCTGTGCTCCAGACCGGCCAGGGCTCAGCCACTAGGCCCCAAGGAGAAGGGTGCGGAGGCTGACACAGCAGCCGCCACTTCGCGTGCCTGTGACTCGGTTGCCCGCCTGTCACCCTGCCACGTGGGAAGCATGATATGGGAGTGTTTTCTTACCACACCCATTCCAGCACCCGGGAAAGACTCAGGGGGCAGAGGGCCCAGAGGCCAGGCCTGAGCCTGCAGGGGACACTGAGGCAGGGCCTGTCGGGTGGGCTGTGAAGCCACATGGCTATTTCTGGCAATAGTTTGAGGCCTCCCCCCCCCGCCCCCATACCTCACCCTCCCCAGGCCCCTGTCGCTGGTGCCACAGGAAGTAACCGACTTGTGACCCTCCAAGGGAGGATAGCAAACAATTATTTAATAAAAATGCAAATAAAATCCTTCTATCATATAGATCCTGGATGGTTTGGGGAGAGTAAAGTGAGCAGGAGATGGAACGGGGGCGTGAGCACCCCCCTTCCTGGAGGAATGCCACTTTGGGGCCAAATGTGTGGTCACTGACACCCCTATTACCAATAAGGAGACACTCAGGGTGGTCTGGGCTCCTGCCATTTGGCCTGGCAGGTGTCTCTCCTGCCTCCAGATCCAAGCAGGTTGTCCCATTCACACCCGGAGGGCTCTCGGGGCACCGCAGCCTGGCCCTGGCCCACCCGTGTCCTTGGCAGGGGAGTGGTCCCCTCTGCTGGCGATGTGATAGGGGCAGGAAGAGACAGAGAAGAGCGAGCATATAGGGGACAAAGACAGAAGTACCTGGCAGCTGGAGGAGGTGCCCCTCAGAGGGGAGCTGAGGCCGCGGCCCGCCCCCAGATACCCTAGCTGCACTCATCTCCCGTGGCTCAGCGGCTGCGAACAGAGCACAGAGGCCCAACGGGACCACATTCAGCCCAAAGGGGCCGGAGGAGGTGCAGAGCACGGGGCAGCCAGGTCGCTCGCACGAGTGGGGGAGCTAGGGGGGAGCTGGCCCCGGGACCTCTGAGCTCCGCGCCTGGGGATACTTGCCCCAAGGGTCTGTGATCACTGGAGCACCAAGTCGGGGTCCCCCAGGCCTCGGGCTGGTTTCCCAGCTGTCTGCAGCCGGCAGCCGGCCATCCCCTCCCCTCACACCCCAGCTCCTCGGCTGATCCCCGAGTGAGCAGGGCCATCAATTATTTAGTCGCTGCCTCTCAGCCTTCTCTCTGTTAGTACCTCGTAAAGTCGGGGAAGATAAATCTCTCGGCTTGCTTCCGCCGGCTGACAGGGAGCTGGCGGGCGCCTGGGCGATGAGGCCCGGCCCCGGCCCCCCGGCCCCCCGGCCCCCGGCCCCCGAGCCAGCGAGGAGCATCCCCGGCGGCCTGCTCGGCTCCTCTGCTATTAAACCCATAACTCAGCGGAAGCGGAGGAGGCGCCTGGCTCGTTCCCGTGAGGAGGCAGTCGGCCCTCCAGTCCTATCCCGCCAGGGGGGCAGGGGGACGCCCCAGCAGGGAACGGGGCCGCCACCGAGGGGCTGCGTTCCCTGAACCCTCCGGTGGAAGGTCCCTGGGCACTGCCCCTGCAGAGGCACAGAGCTGCTCCCAGCGGAGGCCAAGCCGCCCAGGAGCCCAGGCACAGGACCTGCAGGGCCAGTGAGGGCTGAGGATGACTGGGGCACAGGGCAGGCCCTGTCTGCACGCCCCTCACCATGGAAGTGACCCTGGTCACCCCCGCAGGAAGAGGCAGTTCCAGACACATCTTTCAAGAGCAAAGCTGTCCGTCACCATGGTGAGCTCCGGAGCTTGGGCCTGCCCAGAGAGGATCAGCGCCTGCCCGGGCCACCCCGAAGGAGGCTAGCCCTGCACCTGCAGCAGGGCACCTGTCCCAACGAGGACAGATGGACGGTGACGTCCCAGAAGATCCAGCTCAGGCCTCTGCCCCTCTGCATAGCTAGGAGGGAGTCTGTTGACTGAGTCCATACTGAGTCCATGACCCCCCATCCCCGCAGGACTCAGGGGAACTGGAGTGTGGGCAAGGGGGGCAGACACAAGGAGGCAAGACAGGGTGGGCCAGGGAGGCATGGACTGGGGGTGAGGGCAGGGCTTTGGGAGTGGGTCCCACCCTTGACAGAGTCGTGCCCACTGTGGACCCTAAGAGTCTTAGACCCATTGGGCGCATGGTGGGACGGAGCTCAAAGAATCCTGGCGACTCCAGGCCAGTGGACCAAGCTGCATGCAGAGCAGAGGGGCCTGGCCCAGCTGCGGGCGCTCTGGCGGCCGGAGGCCCCACCAGGAGGCACTGCCCGACTGGAGCCTCAGCTCCTGGTACGCACTGCGCTCCCCACTCCCCGCCCGCCCTGGCCTCCGCGGGGCAGGGGCTGAGACCCAGGTAATGAGGCTGGAGGTGCCACCCGTCCCGACAATTAGCAGTAACGAGTTGACAGGCGCCCGGTGCAGGCCACAGGTCAAGTGCTAATCGAGACTGATAATTACCTCAACAAGGCTGGGAAGTGGCGCAGTCCCTCTCCTCTGACCATTAATCCTCTGGATGTGGCTCCTGCCCCGCCCCGGAGCTAATGGGGTTGCCTTTCAGCTGTGACCACGAGGCTGCTGCACAGAGAGAGGCTGGGGCCTCAGGGCCCCCCCATCGGCCCCCCGCCCAGGGGCCATGCTGGCCTGCCCACTGGGTCCCGCTCGAGGCACTGGTTCTGACTCTCTGCCTCATACCCCTGCAGGCCGGGTACACCAGCAGCTGTCCCAGGCCTGTGTCACAGTCCATCCATACCTCGAGCTCCCGACACTGCCTGCCGGACACCAGCCACCCGAGAAACACGCCTTCCTCATGCATCGGCCTGCATGCCAAGCAGCCCGCCAGGCCCCACGTCTAGTTTTGGGTACCGACCACCTGGTACCTGCTGCTGCCACAGCTTCAGGGCCCCTGCCACCCTACAGACCTATCCCCTCCCTCCCTCCAGGCCCCACCCTGTGGGGTGCTGATATCTGAGCAGGGTCCAGCCACATCGAGGAACTCGTGGGGCTTTGGAGCCTGATTCCAAGTGTCTTTCTTGTCTGTGACCAGCCACACCAACCCTCCACCTGCCCCTGAATTGCCAGGTTCTGTGGCCATGGACGGGGCCCAGACGTCTGGCTCAGGGCCCATCCTGCCTGTCCGTGTGCAGACCCATGCCCTTTGTGCCGTGCCTGGCTCCGTGAGGCCCCCATAGCAGCCTCAGAGAGACTACCTGGCGGGATGCGGGGCCGGGCTCACTCCCGGAGCCCGTCCCACGTGCCCTAGCTCACTCTTGGGGAACCGTCGGTGGGAGGGCAGGCACCTTGCCCGTCCCTCTCACCGTGGGCTGGGGCCCCGTGTGCCCGCCCCAGGCTTCCCCTCACAGCCCTCAATGCCAAGGGGGCGGGAAGGGGGCCTGCCCCACCGCAGCCCCTCCAGCCGGGTGCCTAATGCCACCCCAGGGGCCCTGAGCAGCCGCAGAGATGGACTAGGTGGAGGAGGACGCGGCGTGTCCGGCGCTGCGGCCCCCGGTGCCTCTGCCCGGAGGGATCGGCCGTGGGGACGAGCTCGTTTCGAGAGAGCCTCCTCTGTCCGGAGGAGAGGGTGACCGACCGCGGCCCAGGGCACACGTGTGCCTCCGTCAGCCTCGCTGCATCAGCTTCCGCTGCCCCCACTGCCCTTCAGGGTGAGGGGACCAAACATCAGAGAGGACAGGGGCCTAAAGCACAAGATGCACATGGACCCGAGCGCCCCACGCGGGGCCGGACCTCCATGGTGGGGACCTCCCGTGTCCCCACCCCGGGCACCCCGGCCTGCCCTGCACAGGCCGCTTTCCAAACCAAACACAGCCGGGGGGCCTCGAACCTCGCACCTCGTGTTCCCCAGCTGGCCAGCAAGCAGGGCCAGTGACCGCTCTGGGCGCAGGACACGGATCTGCCTCAGTGGCTCCTTGTCCTGCCCCACGCTGCCACCTCCCTGCTTCCCTCTCTCACCCCACCCACGGCCCAGGGTGTTCCGAACGCCGGACACACAGACAAGACGGGTCTCCTCAGAGAGTGGACAAGAGGGTCCACTCTCCACTCCCTGGACCACCGCCACTGCCCCCATTAGTCATCACTCCAACGAGAGTTTTCTGGTGTCCCCACTCAGTCCACCACTCCCTCCTCCAGCCCCCGGCTCAGACCTCCACGTCCTCAGCCTTGACTCCACACCTGCTTTCTTTGCTTTGCACGTCTGCGCTGGGGCACCTGCCCTTCTGGAGGCCAGGGTCAGGTCTGTCCCCTCCGCAGCTGCACCGCCAAGGAACCATCCAGCAGGAAGGCGGGGAGAGGGGGGAGGAGGAGGGGAGGGAGTGCGGCCCGTAGGTGCACTGGTGGGCAAGGTGCTGCAAACAGAGCTGAAACCATTGAAAGGAACCGGAAATAAGCAGGCAAATATTGACCAAATCCCCCGTGGGAAAGAACTTTCTAAGAACAAAGGCAAAGATAAGTACACTTTGTGTGAAAGCTAAATTCTCGGGTGGCTCAGAAGAAACCGTACGGTTCAAAGGCAAGCAATGAATCAGGCAAATTTTTGACACTAACGTGACAAAAAATTAATGTCATTAACATAACATGAGCCTATCCCCAGCCAAAACACCAAGGACTTGAGCAAACTGCAGATGAGGCAACGCACTGAAAACCAGCCCCATCAAATGCCCTAGCCTCTCTGGCCAGGTACCACGGAAGCCCCTCGCTCCCCAAAGGCAGCTTCAGGGGGCCAGGTCACAGCACAGGGGTCCTGGGTCACGAGGACTTCCAGCCTCTGATGGAGTCTGACTCAGAGGTACAGATCCGTCTGTGTGGACTCGGTGTGGCCATGGCATTCACTTGTCACCGCAGAAAAGGTGGAAACAGCTGGAATACCCAACCATGCAAAGTGAAGATGAAGAGCAGACAAGCACAGAGTCACATATGAACTTAGGATGAAGAGTGTGTGCACACAGCAAAATCAGGAGGAAATAAATAAACCACCATTACCCATGGGGGTCTCTATTATTTGGACTAAATACATAGAGCATACAGACGTGAGGAGGAGGTTCCCAGGGGGTGAAGGGAGGCAAGAGGGTGTGAGTGCTCTGACCAAGGCCAAAGCAACAATGGCAGCATTTCTGCAAGGTGATATAGGTCCCCATGGCTTGGGTCATCTCTCGGGGGACAGCCTGATCCCTGGATGAGGGGCAGCTGTGTGAGGGAAGGAATGGACAGGTGGCCAAGTGGATGCAGGATGAATGAATGGATGAACAGACAGACAAGTAGATGAGCATATAGGTGGGTGGGTGCCGGTGAGTGGACAGGCAGATGGATGGAAGGATGGACAGAGCAATGGATCCATTGGATAGACAGGTAGATGAATGGAATGATAGAGGAAGGGATGAACTGATGAATTGATGGATGAACAGACGGGTGTGCAGAGGGATGGCTGGGTGCATGAACATGGATGAATAGAAGGATGGATGGAGGGATAGAGGAAGGGATGGGTGGATAGATACATGGATGAACAGATGGATGGATGGAGGGATGGTGGATGGATGGGCAGGTGATGATTAGGTAGTAGATGGATAAACAGATGTGTGGAGGCATGGTTGGGTGGATGATTGGGTGGGTGGACAGGGAGATAACGAAGGGATGGGTTGGGGGACCTCTGGTCTGCGAGGCATAGCCAATGGCCCCTCCCCAGACTATTCCTTTGCCCCTCCCTGCAAGGGGGTCTGCTGGGATCACCATTTTTCAGGGAGTGTTGTGGCCTCTGCCTCCGCGTCCCCTTGCTTGGGGCCTATGGCCCAACCTCTACCGCGAGCCTCAGCTTCCTGGTGGCTAACCCTCCCCTCTGCCTGCCCTCTGGGCTGTTCAGTATGCAGAAGGACAGGCCCTGGTATGGCCACCATAAATCTTGCCCCCATCCTGCAGCCAATCAATCACCAATTGGCTCCAAAGCCCCTGGATGTCTCAGAGGCTCAGCCTGCCCAGCCGGCTGGCCCGTCCACGGGAGCCACAGCCACAGCCGGCCCTGGGTGCCGTTGGCTACATATATTGAACTTGAAGCATCGGATTACATGTTTGTTCAATAGCAATAAACTCCTAAAGTTTTATGGGGTCATAAAACCTCTGCCTCGGCTCCCACTTAGGCAGTGTGTAATGTACACAGGCCGGTTTCCCTGCTAATGGGGCGGCACGAGTGATTTGGGGCTATTAGCTGGAAACATCACATCTGCATTTCCCAAAATCTCATAAATAAAGCCGCCTGCTGGAGCGCATCAGACCCAGCCTTGAAGTTCGAAGGAGAAGGGAGAGAGACAGAGTGGGCTGAAGACAAGAGACATGCTGGGGGAACGGGGCCCCGGGTGAGGGGGAGCAGGGCCTCAGTGAGGGGGAGCGGGGCCCTAGATGAGAGGGAGCGGGGCCCCAGTGAGGGGGAGCAGGGCCCTATTGAGGGGCAGCGGGGAGGAAGGGAGAAGAAACACCCATGAAACAGAGGGGGATGGTCAGGCCCACCCACCCAAACACCGTCCCTGGAGGGACTCAGAGGGGGTCCTCTGAGGCTCCTGGGGCCCAGCCTCACCCTCCGGGGAAGACAGTTCCAGGCAGATGGGAGCTCAGAGGAAGGATGGAGCGGGGGCTGACGGTCCCTCAGAGAAGGGCTCCAGGCAGAGGGAGCAACGTGTGCAAAACGGGGGACAGGATCCAGACTGATGGAGAGCAGAAGTGACCCGGGGCTAGAAGGGCCCGATGAGGTGGTGGCAGCAGAGCTGGGAAAACGGCCAGAGTGACCTCGAGTGGGCAGGGGCGCGGGGGGAGGGGCGCCGCCCCTGTGGACGGGGCCAGGGCGAGGTGCTGCTGAGGGTAGAGGTGAAGCAGCAGCCTAGGAGGTGGTGAGCTCCCCGTCTCGGGGGCATGCCAGCAGGGGAGGGAGAGCGCGGGCTGCGGACAGGCCTGAGGAAGGGCCTCTGCTCTGGCCTAGACTCTGGCCGCCAGGCACACAAGGACCCCTGGGAAAGGCCCAGATGGGTTGGCAGGAGGACCCCCTCTCAGCCTCTCGGCCGTGGTGTCCGTGTCCGCGGTGTCGGGGGAGGTGGTGCCGGTCAAGCCCCTCCCCTCCTGCCCTCCAGGTGGCCCAGCCACTGGCACTGGCCCCTGGAAATGCGCCCCACCAGGCTCTTAGCGATGCTGGAGTTGGGTGCGTGGATGACTTTGCCCTGATCCTTGTAACTTTGCAATCGAGCGAGGTCCTCAGAAATTCATCGATTTGCCAGAATCAATATTTATTGCAGCTTCAAAGTCTGGAGAGCGGGGAGCTTCGCGCTGATGAATGGAGGCCAAGCAGCTGGGAAGTAGCCGCCCTGCCCCCGCCCAACGGCCTGGCCCGGGCAGGAGCACGGGACCAGGTGATGCACCCCGTGTCACAGACATCCTAGTGTCCTATTAGGTTTGAGCTTCCAAAGAACCAGGGCAATCCAGGGCTAATTTTCCCCGGAGGAAACTTGCTGCAAAAGCCCCAGGAAGCTGGGAGGTGGAAGGGGTGGGCAGCACAGGGGCACCGTCCACCCACCCAGAGCACCTGTCTTGGCTCTGGACCTGGGCCAGCAGCAGTTCCGCTCGCTGGGCAAGGAAGTGGGGCATCCATCTCCGCGGGCCCCCTTGCCCTGGTAGAGGGCTGCACCTGACCCTGAGGCCTCTTTGGGGACCACCGTGGTACATGGAGAGCCCCAAGCCTGGCCAGCGTGAGGATCCGCTCAATGCTTCACAATCCGCAGGAGACGGGCTCAGATTTGGAGCATCTGCACGGTTCTGGGGTGTAAGCGCCACCACCATGGCAGATTCTAGATCTACCCACGGCTGTCACGGTGGTCAGGGCTGGGGAGAGCCGGCTCTAGGACACCACCGCCTCGAGGGGATCAGCTCCAGAGCTGCTGCTCCCCCCACCCTGGGATGCCACAGCCCTGGAGGTTAGGGAAAGGACAAGAGGAGCCCCCCCCCCCAGTGGGCTGGGCCAGTGGGACAGGAGGGTGGGAGGCTCTGGGTCCTCAGGCAGCCCCTGGCCCACTTGGCATCAAGAAACTCGTTCCAGATGGGTTTCCATATTTGAAAAACACCGGAAATGGCGACTATTGGGTAAATATAAGAATTCTTATTTTAAAATAAAGAAACTCATTTCAGAGACATGCAGGCCCCCGCCCCACAGACAGCGTGGACTCAAACAATAAGATCTGCCCACCAAGAAGCGCAGGCGCAGAAGAGAGGAAACCAGGACACAGAGGGGAACTCAGAGGCCCAGGACCCGTGCCGGGGCTCAGCTAGCTCCCGGAGAGAGAGACCCCTCTGGGGGAGCCCCTGCGGGAAGGAGGGAGTGAACAACAGAGAACCTGGGGGTGGGTGCTCCCAGCCCACACAGTGCGGGCAGGAAAGGACTCCCACCAAGCCCAGGCAAGGTGCCGCTGGGCTCCGCGGCCAGGGAGGAGGACGATGGGATCCGTTCCCTCTGAAGGCGACACTGGCCTATAACCTGACCTCTCAGCAGCACACCGGCCACAGGCCACCCTGAACCAGTCCACCCCTGGGGAGGTCCCGCATTCACGACCATCCCTGTCCCGTGGCTTCTCTGCTCTCCTTCCCAGGGCGGGGAAGGGCCTGGAGCTCCACCACCTAGAGGTACCATCCCTGGAAAAGCCAGTGTGAACTGGCAGGTGGCCCAGGGTGGCTGTGTGGCCTGTCAGGTGCCATTGCCCCTCATGGCCTCAGTCTCCTCCTCTGCAGGATGCCTAGAGATGCTGGAGGAGGTGGCGTGCAGGAAGCAAAACTGGTACCTTCCCCCCCCTCGCAAAGGTGGTGGTCATGCCAGGCTGGCCCACAGCTGCTGGGCAAGGAAGCAGAGGAGCCAGGCAGGGCGGGTGGGTGGGTGGGCCGAGGCCTCGAAGGGAACCCCCAAGGAGCAGGGGCAGGAAGGGGCGCCTGGTACAAACACAAACCCATCCAAGGCCTGACAGGGGCTCAGAGGGGTTCTTCGCCAACCCAGGGTCCCTGGCAAGTAGGGGCAGACCAGCATGGAAGCCCAGGTCCGGAGATGTCTCTAGAAGGCTTCTGGGGGGAGGAGGCCCTGTCCCCGGCGCCTCTGAGAAGCACTAATGCTTTGTGGTGGGCACGGCCCGTGCTTGCACTTCCCTGATCCCCAGGGACACAGGATGGCAGTTGGAAGGAGGCCAGAGCCCGGCAGAGAGCTGGGTTCAGTCTCAACCAAGGCCTGAGGCCTTCCCCTCCCTCCTCCCTCCGGGTCTGAGCCAAATCCCTCCTCCTGTGCTGTCCTTGGAGGCCCATCGCCGTCCCCGCTGACGGCTGGCCCACCGTTACTAACACCCTGTTGCTTGTGCCCCGAGCATCTCAGCCTCCCAGATTAAATATAACTGCCTGGGAAATCCTGCAAAAAAGCTGTGAATTCTGATACCTCATTGGCAGGGGTTGAGAGCACGGCCAGGATGGCCCAAAAGGGGGGACCCCCCTCCTTCCAGGGCATGCTGGGAGGCCCTGGGACTCCAGGGGCCACGGTGGGCAGAGAACAGAAGAGGGGCCCATGTGGACAGAAGAGCATCAGCCTCTAGGGCTCCAGGAGGCAGCCCCACGACGATGCCGGCAACGCCGAGAGGGTAGGTGCCCCAGGGGTCCCAGGCCGGGCTGGGGAGGATGGCAGCTTTCGAAGCCACTGGGAGCTGACTGGTGAGCACAGGGTGGGCCGGCAGCCCCTGCCACGATCCGCCGTTGCTGTGTGTCTGCAAAGAGACACCCCCACCCTGCTTCACAGACAGGGAAACTGAGGTTGGCGGGTTGGAGACGTGAAAACCCCTGCCCAGTGCCTCGGCCTATCCAGGCTGCTGCAACCCAATACCAGACCAGGTGGCTGAGAAGTAACCAGGAGGTATTTCCCACGGCCTGGAAGCTCGGAAGTCTGAGGCCAAGGCTCAGTCTACCTGAGTGTCGGGTGAGCTCACGATGGCCATCTCCTCGCTGCGTCCACCTGTGGCCAAAGGCGGGAGGCAACTCTCTGAGCTCTTTTTTTTTTTTTTAAGATTTTTAAATTTATTTTTTTCACGAGAGACACGGAGAGACACAGAGAGACACAGCAGAGGGAGAAGCAGGCTCCATGCAGAAGCCCGGTGCAGGACTCGAGCCTGGGACCCCAGGATCACGCCCTGGGCCGAAGGCAGGTGCTAAACCACTGAGCCACCCAGGCGCCCCTCTCTGGGGTGTCTTTTATGCGGGCTCTCACCCCCTTTGTAAGGGCTCTGCCTTTATGACCTAATCACTTCCCAAAAGCCCCGCTTCCAAGTACCATCACCTGGGGGTTAGAATTGCAACATCTGAGCCTAGGGAGGGACTCAAGCCCTCAGCCTCTAGCACCCAGCTGGTAGCCAGCTCACCGACTCCCGTGCTAGGGGACCCCGGCTGGGCCGCAGCCTCTCAGAAATCAGCCCCCCACCCCAAGACACTCACTCATCCGGAGGCCTCGACCCCGGACAGGAGAGGCTGCCCCTGTGTCCACCTTCCCCAGGAAGCTGACCGCCCTAGGACAGACTAGCCGCTTAGAATCTGCCCCACGTCTGCCACCCATTCTGACTCAGGCTCCAGCATCCCGAGCAGAGGTTAGGATTTGGGGGGTGCAGAGGTGGGGCCCCAGATGGAGAGCACAGACTGCAGAGGCCCAGGCAGGCCAAGGACCTTGCCCGGAAGCTGCAAGCAGGACAAAGGCCCAGGACACCAGCAGAAGGCCCCCAGCAGCTGCCCCAGCAAGCGTTAGGCACTCCTCATGTGCAGTTCCCAGCAGGTGGGGTGGCTCCGCCTTCAGAGCCTGGAGGGTGGGTGCTGGCACCATGTATGCCCCGAGCTGGGGTGTCAGAAGGTGCTGGGGTCAGGGGACGCATTGCTGCCCCTGGAAGGAGCAGAGCCCGTAGTCACTGCGTACCAGTGGGAACCGAGGCCGCAGCCCAACCAGCAGCCCCTCCTCCTAACCCGGGAGCCTGCACCTCTGCGGGGAGGGCCACCCCAAGACACATCCACCTGCCAACCCCTCCTGCCAGTGATCACCTCCTGCGGAGAGGCCACCACGCTAGGCCTACCTCAGTCTGTCCTCCCTGTTCTGTGGGCATCGATTTCTGTGTTTCCAACAGAGCCTGGAATTAATATCTGGCATTTGGTTGTTTGGGTGGAAACAGCATCAATATTGTCTGCGGGGTGTCCCGGGCCCTTCGGAGAGGCCTGTTCCCGCCCGCGAGCCTGGACAACAGTCCTGTGCATGACATGATGCTGCCGAGCGTGAAGACACGGGGAGGCTGCATCACCTGCCTGGGCCGCCCCGAAAAGCCAGTCACATGAGGGTCCTGCCCTGCTGGAGGCTGCGCCCCAACGCCTCCACTGGCACTGCATTCTTCTGGCCTCGTAGCAGCATCCTGCCACCCCCAGAAAGGACCCCTTTCTCCGTGCCTGGAGCAGCAGCCGCCCTGTGCCCCGAGCGGGGATCACCAAGTGCATGGGTTCAAATCCATCCATAGGGTCCATCAGAGCTATGGGGTGGGTATGTGGCCGGGCCAGTTGGGAGCGGGGAGGACCCTGGGAGGCAGCTGCTGCCGATGGCGCGTGCTAATATGCGGGGGCCAAGTTGGACGCGCCCCACAGCTCCTGCCCCAGGGGCATCACAGGGTGTCTGACACAGTCCTCACTACCCCAATTACAGGGAGATGGGCCGCCTGGCCCAAGGCCACCAGCCACACGCAGTGGCCGGGACCTGTCTTCTGAGCCCTTATCTGCACAGAGATGTCTTTTTGGTTTTCCTCTTTCCTAGTTCGGATCCTCACATGATCATCCTGGAGGCCAGGGTGGAGGAGGTGACGATGATCCAGGAGAGGCTCGTGGGGTGCAGTCAGGGCCTGTGGAGGAGGGCAGACCTAGCCGCTCTCAGGAGGCCGAGGGGGGTGGACAGAGGCCCTTGGGTGGCAGGGCTTCTGTCTGTTGGGATGTGACTCTCCAGCAGGGCTTCTGGATGGCCCACAGACTCCACTGCCCTCTGCCCCGGGCTGGTGCACGGCCCGTGCAGCAACCGTGTGCAGGAGGCGGATAAGCAGCGGGGCCGGAGCTCCCCTCACTGAGGCCCTGCTCGGGCCAGGCCTCGCCGCACCGGCCCAGACGTCGGACAGTGACAACAGGCGCAGCCGTGCAGCCCCCGGGCACAGGACGGGGATCCTGGGGTGCAGACCCTAAGTGGCAGCCGGAGATAGGGCCCGAAGGTCAGGCTGAGGAGGGGAGACATGCGGGGGTGCGGGTCACCTGGGGCGTGGCCAGGGCTGACAGGGCTCCGTCCCTCCCCCTGCTCCGCCCTCAGGCCCTCCTGGGGTTTAAGTGGAAGCTGGCCACGCAGGAGGCGCCTGCAGGCCCGGGAAGAGGACGCTGCTCTGGGGACAGGCTGGGGCGGCCCGCCGTGGGCAGCGCTGAACGTCAGGCCCATCCAGGTCTGTCACCTTTGAGATCCCCGGAGGCATGAAAAGGGGCCGGGACCTGTTTCCCTGAGGTCCAGTTAGAGCAGTACGGGGCCCCGTCCTCCCAAGGACCACCCATGTGCCAGGACCCACAGCCAGGCCCAGGAGCACCCCCACCCCCACGGGCCACCAGGGGACCCCTGCCCACAATGACCTAACCTGCTTCACAGGGAGGCGATGTGCTTGCACACAGTGGGTGCTCGTGCATTGCCTGACCTCCTACACCCGAGACTCCCTTCCGGGCCCCAAGACAGGAGGGGTTGTCCTGGGATACAGGCTGGATCTTCAGGAGCTCGGGGCAGTGAGGAGCCCCCCGAGCCCAGCACGGCCTGGGCGGAGCCCGGGTGGGGGCGTCCTGTGATGTACCTGCGGTCCCAGAGGCCGTGTGCAGGCCTGACCTGGGGGGAGGAATCGGACCAGCCCCGGCGGCCTCCAGGCTGACCACGTGAGGATTAGAGCCAGGGACGCAAGCGGCTTCCGGCCCTTTATTACAACCCCCCCCCCCCCCCGTAATCCTCAGGGCAGCTCATTTCCCAGGCTGGCTGTTAGAGAGCCTCTGGGTGCCCCCAGTGGTGGCCCCCCTCGTCCCCTGACCCCATCCCCACCAGCCCCTGCCCACGGCGTCTCCGAGGCCTCCCGAGCAGGTGCAGCATTACAGCTTCTTGTCAAGCAGCCTCCCTGCCCCGGGGAGGGAGTCTGCGCCTTCCGGAAAGGTCCCTGGCTGCAGGGGCTCGCGAGGCAGATGGAGGTCCAAGGGCTGTGCCCTCACACGTCTGCCGCCAGGGATTGACCTAAATCAGTCAGGAACATATGCTCAGGCTCCGTGTTTAAGGACCTGCCCCGGAGTCATTTTTACCATGAAATCCCAGAAACGAGCTGCACTCCCAGCGCCCGACGTGCAGGACGGGGCTGCCTCAGACGTGGAGGAGGTGGCCGGGGGATGTCCGAGCATGGGGGCCCCGCGGCTCAGTGACCCCAGAGGCCACGGGCTCGGGGCTCCCGGCCTACTTCCTCCAAGCGTTATTTGGCCTCTCCCAGGCCTTGCCCGCCGCCCTGCACCAGACGCACGGCGGAGGGGACAGCTGGGCACCCTGAGGCAGGAGCCCATCCTCACTGCGGGGCAGCCACCTCGGGACTCGAAGTGACCCCGCAGACTCTGGCGCCCGGGGTCCTCGGCTGCCCCCATGCAGGATCTATGCCCCCTTCCCGCCCGCCGTGGGGGGGTCCAGCCCCCCGGGAGTGTCCGCGCTGCGCCCTGCCCGTGCGGGTTCATGATCTAGATGACGTGACTGCTGGCTGCAGGCAGAGTCTGTGCCGCGGCCCCAGCCTTTCCCGCCTCACCCCCCGCTCCCCAGGTGCCCCCCGCTCTACTCTGTGAGCCAGGGAGGGTGCTGGACAGCAGGTTCTAACACCCAGGCCCAGACAACGGGCCATGAGCACACCGGCCCCCTGGACCCCCACACACCTGCTCCGCTCACGGCCATGCCAGCCCTGCTGGGAGGGCAGAGACGTCGGGGCCTGTCCCCCCTGCCGCGCAACCCCGGGCAGGGGGCCACACCCTGGCCTCAGTTCACCCTCTGGGTCGAGAGGGTGCCGGGGAGGCAGCCCAACACAGCTGGCCTCTGCCGTTGCCCAGGTGGGCCCGAGGACAGGTGACCCCCGGCTGAGGAGGGCTCAGGGCGCAGCTCCCTGCCGACTCGGGGCATCCCAGGCTCCCCCCAACACTCCATTCCTGCCACCCTTCCAAGCTAAACATGCTGACAGGTTAACGGGCGAATGACAGGCAGCTGGACACAGGTTCAAGGGCACCAGCGGGCACGAGATGAGGCCGGGGCGGGGGGAGCCTGGGGCCTAGGGATAGACACGCGTGGCTACAGCCACCCCGGCCCCCGGGCGGCCTCATCACAGACAGCCCCACGGGGGTCCAGCGGGGCCAAGCAGCAGCAAGGAGGCCCCAGCCGGCCCTCTCCCTGCCCCAGCCCCTGCTGCTCGTCCCCAGCCCACGCGCCTACCCAGCTGGGCCCGCACTCCACTCAGTCCTATGCCCGTCCGCCCACCTGCTTCACTATTGTTTACTGGAGGGTTTTCTTCAAAAGGGTTTATTTATTTATTTATTTTTTTACTTAAGTGATTATATTTTGAAAGGAAATCTTACAGCACTACTGGAAATGGAAAACAAGCATTGCAGGCGGCAAAAAGAAGGTGTCCGTACAAACAGAATGGCAACAAAACACGCTAAGGAATCCTGCGAGGCCTGGGACCTGCCGAACGCTGGACCCTCGCAGAGCTGGAGGGACGCTGGTCCCGGTCGCTCCCTGGTGGCGTCCCCGTCGTGGGCTCTTCCACTCACAAGGAGAGCACACCCACACCCGAGCCAGAAAGCTCTTCCTTTATTCGGTGCATCAGTTAGGTAGCACCTGTGGGGGCTATCCAGTTGGACCGTGAAATAGCTGAACCTCAGCCCCAGTTCAGGACAGGGACTCCCACTCCCTACTGTTTGCCTTGGGCCTTGAGGTCCCAGGCAGCCCCAGGCTCACCTCCAAGCTCTTGCACAAGGCTCTGGGCTGAGCGAGAAGATAGCAGCCCCAACGCGAAGGAGCGTATTACCTGCCCATCACTTGAGCTGTTCAAGGCACTGAGAAGTCCTGCAGGAACCCCCTTGACCTTGTTTAATCCAGGGATTCGTGGGGGACCTTTCTCCCCCAGCCCTGCCCTGCATCTAGAGGGTCTCCTGGGAGGATAGACAGTGGGCATCCCTCCAGGACAGACCACGTCCATTCTCATTGATAAGAACACTTAAGACTCCAGCTCCGCTCCAGCAGCGAAATGATTTCCACCCAGATGGCATGCAGCCATTCTTTCTGTCAGGTCCAGCAAAGCCATAGCATGCATAGGGCTGCCCCAGTGATCCAGGCCAGGAGCTTCAGCCTCTCAGTCCACTTGCCACCAGCCTGAGTGGGACAGTGGCCCCCTCCCCAGGCTCAGCCCTTGGCTGTGTGCTCTCTGTAGGCTTTATCAGCACCTTGGCTGACATCCCTCTATTGGGACATCTTGTACTGAGGTATAAAAGGACAGTGAAGACACGGTGGGTGTTCAGAGAAGCCTTCCTAGACAGAACATATACTCTTGTCTACTCTTTGCCGGGCCCCAAATCTGTTGGGACTGACAGGTGGGAGCAGAGGGAGGGGAACCTCCCACAGGAAGCTACGGGGTGTTCTGAGCCAGGGAGGAGGGGTGGGTCAGGTGTATTGAAGGATCTCTAAGAAGCCGTGGCCTCCCCGTTCTGGGGCTGGACCTGCCCCGGAGGATCCGGGGACCGTGGGCAGCTCCAGGGATCAAGCTGCCTGCCCAGGGAGGCCAGTGTGTGTCCCGGACACAGCAGAGCGCACAGCCAGGTGCCTTCTGGCGGGGGCAGCATTTGTAATGGGGCCTCAGGATGGGGGACTGTGGCCTGCAGAGGTTCAGGGAAGAAGGAAGGCCAGGTGGAGGGAAGGGGGGGAGCAGACATGATCCCTGGAAGGGCAGGAGGTGCTGGGAAGCCACGCTGCCCGCAGGCCAGAGGGTGGCCTGAGGGTGCCAGGAGGTGAGGTGGGCTGGGGGCACAGAAGGGGCCACCCTGAGACTCACCAAGCGTGGGAGACCGGAGTCAGTGTCACCAAGGGTCAGGTAGCGGTGGCCACTAACCAGCACGGCATGGCCAGTACATCTCTGTCCCCACGCCCCGGTCCTTCAAGGCAGCATCCTACCCTGTGTGACAGAGAGCAAGTCAGGCCAGAGGGGGCGGCTTCGGGGGTCCACCCCTGGTCAGAGGAGGCTGGGTGGGAGGCTGATCCGCAGCAAGGAGCCACTTCCTGGGTGGCAGGCTCCATCCCTGGGAGGCTGCGGTCTAAGCCGACGGCCAGGAACATGGTGGGTAGAATGACATCGGGGCCAAGCCTCCCCACCCCAGGCCTGGGCCCATGGGAGCCCCGCGGCCTGAGCCCCGGCCACTGCGTGCTGCCTCAAACACCAATATGACCACATGGTTGGTAAACTGTCACTGTTGTCTGTGGTTTCTGAGGGGTCCCCAGGACTGGGTGATGTTAGCAGTTGGGCTCAGAGTGCAACGGAGCTGCCAGGCTGGGCCTCCAGGGCGTCCCTAAGCCCCCCAGGGGGACTCCACCCCCCCCGGGGTCTAGCCCCAGGCCACCCTTCACTGAGGGTGAAGCCTGTTAGGCCCCTGGGACTCCCCCAGCCTGGCCTCGGGGTGCCAGGGGGCATGAAATCAGAGAGGCAGTGAGTCCCAAGGGCCGCTCCAGTGAACCACGGGCAGCCCCACAGCTGAGCAAGGATGCCAGGCTCACCACCAACACGTCCTCCCCAAGGCCTCACCCACCACAAAGGCTCTCTGTTGCCACAGCGTCGGCTCCATCCCAATAATGCACTGGATGGCGGCCAGCCTCCGTGTCGGGGTGGGTATGGTGGCCATGGGGGCCCATGGGGTTGTGGGGGCCGGCGAGGGGGACCGTCACAGGGAGAAGGACAAGATTTATTTAGACCAATAGAGTTGAGTCACCAGCTGGGAGCTTCACAGTTGGAATCTCCCCCGACAGCCCCTGGGGTGGCGAGCGGCCAGGACTGGGACACGCACGTTCCAGCAGGCCGCTTACTCACCCCTCAAAGACAAGGGCCTGTGGACAGTCTGGCTGGTGCCAGGACAAGAGGGCCAAACGCAGCCTCTTCAGCCCTAAATTGTCCTCCTCTTGCCCACCCCAGACGCTGAGGGGATGGCCTGGCCAGGCCTGGAGTGGCAGAGGGCTCCTTCCTCACCACCCTAGAAGACCCCAAGGGGCCCCACATGTGCCAGGGACCGCAGACCCCTTTTACCCGGCCACACTCACAGCCTAGGCCCTGGGGTAGGCTCAGGCCCTCGCTCAGGGGATGCTCACAGGCCCCGGCTAGCTTGGCACTAGCAGCCCCCTGACGAAGCTGGGAAGCCCAGCAACTGGCAGAGCCAGGATTTGAGACTCAGGCCCTCACAGGAGGGCATCTGCCACAGGGCATTCGCTTGGGCATCCTTCTGTGCCACCCAATGAGGCTGCAGGACGGGTCCCACAGGAGACACTGCAGTAAGTGTCCCAAAGGCTCAGGCCGGGCTGGGGCACTGGGCGCCAGGCCTGTGGTGGGCCGAGGTGTCGGCAGATGGCCCACAAGGCAGTGAAGTCCCATTTCCCAGTCGCAGTGTTGGAAGACTGAGAGGACAGCCAGGTCCACTGTGGCCCGTGAGCCACTGTCGGGAATTGACCCTAAGGAAAAAACAGAGATGCACATGCGTTCAGGGACTTTTGTCTGAGCCTCGTTCATAAGGCAGAGAAGTCATAACAGCCCACATGCCCAACCGGAGGAAGACAGCTCCGTGAATGATGGACCTGCACGCTGGCGGCCAGCGTACCTGTGTTTCTGGAGAATCTCTAAATGCAGGGAGTGTGAGGTTGTGTTAATGGAAAGGCAAGGCCCAGGCACCGGGACCGGGCCAACTGAGATGCACAGGAAATCCACCCCAAGAGGGGCAGGCCCGTGGGACACGCCATCTAGCTGGTGTTTAACATTTTCAGATTTATTATGTCCTAATTTCCACAGAAATGTACTTCCATTCATCATGACAAAAAAACAAACAAAAAAAAACACATGGAAAGTTAAGGCTGGACAGGACAGTAGTCACTCGCACTCCTGGGACCCAACCCCACCGTGTATCTCGAGCCCCGAGTGTGAGCTCCAAATAGTCCCTGGTGCCCTGGCCACCACCAGACCTGGCCCTTCTGTGTTTGTCGGAAGATTTGCTCCATGCCAGCTTGGGGCAGCTGGCCCCACAGGGTGGGGGCACGTGTCCTGCCAAGAGCCATCTGTTCCCACTGTGCGTCAGGCGCCCCAGGCAGGCTCCCCCGCCAGGGACTTCAAAACGGCCACCTGTCTCCGCCTTACCAACCCCGAGCCCTCTTAGGGCAGGGGGCTCCCGGAGGCACCGCACTGAGCCGTCAGGCCCCCGCTGACCACGCTCAGCTCAGCTCGGAGCCGGTCACTGCCCTAAGGAACCCTCAAGTCTGGCTTTGGGCAGAGGGTGGACCAGCTTAGGATGTGGACGAGGTGGGTGGATGTCGCCTGAAACTCTGTGTGCACGCTGCGTGTCTTCAGGGCGCGTAAGAACAGCATAGGGAGGTACCTGCCAGGGGGTGTGGGTGCCCTCTCTGCAGACAGGCTTGCTGGGGACACGTGCCCGGGGCTGATGGGACAGACATGGGCATCACTGAGCACATCTTGGAGCGGTCAGATCCGAGGGAGTGGAGGACACACCTCTGTGGGACCCCAGCGGGCTGACTGCCACACACAAGGCAGGTGCCCCGGTCCGTGAGGAACAGACAGGGCCAGGGAGCACAGGATGCACACTGAGCCAGGACTGGGCCCAGATGGGCATGACTGTGGTGTCCCTGACCCCAGGCGGCCTGAGGGCTGGAAGAGGCAGCTCCAGCTCCAAGGTGGAGACGCGCGCCCAGGGAAGTAGGGGTGTTGTCACCTGGGCTGGTAGCGCCACGATGAGAAATGGTGAAAGAGCAGAGACGGCGAGGATGAGATGGAGAGGAAGCCAGTGGGAGAAGTGTGGGAGCCAGTGAAGCCAGAGAAGCTCAGGTACTTGGGGGGGGCCTGGTCACAGGCTGGGAGCGCGACAAACAGGAAGTTCCACTGACCGCGTGATGATGCCACTTGTCGTTCGTTAACTTGTCATGCCCCAGAGTGAATCCTATTTCAGAGCCACCGGCCAGGGCAAGGCCTCCCCGCAGTTAAGGCCAGAGCCCGGGATGGGCAGCTCAGCAGCCCTCCCCGATGTCGGGCACCAGGGGAGTCGCCTGCCGGGAGGACCTCGGGCGAGGGTGGCCAGGATACAGGAGGGCAGTAGCCACAGACGAGGCCGTGGGGGTCCGAGGCAGGCGGGGGAGCAGGACGGGACTGCCAGGCTGGGCTGTGAAGGACAAAGAGGGTGGACCAAGCCCCAAGCTGGAGGCCTCTCCAAGTGCCCCAGCCCGTGTCCCTTCCTGGCCCACCTGGCTCCCCACCCCCACCCACCCCCATCTCTCAGTGGTCCTGTCACTGTCACCAGGCACCCTCACCCTGGGAGTCTGTCTTCCTTCCCTCTGGGGCCCTCCCTTCAGCCCCCTGGCCCCTGTCCCACCCCCGGCCCCTCGGTGCCCACGACCCCCTCATCACAGAGTCCCTCCATCAGCCCGCCAGGCCTCCCTGCCGCCCTTCCAGCCGGCCACAGCTAGATCGTGGGGAGCATGGTGGCCACCGCCAGCAAGGGGCCCCCGGGGAAATCAGCCAATGCCAATAAACCTGCTTCAGACACCCCACAGTCCCAAGTGCACCATCGCTCTTCCGCATCGACCAGCCCACCAGGGCTGCGAAGCCAGGTAGGACAGGTCCTTGTCCGTCAGCCTCCCCTGCCCTGCCCGGCGCAGCCCCGGAGCCCCCAGCGAGCCCTCCCACGCTCGGCAGTGGGGCCGCAGCCCAAGGTCCAGCATCATCTGGCAGGAGTAGGAGGTGGAGGGTGGGGGCAGTGCCCGCCGCCCCACCAGCCTGACATTTCCAGACAGGCTGGCAGCGCTTCCTCAGCAAGCAGAACAAGCGCTGTCAGCGGCTCCCCAGGCTCCAAATGCCAGCGTGGCCGCCCAGGCATGGCAGGGAGAGGCCCGGCAGCCCCACGGGGGGCAGGCAACCCAGCAAGGCCATGGCAGCGGGGGGTGCTGTGGGGACCCTAGAGCTGGGCTTCTTGACACCACCCTGGGGACGGAGGGCAAGCTCCAGTCTCTGCCAAGTGCAAGGGTGAGGTTTTCCTTCTGGCCAAGAGCTTCCCCCCACCCCCACCCCCGGCAAGCATCTGGGTGCAGCTGGGAACAGGGGCGGGGGCCGTGTGGCCAGGCCTCGCTCTGCTCCTCCCCACCCCTGTGCATGGAGCCCGGACCGGCTCCTCCAGGGAGCCACGTGGTCTGAGAATCAAAGGCACTTCCACCCCAAGAGGCTCCAGCAGCTGGTTTGGGAGCAGTTTTCCCAGTAGGACAGAAGAGGACATGGGCCTGGGGCACCCGGGGAGACCTCCAGCCTGGGACTTGGTCCACGCTCCTTGTCCAGGGACAGGCGGCCAAGGGTCTCTCTATACCAGGGTCTCAAAACCTTAACAGTCCAAGAGCCGGGGGACGGCACTCGGTCCCTGTGGGAGGCACAGGCCTGGCAGGCGCCAGCGGGGAGGCCAGGATAAAGGGTGCCAGGGAAGCCAGCCAGGTACCTCAGCCCCCACCTACCAAGGGCAGGAAGCTGCACGCTGACCGCACAGCGTGGGGGAACGGGAGTGAGAGCTTGGAGGAGCCAAGTTTGGGCCTACAGGGTGGGCACCAGCCAGGGCTGCCTCCAGCCTTTCCCCTGCCAGATGGAAGATGCAGGGGATGGGGCAGGAAGAGAGCGTCAGAAGGCAGAGGAGCCGGGTGGGCGGAGGGTGCGCAGGGAGGACGTGAGCACCCGCAGGCTGCAGGTGTGAGTGGGGGAGATCCCGGCCCACACGGGGCCAGCAGCGCTGGGTGAATCACGAGGGCCCCTCACATGCTCCACATGCTCCCGGAGACCCCAGCCTGATCCTCAGCAAGGGAGCCTCCCCAACTGGCTGAGGTTCCGGGGACCTGCTGTGCGGAGGGGCCGTGTCATCAACGGAAGGAGGTGGAGCCCGGCAGGCTCAGGACCAAGAGGAGCCGACTTTCTGAGGGCTCAGCACCCCCTGCCGCTCTCCCCCAACCCCTGCAAGACAGGTGGGACCATGAAGCCCTGCCTCCCTCCCCCCAGACGGACTCCAAACCACACTAAGATGAGGCTGGGTCAGGGTCTACTCCACCATTCAGGTTCCCAGGGGCTGGCCATGCCCTCTGGGACTGTCCCCCGGATCCTGCCTATCATCCTCAACCCTACCCCCTCCACCTCCCCTCCACCTCCCCTTACCCCCCCATCACATATCTCCCTACACCTCCCAGGACACTACCCATCTCACCTCCCCAAGGAGAGCCCTCCAAGACTTGGCCTGGGGCATGTGCACGGCCTACCCCCACAGGAGCACCGCGGTCCTCCCTCTCAATACTCCAGAGTCAGTGCTCACAGGTCACCAGAGGGAAACCCAGGCCCAGAACCTCTGCCCTAGGCCACTGCTGGTCGTAGATGAGCTCAAGGCACGTGCCTGTTTGTAGGTCTGGGCTGGCTGGCCCCTATATTGGAGCCCTGGGCATTCCCACGGAGGGCCGAGCCTCCCTCTTTGCAGCATGGGACAAAGCCACCCCTCGTCCTGGGGGTGGGATACCTGAGTCAGGGGACCGTGACCGGGGTTGGCCATGCCCTGCGGCACACAGGACGTGCAGCAGCTCAGAGCACGGGGCCCCTCGGCCCACCTGGGTCCCACCCTCCCAGGGCACAGCAGACACGTGGGAGGACCCCAAGCACAGGCGCTGGGCTCCTCCCTTCCAGGGGCTGCTTTCCCAAAAAGCTGAGCCCTGACACAGGACAGGGCCAAATGGGGTGGGACTCCTGCCCTGCCTGCCCTGGCCCTGGAAGGAAGCCCTGCCCCACAAGGGGTCCCGCTGAGGCCGTGGCCACACGCACCCATTAACAGAGCTGCCAGCCCCGAGCATGAGCCAGTTGGTCCCTGATTGATGGGTAATTGTTTTACCTCTGAACAGCCCGAGCCCCATAATTTGGAGGCATAAATCCCAGCCTGTCGGGCTTGGCTGACATGGAATGACACCCAGAATTAAATGGAAGCATAACAATTAACAGCCCATAAAAATGTTCTGAGCAGAGCCCCGCCAACTGGGGAAGTGCATCTCCATATTCTCCGGGTGGGATCCCGTGGGCCCCCCTGGGCCGGCAGGAGGTGGTGGGGGGGGTGTGTGCAGCACGATCCCAAGTCCCTGAGCTCCAGGGGCCTGGCTCACCTCCTGGAAGGCCTAGAACTCTTCTCCACTCCTGCAGGTGCCCCCATACAGGTCTGAGGGTCTGCCCGCCTCCCCTCTGGTCCTGGGGGTGCTGCGGCCCTACCCTGCAGCCCTCAGAAAGGTGTGTGACCTACAGGGCTCCCGGCGGCACCCCAGTGGGCCCAGCCCCAGCAGCCCACCTCCTGGTGCACCCAAGTGGCCTCCTCCACTCCCGGCCCCTACCTCTCTGCCCCTGGCTTCCCCTCCCAGACAAGCCCCCACTTCCAGCCGGGGGAGGCGGGTGGGGGCAAGCAGGGTCCATGCTAATATGGTGGTTAGTGTCCCCTCCCCGTGTCTGAGGCTCGCTCATCCGGGTGTCACCCCGTGCTCACCCTTCCCCTGGGTCTCCCACGGGCCCACGCCTCACAGGCAGAGTACCGTCCCCGTGTGCCCTCAGCCTGAGGAGTCCAAGGCTCCCGAGGAGGGGGCCCGGCCTCCCCCGGCCTCCCCCGGCCTCCGCTCCCTCCACTGGGGCTGCAGGGCACCTCCAGCAGTCAAGGCGCTTGGGCCCTGGAGGGCAAAGCCTGCACCACGGCTCCCCCAGCCCGTCCGGTGCAAGGGCTCAGCTGGAGAGCCAGGTCCCTGAGGCTGGGGAGGCCCAACAGCTGGGCTGGTCCTCGGCCTCAGCCGTCCCCCAGGCCCTCGTGCACGGGATGGGGGCTGCGGGCTCTGTGGGAGGCCCCCCTGCAGCACACCACGGGGGAGAGCAGGCGCTGAGGCGCCAGACAGAGCTGGAGGCTCTGTTGGGAGCCAGGCCGAGACTCCGCCCTGCCTGGCGCGGAGATGAGGCCGAGCAGTCAGAGACCCGGCCCGGCCAGCTGCGACGGCGCGACGGCCGCCCAGGGGAGCCCGGGGGAGCTGCGCTGCTGTCGGGGCCACAGGGCCCGGGCCCCGCAGGGGGCTGCGTGGGGACCCCAAGGCCTGGCCAGAGGTTCAACACCAAAAACTCTTACTGACTTGATGCAGAGCCCACTTTAAAAATCAACTTAATAAAAAGCCACTTGCCTCGCATTGGGAACAGTCAAATGGCTGCTGTAACTTAATTGTCTCTGAGCTCTCTGTTTTGTAACTCGATAATTGTGATTCTGTTTTCTTATTAATGTCATTGTTTTAAACCTCCTCTACCACTTTCTCTGCTGGGCCCCGGGGTGCAGAGCAGAGGCGGGGCTCCCAGAGGCTTCCTCCAAAGAGGCGGGTATTCCAAAGAGACTGCTGTGCCACAAGTGCCCACCCCGCCAGGCTGTCGCTGCGGGGGAGCGAGGGAGCGGGACCTCGGGTACAAGGGGAGGCCCAGCAGGTGGATGAGGGCCCACGGCATCCGGGCGGGGGAAGAGCCTAGGCCAAGGCAGGGAGGCCTAAGGGGCTGCTGAGGCAGGTTTGGTGAAGGTTGGGCGCTGGGGAGACCAGCGGGGAGGCAGAGGCAGGGGAGAAGCATGAACTTGACCTTGGATGTGTCACCGAGTTGAGGGGAGTCCAGCGGTCCTGGCTGGAGTCCTGCAACCAGAGGGTGCCAAGAGGGGACCTCCGGAGCAGAAGTGCTGCGGCGTGGCTGGGGCCCACGCCCCCCCAGCCTGCGGGAACAGAGGCTGCGGAGCTGCCCTTGAGGCCAGGCGTGGGGGGAGGCCACGCGCAGCCCCAGGCTCTGGGCCCTGCAGACACCCCAGCCTCTCCCCAGGCGCTCGGGCGGGAGCCGCACCCGCATTGGGAATTCCGGGCAGGTCCAGCCTGCATGCTGTGTCGGAGAAATGCAACACAATTAATTAGCCCCTAAAAAAAGCGTTTGAAGTGTTTATTGCAGGACGGCGCTCCTGGTTTTATAAGCAGATGGGGAAATAAAGTGGTGGGGATGACAAGCCGGGAACAGCTGCACGGGGACCCGGAACCTAATTCATAATTCAGCAGACTAATCAGAGAACATCTTCTGCAGGCGCCGTAATGAAGGGACGTGAGGCCGCAACTGATGAGCCGCTCCCCGCTGCGCCCCGCTGCGCCCCGCTCCCCAGCCCCGGCGGCCGCCCCCCTGCGTGGCCAGACCCCGAGCCGCCCCGCCGCCCGCCCCGGGCCTGGAGCACCGAGCCTGAGGACCAGGCTCTTGACATGGATTTTCTCAGCAGCGGCCTTAGCCAGAAGCCCGTATTCCAGGGGAGGAAGCCGCGGCACAGGGAAGCTGAGGGCCGGTGCGGGGTCCTGGCAGGCACACGGATGCCCCCCCACCCCGGGCACCCCAGGACTCTAGGCCCCCCGGGCCAGGCGGTAGGAGCACGGGGCCCTCCAGCCTCGTGGGCTGTCCTGCTCGAGAAGGCTTCACCCACGCAGCGAGCCTCTGGCAAGGCCTCTGGTAGACTGAGGGGTGCTCACCACCCTGGCAGGTGGGGGAGCGGCCTCCGAGGCGGGGGCACGGCCAGAGCCGCTGTGTCCCCAGGACGAAGCGGAAGCCGCTGAAGCCGGTGGCTGTGTGGACAGGGGAGGCGGGGGGAGGCCCGGGAAGCTGGGCTGGGCTGGGGCCCCGCAGGGGCAGGAGGGGGGTCGGGGGACCTGAGATGACGGAACATCAAACTTCACATGCGTTTTACGAGTCCTGGTCCAACAGGAGTCCTGCTTTCGCAGCGGCCGTGGGCGGCGAGGTGTCCTGGATGACCTGTCTGCGACAGCCGTGGAGCCCTGGTTCTCTCCTGGGCTGCTGGGGAAGTGCCCGAGGTGGGGGGCGAGCCCCCTGGAGCCCCCCTGGCCCCCGCTGGGCCGTTCCCCACGGGCTCTGCCATCTCATCTGCGTGCCCCAAGTGCCTGGTAAGACACGAAGCCCCAGAGAAGAGCCCAAGCCACCCTGCCCTGAGCCGCTCAGGGCCTCCCCGGGCAGAGGCCGTCAACTAACCTGGCCCGGGCCTTTTCTAAAACACGCATAACACCACAAATAACATCAAGTGGTTGGTGGTGTAACAGAGGAAGGCACGGGTGCCACGATGCCCCACTGGGGGAACGCAGGGGCCTCGCAGAGCCGGGCTTTGAGGCATAGGTAGGAGCTCACCAATGTGAGAACGGCCGTCACCGTCCTCTGTGCCGCCAGCACTAGATGGGCTCCGGACTCAGGTTAGAAAGGGACCCTGAGTCAGACTGTGACCCCAACCCCACTGGACGCCCCCTTCCTGGACTGGCCTGGCCAAGGTCCTTTCCAGGGCTCCAGCCCGTGGACCAGAGTTACCCCCCTCTCGGTCTGCAAGGGGAGGGTGGGGTGACGAGGAAGCGAGTCCCCACTTACCTGCCACAGGTGACACACTGGCCCAATCACTTCAGTGTGCAGTCTGTGGGTCGGAATCTGGGAAGAGTCACGGGGATGAGGTTCTGCTCTGGGTGGTGCCCAGCCACAGGGTCCCTGGGCGGGACGGAGGACGTGCCTGACCTTGGCTGGCCAGGTACAAGGCCAGGCTCAGCGGGTTGCCCTCCACATGGCCTCTCCAGGGCTCAGACGACTTTGGTGGCATCAGAGCCCAGAGCAGGAGGGGGACCCTCCAGGTTCTCAGGGCTCAGGTGTGGCACAGCGTCAAGTCCATCTGATATCAATGGTCAAAGCCGTCCCGGGTTGCCTCCGAGCAGGTTCTGCCCAGGAGAGAATGCTGGGGGAAGCGAAGGAGCAGAAGCAAAGTGAGGCCCCAGCCAGGAGCCCACAGGCACCAACACGACCCCAGCTGAGGCACCTGGAGCTCCAGGCAGATCCCCTCATGGGTATTATTTCCAGAAATAAACGAACAGGGAGTGACCCCATGATTTTACTTGGACCCGGTTGAGGGGAGCTAGAACACGCCCCAGGGTGGCCTCCATCCTGAGTAGATAAGGCGTGTGCGGAACCCAGGACGGGCCCTCACAGGCTAAGGGACCCTCATCAAGGCAGGGTCTCGGAGCCGAAGGGGGTCTGGGTTCCGCAGGCCGGCTGGCTGCCTTCGAGGCCCTCCGAGGGTCCCATCACCAGAATGACTCCCCCGACCGGCTCCCTGGCTGCTGTTTGCCAAGGACACTCTGGGTCAGCCCAGGCATAGCCAGCACCTTGTTCATCTCCCCACAGGGCGACAGATTCCCCTCATCTCCAGCCCACCTGCTTGAAACGAGAGACCCACCTGCCCAGTGTCACCCAGCTGACAAATGGTAGCACAAGGACACGAACCCTGGTGTCCTTGGCTCCCGGGCCATGTTGCGGCCACGGCCCCCAGCCCGGCCCCCAGCCCGGCCCCCAGCGTCCACATCGGCCGTCCACTCCCGCCACCTCTCACTCTCTCTGCATGCCCCCTCCCCAGGCGACCACTGCCCCTCCTGACCTAGGGCACAGGGTGGGCCCCTGCATGGGCGCTCAGAGCCCCAGAAGGTTAGCCAAAGGGCAGGGCGGCCCCTGAGTAGGATGGGGCCACTGTGCAGGGGTCCAGCACCCCACTGCGGGTGGCCGCCTCACGATGGTGCCGTCCAGCCCTAGGGACTGGCTGCAGCAATGCCACCTCCAGAGTGGCCACAGCGGATGCGCCATGCTCGGTGTGCGCACACGTCCCCCCCACTGTGCCGAGCCTGTCCCGTGGGGTGTCTCTGGCAGAGGCAATCTCACTGAACAAACACGCCCTGGATTCGGATTCGCTCTGTGCAAACAGCAAGAACTGCTGCACCACAAACAAGGGGCTCAGAGAACAACTGAATGACAATGGGCCGAGGAGGGCTGTGTCCTTTGAGGCTGGAATAGGGGAGGTGACCGCTTGATTCCTGCAGTACAGGGCATTCCCCCGGGGAGGCAGGGGACCCCCGGCCATCTCCTAAGACATTCGTTTGCCCAGCCACACAGGAGCACTGAGCTGGTCATTGGGGGGACCCTGGGGGGCAGGGGGACACAGTCTCAGCTTCAAGTGGGGACTGAGCAGCGTACATACAGGCTGTAGAGGAAGTGCTGGGCCAGGTGGCACCTGCAACCAGAAACCTGCCCTGGATCTCACCCCTGTGCCCACCACCAGCATGGCCAGCCCCTCCCTGACCCCCGCCCTGGGGCCTGCGGGGTAGTCAGCACCCCTGGGGTGGCCTCCACGGGGCTCCCCAGATGCTGAAGTGACAGGCCAGCCAGGCTTGACCCCCTGCCTCAGGGCTGCCCGGGACAGTGGGGCCATGTGGGTAAGAGCCCCCCGCCACCCCCGGCTGGGTCCCAGCCCCGCTGCACCCCCCTCCCACTGTGCCCCAGGGGTCCTCCTGGAACAGCTAGATCCCGGGGCA